>NC_071497.1:55192726-55530419 GCF_028500815.1 Rissa tridactyla
ATATCCCAAGCACATATATTTGGACATAGTTCAATCTTTTCTTTCATTCATTGCCACATTGTGAGCAAATATATTGCACTGAAAGGGACTAAATGCCTCTTACCCCCTTAAATCAAGAGGGTAAATATTCCAGCCAATCACTGGCATAAAACAAAATGCAGATTCAGACAGCAATAGTACTAATAAATAAGTTAATCGTAATGTTCCATTTTTCTCCTGTGTCTAGCTCCCAGTCTTCAATATCAAGTAAATAAAGGATCTTGTAATCTTGCATATAGTTGTCAACAGCAGGAGCCATTAAGAGCCAGTCATTTGAATTTCAGAGTTGCTGGGTGTCCAAGTGTAATGTTCACTAAGTAGTTGAAAACTAGAGCTTCCAAAAATATCTGAAAATTAAACTGTAATGGTGCACTGTCTGTCCACGAGATTCCTCTTCTGCATATGTTTATGGGATCTATTACAAAAGTCACTATTATTAAATTTATCAAATAGGCTTTATACTACAACTTGAAGATTTTCTGATAGGTTTCTGGGGTAAATCATAATTGCCAAAAGCTTGCTCTGAACAGATCACACCTTCTTTCCATTCCACTCTTCCTGTTTTGTTTTTATTTTTGTTTGGTTTCGTTTTTAAGCTACTTACAGTAATAATTAATGTCTATTGTTACATAGTGCTAACTGTATTTTTTGGCATTTATCTTTAGCCTTACCCAAACCTCCTGGAACACCTGTGGTGACAGAAAGCACGGCAACAAGCATAACATTGACTTGGGATTCTGGAAACCCTGAGCCAGTTTCTTACTACATCATCCAACACAAACCCAAAAACTCTGAGGAGCCATATAAAGAAATTGATGGCGTGGCCACAACACGCTATAGTGTGGCTGGCCTAAGCCCATATTCAGAGTATGAGTTTCGGGTAGTTGCTGTAAATAACATCGGGCGAGGGCCACCCAGTGAGCCGGTGTCAACGAGGACTTCAGAACAAGCACCTTCAAGTGCACCACGCAATGTGCAGGCCCGTATGTTGAGCTCTACCACCATTTTGGTACAGTGGGAAGAACCTGAGGAACCTAATGGACAAATACAAGGTTACAGAGTTTATTACACCATGGACCCCACTCAACATGTCAACAGTTGGATGAAGCACAATGTGGCTGACAGCCATATTACCACTATTGGGAATCTGGTACCCCAGAAAACATACTCTGTGAAGGTTCTTGCTTTTACTTCTGTTGGGGATGGACCACTTTCTAGTGACATTCAAGTCATCACTCAAACAGGAGGTAAGCTAGCACTGAACAGGATTTGTGTGAAAAAATTAAATACATGCACAAATTTTGCAGCGAAAGAATTTTTTATTCAGGCAGCTTTTGCAGATAACCTTTTCTCAGTTCCACAGTGCAAGTTATCATTGAAGAGTGGAAATTATCCCCTCACACTTTCATTTCTTCTTTTATCAATCTCACGAAGTTTAACTGAAGTTTAACTAAAGTCTCAGGGACACCTTCATCCTGGAAGTGGCCAAATGTTACTGCATTTGTCAAGTAGTTCTTCACAGCTTTCTTTGAGGAGTTACCTGTGTTGGTGTGTTTCATTTAGGTGGCTTGTGGTTCCCTGATGCTCCATCACTCTAGTGAATCTTGGTTTTGGAAATTCAAAATGTATGTGTACCGCATGTGTATTCAAATAGTTGATAAGGTTCTGAAAACACAAAAAACATGAAAGCATTAAAAAAGAAAAAACAGCTTTCTGTAGGTTCAAGCAAGCAGTTCTGTACACTTTGTATTTATAAATCAAATCCAACCTGCCTCTACAAAGTGTATACCACAAGGTCACCATTTTCTTGGTTTATGTTTGCAGTTAGGTTGTTTTGTTTCTGTACAGGAGTTTTAGGTCCATGAATTACTTTTATTAACACAGGACAAGCAAGCATAGTGAAAAACATTGCAGAGAATTTTTATGAAATCAAAAGCGAGAAGCTCTGGTGGATCTGCACTGCAGAAGGTGTTTTATTGTAGCAATAAGAAATAAAAGGTCCCTTTGTCTAGCAGTTTAGAGAAAGCTGTATGAAGTATTACTGCAGGTCAGTGATTGCCTAGAAATATTATAGAATCCTACTTGAATTTTTTAGTACTGGAAAGTTGAAGAACTTAGCATTCCTCAAATTCTTAAAAAACGTATCTCTAAAAAGTAACTGAAGACGTTCTGTTTCATCCACTTTTTATTTTGGCATTTTAGCAATATGCATTTAATAAAGAACAGAAATTGGGATACTGTCCTGGAACCTTTCTAAGCATTGTGTTACACAAAGGTCTAGGTGTTACCTTTTGCAGTATCTCAGCTGAGAAGTTACTAAATTAATGTTTTTAGATCTTCTAGTGGTGCATTAAAATGTGTCTGTGTGCACGTGCAAATGTAAATAGGTACAGCATAGTTTAATTTTAGCAATTTTAACCTTTTTCAGGGACTAGTTTTTATATTGACATCTGACTTCTTTTTGAATCCGTGTGCAAAACGCTTTTAAAGAAGAAGGTTTAGTGAGCTCCGCGTCTGTTTTTTCACTTAAAATCATAAACATTTTTAGATGAGCAAGAGTTTGTCAGTGTCTTCCCCAGAGAAGAATGAAGCAATCGAAATAACGAGCACTGAGGACTGGCTGGGCCGGCCCAAGTTACATTATTGCTGACGTCACTTCAGAAAAGCTCTGTGTATTAAAACCTTTCTAGAATGTTTCATTAAACGTGGCCATCTGTTTCTGATTACTGTTGCAATCTGAAGAAATTATGACGTTAGCAGTGCAGGAGAGATTCTCAATACCTTTTTTCAACTTTTTAACAGAGTCAACTTGACATTGTTTATTTGTGACTGTGTTAAAAATCAAAAGAAAACATGAAAATGTGGCATATGGGAGGCATTTTTAAGCACTGGTATTTGTGCTTGAAATATGAACATTTTAGGTCATAAAAGAGAAAAATAGATAAGTAAGGCTAGTACAGTTCTCCAGTTCATGGTATGTTTAAAAACTAAAATTCTCCCATGTTTCTATCCAGCAGTTTCTCTTCAGGGAACATTGCAGAATAAAATGCCCTCCTTGCCCTTCTCTTACAGATTTGCTATAATCTAAATCTGAATATGATTGTTTTAGTTTAAGTCTCTCTCAAGCTGCAACTCATTCAAATAAATATATTGAATTATAAAGTACCATTTAAAAACAGTGAAAATGGATTTAATGGAAACATATGTAAAAGAGTAAAAATAGGAATGGTATGGTGTTACATTTTGATTGATTTTTTTTTCCTTTTTTGAAACACATAAACCTATCATTGTAAATATGTAGCTTAACCCATATACTTAATTTGGGGATATTAGAGTATATATACAACAAAATCTGATCGACAGCTGTGACTTTCAGGCTCTGTTAGTTTTGTTTTCGTCAGAGCTTTCCTCCCTTTTGTGTATTATGATCTTTGGAAAGAGACTATAAAAAAATGAATAATTTGTTTTAAAAAAGTTTGCTTGGGTTTTCGGTTTCTTTCTTTGTTAGTGCAGCAGAATTGTTCTTTTGAAATGGCTGCATGAGTGGCTTCTCACTTTGCAGCTCAGCTGAAATGCTGCTGATAGGGAAAATAAGTTTTTTAATTAAAATATTAACTAGCACCATGTAGTGTGAGGAGAAGAGAATGAAGCATTTTTCAGAGAACCAGACATAAAAAAAATAAAACTTTTCAGTTCCATTTTGTGTTTCAGTATTCTGCTTAAGCATTTTAAGGAAAAGCCGTGTCCTATTCCCCAGTTGTTTTTAGCAGTGTTTTCTTTCCTGTAAAAAGACACCATTTTAAGAACTTACTCCAAAACCAGCTGTAGAACTGAGCCTTTTGAATAAGGGAAGATCAATTCCAAAAGCTACACCTAAGAAAGTCCTTATCTTGCATTTTGGGTCAAAGGATTTAATTCTGCTGAGGATGCAGTCAGGACCAGTGTATTATTTAGGTGAATTGACTTACTGACACCAAATTTTACAATAAAGAAATACCTCTATAAGCTTTAGTGTGACACTTCCCTTTTTCTTTACTCCACTAGAGAACAGAAGCTCTGTTGGTTTGTCTCCATTTACCTACCCAGGACACACTTCTTATGCATCTTCTCATATTTCCTTTCTTTGCTTAAACTGGTCAGAAGTACACATACTCTCTGAGCAGCGTACTTCAACCTGGAAAATCCTTGAGCTTTAAACTCAAGACTGATTTTGGGTTTTTTTGGCAAAGAGAGGATAGCTACTGGAGGAATTCAGAGAATCTTATCTTTATTCTGGGCTTAGACAGAAAGAGGGGAGAATGAGAGCTACACGAGGTCTATTGGCTAGTGAGTTATTGGAGAAAGAGAGAGAGAAAAAGTATTCTGGGGAATGAATGTGTACCTGTAAACATATGCTGCTTTAAACAAAAACTTACAATATAAAACATATTGTTAAACCAGGAGTTGGCAGTGGTTTGAAGATGTAAGGATTATGACAGTTATAAAAGGCTAATCTTTTGAACACATGGAAAAGGACAGTAAAGAGAAGGTCATGTATCGGACTTGCAGGGCATATAAACAGAGCCTTAGCTTAAGGGAAATGAGTTAATGATTCTGGAGCTCTTATTGTAAAAGAAGATTAGAAATTCAGAGGAAGGGAGTCTGTAGCTGAATACAGTTGTGTGTTGTAGCAAGCTAGCTACTTTGCCAGACATTTCAAATTTTTTTCATAGAATCATAGAATCATTTAGGTTAGAAAAGACCTTGGGATCATCGAGTCCAACCATCAACTCCACTCTGCAAATTTCTCCCTTACACCATATCCCTTAACACCACATCTAAACAAGTCTTAAACACATCCAGGGATGGTAACTCCACCACCCCCCTGGGCAGCCTATTCCAGTGTCTAACCACTCTTTCTGTGAAGAATTTTTTCCTAATGTCCAGTCTAAACCTACCCTGCTGCAGTTTGAGCCCATTCCCTCTTGTTCTATCACTAGTTACCTGTGAGAAGAGACCAGTGCCAACCTCTCTACAATGTCCTTTCAAGTAGTTGTAGAGAGTGATGAGGTCTCCCCTCACCCTCCTCTTCCTCAAACTAAACAGTCCCAGCTCCTTCAGTCGCTCCTCATAAGATTTATTCTCCAGGCCCTTCACCAGCTTCGTTGCCCTCCTCTGCACTCGCTTCAGCACCTCGATACCTCTCTTGTATTGAGGTGCCCAAAACTGCACACAATACTCAAGGTGTGGCCTCACCAGTGCTGAGTACAGGGGGACAATCACCTCCCTACTTCTGCTGGCCGCACTATTTCTGTGCGATGCAAGCCAGGATGGCATTGGCTTTCTTGGCCACCTGGGCACACTGCTGGCTCATGTTCAGCCGCTTGTTAGTTAGAATGCCCAGGTCCTTTTCTGCCAGGCAGCTCTCCAGCCACGCTTCCCCAAGCCTGTAGCGATGCATGGGTTTGTTGTGGCCCAAGTGCAGGACCCAGCACTTGGCCTTGTTGAAGCTCGTACCGTTAGCATTGGCCCATCGATCCAATCTATCCAAGTGTCTCTGTAGAGCCTCCCTATCCTCATGTAGATCAACACTCCTGCTTAGCTTCGTGTCATCTGCAAACTTGCTGATGATACACTCTATGTCCTTATCAAGGTCATCAATAAAGATGTTAAACAGAAATGGTCCCAACACCAAGCCCTGAGGGACACCACTTGTGGCTGGCCGCCAGCTGGATTTAACTCCATTGACCACCACTCTTTGGGACTGCCCATCCAGCCAGTGCTTGATCCATGAATACATGAACAGGGAAACCTCATGTCTCTGAAACTTCACAGTACTAGTCTCCTAGTGAAGCATTTCATGGAAATGGACTTCCACAAGAGAAGGGTTAAAAGCATTCAATAAGAATTCAGTATTTCAAAAAGTACAAGTATTGTTTTACAAAACAAAAACTCCGGAGCACATTAACTCTTCAATTTTAAGAGCTTCTCTGTAGAGCTTCATGATTCTTCCAGAACAAGCTGAAGCATGAACTCTTGGTCCCTTTCAGTTCCCAACTGATTCTTTTGATCCATCTATTGTCATTTGCAAAACTGATTCCTAATTGAACTGGTTGAGTTTTCCTCTGGATACAGATTTCACCCTAGCAATGTCATGGGGCCCTTTCTAGTCTGAAGACTCTCCTCTCTTTCTAGCATCACTTGCAAACCCAGCACAGCCCTGGAGTGTTTTTCTGGTTACCTCAGACAGCTGAGGAGCTGTGTAGGGAACTAAAGTGCCTTTCTGATTTGAGATCCGATTTTATGATTCTGTTCTGGAACTTGAATCAGGGGTGGACATAGTACCACATCTGCAGCACAAGGTCCAGCAATCTGCTTCTGGTTATGCAGCAATAAACATGGAGAACTAGGCAAACAAAGGTGTAAAACTTGGTATGAAGTCTTGAAAAGAGTAATTCTGGACTTTTGTCTTTGTTTTGCCACTGCATTGTAGTTTTTTATCATGTGTACTAACTAAGCTATGTCATGTTTAGAAGCAAGAAGTAAAAAGAGGTATACTTGGTGCATAGGGGAGTTAGGATTTTAATGTACATTTGCACAGCACATTGGCCTCAAAGCAGGAAAGACAGAAAAGACAATATTGAGAGAATGCTCATGCAAAAATATTCCATTCTATGAGCTGACCATGTACAGCACTAATATGGAAAGTAAGGTTTGATCTGTGTAATTAAAAACACTTCAGCAAATGTATAAAGTCCACTGACATAGATTTTCCAATTTTCCGGGTTTTTTCCATCTCTGAAGGAGACCAGTACCTTCTGTCAGCTCCTCCAGCTTGGCTTAGTTCCCATATGTCACTGAAGAATATTTTGAACAGATGTTGTGTGTTCTAGGCATAAATCCTAAATAGTTTAAAAGTTATTGTTCCACTTTCTTATCTGGTACTTTTTCTTTGGCTTAAACCTTGGGTCCCCTACCAGAGTTTCATCAGCAATACAGCTTGTTTAGTTTCTGTTATTTTGGGTTTGTTTTCTTCTGCATCTTCTCTATCTGTTTGGAGTGATGCAGATTTTCCTGTCACCTCTTTCTTCTATCACCTAACTGTGGTTGAAAAATGTGAGGGGATACTAGATTTTGCAGCAAGATACTATTTTGACAAACAAAAAGTTTGGAACTTGGAAAAGTTCAATTAATCATCAACTTGTCTTATAAAATGAGAGAATTGCAGACCAAAGACCATGAAGGGTTTTGTTGTTTTTTGTTTTGTTGTTTTTTTTTTTTAAAGGAATACTTGGAGGATGAGGGTCTTAAAACATGCAGAGAGACAGGAAATACCCTTTGTTCTCCATCTGCTGCCGTATTTATCATAACGAATGGTACCAGCCTTCATATGGGTCACTTGACTGGTCATTTACTATTACTGCCTGGCTGCATTCTATAATTCATGTATTAGGCATGATTATCTATAATCTATAGATAGGCATAGATTATCACAGGATGATTCAGGCTGGCAGGGTGACCATCTGGGGAGGTCTCCAGCCCCAGCCCCTGCCCAGAGCAAGCTCAGCCACGCAGTCAGACCAGACTGCTCAGGGCTTCACACCATTGAAGCGTTAAACCCCCCAAGGATGGATACAGTCCAATCTCCCTGGGTCCTGGCTCCACCACTGGGCTGTCCATATGTGGAAATGGTTTCTCCTTATCTCCAGCCTGAGCATCTCATGTTTCATTTTTCATGTGCTGCTGCCTCTCACTCTCCTGCCACGCATCGCTGTGAAGAGCCCGGCTGCATGTCCTCCATCCCTTCCATCAGTGCTGGGGATGTCATTAGGTGCCCCTAAAGCCATCTTTTCTCACAGCTGAACCAGTCCCGGTCCTTCAGCCTCTCTTTGTGGTGCAAGGGCCCCAGCCCAGAGACATCTTGCTGAGGCCTAAAACCAGATGCAGTACCTGTATGTAGTCTGAAAGGCACTAAGCAGAGGGGACAGTCCCAGCCCTCCCCTGGCTCTCGGGACACACAGCTGGCCCTGGCTCAGCTTACTGCCTGCCAGGACCCAGGGCCATTCCTCACAGCTGCTCCCTGGCCCCATCAGCCCCAGCCTGCATCCTGACAGTGGCCTGCCTTCCCAGAACAGGGCTTGTTGAACTTCACAGGGACCCATAGACCTGTTCCTCCCCTATCTCCAGCTCCCTCTTAACCACAGCTGGTCCTGGAGTGTGTCAACTGGTCCTCCCCAACTTAATATGTCACCTGCAAATCTGGAACATGTGTCCTCCATCCCCTTCTTCAGGTCACTGATAGGGACGTAAAATGGATAGCATGACACAGACAACATAAGCTGCTGTTTGACCTTCCATGACCAGGCAAAGGTGATTTTGTAACACCAACTGTGCTGCTCAGTTACTTTGCCAAAGTAATTTTTTCCTTATCCTTTGATACGCTTTGAAGCAAATCATTTTTCCAGAGGTCAGTTTTACCAGTTTTTATCTTTTTGTCAGACGAAGCAACAAAAATGCCTACGGCCAGGTACTCACCTGAGTTTCATGAGATACATTTGTAACAACTTGTAGCAAAATAAACACTTGCAAATAGCCATCTAGACTCCAGATTTTATTATTAAGTTTTGGCAAGCCTGCAGTGGGGCTCTGCATCTGCTTTAAACCATGTTCAACAGGAGGCAAATCTGCAGCTCTTGTCCGGTTGTTACTCAGGGGTATTTTGAAACAGCTAACCTGAAAAGTTGTAATGTTCACCTAATAAATGCATTTGTGCAACTATGCTATAGATTTGCCAAGTTAAAGTTTGATCTAGTGGTATTTCAGAATCTGTTTCAAAGGTAGGAATTATCCAGTTGTCCCACTCTCTCCCTTTTAATTTCAAATCCATTCAATCTTAAAAGGATAAAATTAGAAGTATCTCTGTCAAAAATACTTTTTTGATATTTCCTGTAATTGCTGCCTGTGCTTTGTGATCTTTTCCCTTTTGCACTTTGCAGTACCCAGGAAGGGGTCTCTTTTTACACCGGACATCTTTTAGAAAAATAGCTAATTACTCCTATGTTTTTCTTCTTCCCTTAAAGAGACTTAGTCTCCTGTTCACCATCACTCATTCCCTCAGAAAAAGACAACATCCCCCTACTCTTTTCCTTTTCTATTTTGTCCTGTTTCTGGAAAAAAAAAAAAAAAAAAAAAAAGTAAAAAAGTGAAGGTGGGGAATTGCGGCCTCCACACAGGAGCTTGAATATGCACCAGGTTATCTGTCTGTTTAAAGGTTAGATATCAAACCTGCATCAGCATGCACGAGGGCAGTTTTATCCTCAGAGTGACATTGTGTAGAAGTCTGGGGAAAATAAGAATTACAATCATAAATTATTTTTACCATTTGCTCCATGGTATTTTTAAGTCTTTTACTGTGCAAAAGAAATGTACTTATAATTCTATAATAAAATTCTACCTTGAAAAAGGATTGCGAAATGATTGTTGTTGTCACATCCTGCTTGTCACACCTCTTCTCAGTATGTGCTAAGTGCATCTCATTTTTTTTTTCCTAAAAAACAAAACCATGCCACATTTTATTCTTGAAAAGCTAGAAATGCTATGGAAGACTGTTTCATGCCTTATCAACAGCACTATTAACTGAAAGTAATGCTTTGTCAAAATTATTGTATACATTCCAATGACAGGGTTACATTTTGCTGTCTTTTCTCAGTCAACCTTATTATTTGTTGTAGATTTGCAGAAGTGAATGAGTGTAACTTTTGGTCTGGATAATTTCCATGACCATTACACAAGAATGTTCTTGACTACTGGAATCCAAGTTGCATTTTTATTCTTTGCGATTAGAAAGTGTTGTTACTTTCAATTCAATTCAGCTATATTGGTAAAAAATAACAGTCATTAAAAGGGTAAAAATATGGCACTGAATGAGAACATTACTGAAGATCTCTTCAGTAGGTTATAACTTCTTCAGGTTACAAAAGCATTCGATATTTGGGTGTCTTCTTAAAAAGCAGAATGTGTTTAGTATCTTAGTTATTTATGAGCTGAGCAAACCATTTTCAGATATGGAAATGCTTATAATGGTTTTAACACTTTTTTTGGACTATTCCAGCCAATTTTATGTAATAACAGCATTTCCCCATATACATGCACATATATACGTGTATATATTTGCCATTTCACACATAGGTTATTAGGTTGCCAGCATTTGTCACCAGGCTTCTGTTCAATTTCCGTTCAGTTCTGTGTGCATTATTTACACTGCAAAGCACTTATTTGAAATCATTTGTTATTTGTAATGTGTGAATTAAATATATCATTCTTTTTCTGAGCTCAGATTAATTTATTTCATACTACAGTTAATCAATTTGTTTAAGTTCAGTAAGTTCAACAAAAGTAATATTGTGTGAAATATTCAGGTAATAGTTTAAAAGGTTTGAAAGATAAGTGTTGAACTAGCCAAATAAACAATTGGCAACACTGCTCAACTTTTTCTTTAGTGCCTGGTCAGCCATTGAACTTCAAAGCAGAACCTGAGTCTGAAACGAGCATACTACTTTCCTGGACACCTCCACGCTCTGATACTATTTCCAGCTATGAACTAGTTTACAAAGATGGGGAGCACGGGGAGGAGGTAAGTGAAAAGACTATAGATCTTTTAAATACTCCTCAATGAATCAGACATAAAATGCTGCAGTGGTACTAAATTGTACTAAATCCTTTAGTACAAATGCCTTGATGTTTAACAGTTTGTTAAACTCAGCAGTCAGCTTAACAATAGACTGAGAGAGTGTAAACACCGGAAAATGCTGTCGACGGTTACCAGCCAGTGGAACTTTGCTGTTGTTTGCAACAAGTCATCCACAGAAGTTTCATCCAGTTTCAAACATTGATCATGTCTCTCCAAGCCTGTTCCTCTATGAATGCTTGGAAACAGAACTGTTTAGGGGCATGTTATGGATTCATTAAGATTTTTTGCACTTACACTTGGACTTTGAAGTTTATTTTCAGTCTTAGAGAATTTTTCTTTCTCTTTGCCACCATGTAAGATAGTTCTCAAACTTCTCTAATCTTTCAATAGTATTTGAGAAGAGAATATGGTTTTTTTTCTAAAAATGAAAGCCTGCTGCAGACTTTTTCTGTACCATTATTTCGTAAAGAATTTTCAGTTTGAAGGCCTCTGTGGAGTTAGTACCGTAGACTTTAGAATAAACTGTTCTTCTTGTATAGAAATGATGCGATATTGCCAGGCATCCCAGACAAAAGAAAGAAGCCAGCTGTCTCAGAAGGCAGCGGGAGAATGTCAGCCTCATTGATTTCTCCTGCATCATCAACTCATTGCTGATGCTTCAGCTGAGCTTATGTTTATGGTGGCTTCACATATACACTGTGAATGCATAAGCTTATTTTGAGGAAGGGGACCAGATTAGTATTTCACCTCCAAATAGGATGCAAGCCCCTGCTAAATAAGTTGCGCTTTGCTTCTTAATGATTTGAACACAAATTTAGCTACAAGGTTAAACCCAAGATTACTTACATCATAAAACCCTGTAGTTCCTTGTCATAAGAGGTAACTATAGGTAAGGCTTTGTTTACTTATTATTGTCTAAAAAGCCTTTTATACTTTGTACACAGCTATTACTTCCTGAAACAGTCAAACGGTATTTCTGGCTCTAAGTTTCACCCATTAAGCTGTCGGCTTTAAAAAATATCATTCCTTAATGTGTGTTTGTCAAAAGTAATGTATTCATTTTTGGTTTGGTTTACTTTGGTTCTGTTCTGATTTATTTTCTTGAATTAAAATTTTTCTCAGTGGGTTTATCACCAGAGTATAAAAGCATTTCTTGTGTAGGCAACATATGGAATTCAGAGTCTCTGAATATTAATCAAGATATCCTCTTATTACCTACCTTTAGCAACGGGTTTCCACTGAACCTACTACATCCTATCGCCTGCAAGGCTTAAGGCCAAACAGCTTGTACTTATTCCGTCTAGCTGCACGTTCTCCACAGGGCCTGGGTGCTTCGACAGCAGAAATCTCAGCGAGAACCATGCAGTCAAGTAGGTGTCTTTCCTTGCTAACTTTATTCCCTTGTCTTGTATTTCTCAGAGAGATTAATCTCAGTAGCCCAGAGAGGCAGCAACAGAGAAGAAGCCAAAATGATAAAAATATAGCATTCATGGTGCTTAATACAGCAAAAGAATGCTTAAAATGTGTATTTTTGTAGAAGTATTGTGATCAACTTAATATATGAGTGGCTGTTACATAGTTTCAGAAAAAAACTCAGTAAACCAGTGCCTTAAGAGGCAGTATTATGCTGTCATAACAATATTTTATGTTATGTTATAATAGGGATAAAATGTTTTATCATGTAGTAGATGTACATTAATGGCAGTCCTCCTCCAATAAAATTCCACCTGCCCAGTCTGTGTATTTCCTGTAATACTAGGTTCCTGGAGCATCTCTCTGAAGTGCAAAAAATTTCTAGAGTGGCTCAGGTTGAATCTTTTAAACTGTACCAAAAATTTCCTCATAACTGTTCTCCTATAGTAGCTAATCGTTCAATTTTTAAAATCTCAGCTTTTTATGATGTTCAGTCATTTTCTACACCAGTACAAAAATTGTTTTCTCACTGTATGCTTATGGAAACAATGTCATGAAACTCATTACATTTGTCTGCAAATGAGATGCAAAAATCTGTCAGGAATTTATACGTACACTTTAAAAAATTTAAATTAAGACTTAATTAACACAATCAGATATTCAAGGATGATGTCCAGAAATGCTACTCTTGCCTGATAAGTTATGCTTTCCTGACAGTTTCCATTACACTGCGTAATTTTAAAACTTAGTGCTGTTCTGTTTCTATTTCTTTTAAATTAAATGGCCTTTCTAAAAGTAATATTATTCAAAACAGAAAATTTTTATTCTCAATTGACATGAAGCTTTTCAGTTTGCAGTCATGACATATGTGATTACACCATCATTCTTTATTAGTGTTCTATATTAATAGTAATTAAGATGACTGGAGATACAGAGCTACAGACCTTTAGCCAAAGCTAAATGTGCTCCTGAAGCATTTCTGAGGCATTTGGAATAAGCACAAAAAATGATTATATAACACAAACCTAGTTTTAGAGAGAGTGGCAAGGCACCTTTTAATTTTAGTAGTCCAGAATCAATAATTTGATGAAGAAAAAGGTATTTATTTGTTCTGCGAGCCATTTCAGACATTTAGAATGCTTATTCTTGTATATTGGGTGAAGGTTACTTAGACTGTGCATACAAAATAAACACCTAGGGGCCAAGGTTGCATGTTCCAAATATAACTACATTGCCATTTTCCCCTTCACAAATATAAGAATATGCTTTTTTCAGCCTTATGTCTTCACATAGTAGGAAAATCCAATTTATTTCGGTGGGCAGACCCTGATTATTTGCTGAAAATATTGCAAAATCTTTTGCAAAAATTGTGTATTTTAACAAAAAAATCTATGCATTAGTAAAACTGGTTACACAAGTAGCCTACAGATTATCCTTAGTTACATAAATGCAATATTTTGCATTTTCAGAATATAATGGATTAAAAATTAATAAACTTCTGTGACTTTGTTAGCAATATTCACAAGAATACACAATTGCCTTTCATCTTGGTTTCAGAGGAAGATACTACAGGGATTTATTTCTTTACATATAAGATCCTGCAGGAACATTTCACTTGCATTTTATTTCCTGCGCAAGTCAATGGTAGAAGGGGACCAACATGTTTTGACTACTTGGTTACTGAATTAGCCTTAAAAAAAAATGCCAAACGTGATAATTCTCATCTGTCCCCCCATCCACCTCCTCTACTTAGTTGAAATGCTGGTACATTCCCTCCTGTTTTCCCTTCGGAAGAGCAGTGTACCATACTGAGTAAAAGCCATTGATCCCTGTAGAAGAACCATAGGGAACCAAAAGATACATGTGTAAATGCAATAGGTCACAGCAGGGTCCTAGGCCTTCTCTGTTGCTTTAATTTTGTTTGATGTGCTTAGTATAAGTACCAGAAATCCATGTGTTTCTTTTTTCTCTTAAGAAATGGGAAGAAAACAGTACACAAAAAACCAAACCCAAATCACCATAAAGATCTCAGACCCCAAATTTGTGTTTTCTGTACAAGAGAGAAGGCAGAAATAAGAAAGAAGTCCACGTACACTAATTCTGCCAGTGAATTTGAACTATGGCTCCTTTTTTGGTGCTCTGAATGATCACAGGTAGTAAGCATAGACTTTGCTAAGTCAAAGTGCATTTAAGCACATAAATGCATACCTAACTTTCAGTAATTGAATTGCCTCACTGAAAGCGGTGAAATGACATACATGCTTAAATGCTCTGGAGCCCAGAAAAGGTAAATATGCTAACAGACTCCTTCGAGTAAAAATCAGTAAAGCTGAGCACTTTTGCTCTGGAAGATTGGTCCTGGTGACAAGAAATGAAACAAAGTCAGAATTTCTCACCATTCTGATGTGCTGAGCTTATGAACTCTCTTTGTAAAATGAATACCCGCCTTCCTGACACGTTGTTTGGGGGTAGATTTTATTTTTTTCCTATAGAAGTTACCTAAATTACTGGTAGGATTTAATTCTTTGCTAGCAAAGGTGTCTCCAAGAGGAGTTAAAAAAATAAAACTGACAGCTGATCTAGGGTAAGTACAAGTTACAGTCAGAATCAACAAGCCTGTCACTTTTTCCTGGTAGGTAAATCTTTGACTAAGACTTTCTTTGTCTTCTATTGACTGCATGCTCCTAGTATGTTGGCTACAATAAATGTTTCGGTAAACACTTTCCGTTTAAACGTCATTTGTGATTAACTTGTGCCAGGCAGACTCGGTTATGAAAAGAAAAAAAAAGAAATATAATAATTTGTTTATGAGAGTGGGGAGGCTACAAAAATGGCAATTTATGGAGCAATTTCTAGCAATTATTGCAAGTTTTTAGGAGTTCAGTAAAAAGAGAATTTTTCTCAAAGTAAGTAAACCCACTTGAAGGGGATATGTCCAAATTTTTAAGTAAATACATGTCATATGTCATTTAAACTATTATTGCTTGCAGTAATTGCAATGATTCTAAGCATAGATCAGTAGTCATAGAAGTGTCACGTTTTTGTTTTATTTCAAGAAGAATTTTAATTACAGGTAGGTAATATTATTTTGAGGTTTCATTTTCATGTATTTCCCCTACATCCTTTTTCACCGTTTAGTTGGTCTATTCATTTTCAGTTTCCCCATGTTAATAAGCCAAGGTGCACATGATTATTGGACGTTTTGCTTTCTCAAATTTCTACTTTTTTGGTTTATTTTTTATTTTCATTTGATTGTCTTTTATTTATTTTATTTTTTCTTTTGTTCATTTTTTTCAATCACTCCTATCCTTTCACTCAAATCCTCCTTTAACCCACTACTGAAATTAGAGCCATCAGCTCCTCCTCAAGACATTAGTTGCACAAGCCCCAGCTCCACTAGCATTTTGGTAAGTTGGAAACCTCCACCGGTGGAAAAACAGAACGGCATTATCACTGAATACTCCATCAAGTACATTGGGATTGATGGAGAAGATGTCAAGCCCCATGAAATTTTGGGAATTTCCTCGGACAGTACCCAATACCTTTTGGAACAGCTGGAAAAATGGACTGAGTACCGGATCTCTGTGACTGCCCACACTGATGTTGGACCTGGCCCAGAGAGCTTAGCAGTATTGATTCGGACAGATGAAGATGGTATGTTGCCTCCACTACATCAGTTTGCACCTCTATGGCTCTGTCGATCTGCTGTCTTTTGTATAGCCTAACAGTACTTTTTTCTGCTCCTCTTTTTTCACAAATCACAGATATTATCACCCTTTGAGTTTTTTTTAATCAAAGACTTGTCCTTTCTACACCATTTTTATATTTGTTTTTTTTTTTTTTAAAAGAAAGTACCTTTTTATGAGTGACACGAATCTGCTGCCACTTTGAGCCCATACATATCCTTCTTGCTCCTCCTTTAACATAAAAATAACTCTCAGGGGAAAATCTTTCTGCCTTTTCCTTGATTTTACAGTCGTTATTTTTAAACACTTATGTCAATGAACTTTTCTTCAGGTTTTGGTTTTTGGTGGTTTTTGTTTTTTTTTTTAAACTGCTTTCTTGTTCCATGTTGTGCTTTTTGATTTGGGTTGTTTTGGGTTGTGTTTTTTGTTTTTTTAGTTTTGTTTTTGATCTTGGAAAACTGATGCTCCACACATTTTCTTTTCTTCCATGCTTGAAAGTGACAGAAGACAGCCCTGTTATCAGCCTCCTTTTTACACTACTGAAAAAAAAAAAAAAAAAAAAAAGAAACAAAGAACTTAGAAAACAAAAATAAGGGATTTTTTTTCTTAAATCTTTTGTGGTTTTATTATTAGTATTATTATTATTATTTCAATGATTAAAATATCTCTTTGTACTATAATGCTTTGAATCTCAAAGCATCTTCCTTGGCTTTTGTACATTTTTACATGTTTTTCTATTTCTCTAATACTCTTTTTTCTTCCATTTTTTGCATCAGTCATGTTTTTTGATCTTTTCACTGAAAGGTAGAGGAGATTGGTTGAGCATTTTCATTTGTTGAACAATTTGTATTCTTCAAAGAAAACATAGTGAGTCTGCCCTTTTAAAAAATAAAGCAAAAGACATGGGTGGGACAGGTGCCTGTAATTCTCTTCTGTCCAATGATGTTGTTCCAGTTCCTAGTGGTCCTCCTCGCAAAGTCGAGGTAGAGGCTGTCAACTCTACTGCTGTTAAAGTGTCATGGCGCTCACCTGTACCCAATAAGCAGCACGGTCAGATCCGAGGATACCAGGTCCACTACGTGAGGATGGAAAATGGAGAGCCAAAGGGTCAGCCCACGTTGAAGGACATCATGCTGGCTGATGCACAGGTAATTAGGGCATTTTATGTTCTTTTCTAGGTCACAATGAAAACATTTAGTGTACCAGACAGTTATCCAGAACTACCACTTTTTTTCCTTTCTGTATTTCAGCTTACCAGCTAACACTTTTTATCTCTGACAGTTTTTTTTTTCAGAATACTTACATATAAAGGTTCTTGGGACAAACTTAAGCATCCTTTTCTGTATAGATGTGCAACTAAATGCTAAACTGTGTCATACTGATGGCTCCCTTAAATCTGAGGACTTCGTCCTATAACTATGCTCTGAAGTTTTAAAGCATCAGGGAGATCAGCATCAGGTCACAGTCAATGTAGCAAACTGTGCACCGCATTATCCACCCACCCGATATTTATTTGTTTCAGTGGAGAACCTAGAATCATTAGGAGCCTGTGTTAGCCCATTAGTACAGTGTTTCTGTCATTAGCATGTGTTCACCTCACTACATGTTTCACAGGAAATTAATTTATCAGTGCAACTTAAGAAATAACTGAGGTATTTATACTTGTCATTATTCATATCAATAACTGTGCAATAAAATGAGAAGCTTAGTTTAAATAGGTATGGGCTTACGTATATTGCAAAATTTCCCATCGGTTTTATAAATTATGAGACGTAATGAAAACAAAAGCCCAATCACATCAAGTTTAAAAAACTTCTAAAACAGGATTTTACTGATTGGAATACACTAATGCTCTGTAAAACCAAATATTCCTAAAGCTGCTGGTACTGGAGGAATCATCCTACATTGAAACTATTATCAAGTACACACCTCTCACTGCTAGCTCTCAATTTATGACTGGAATGACTGGAAATATAAGAAATTATCGACCTAGCATAAAGTAAAGAGTTATGCCTCTTAAGGATTTTGTGTGAATAAATAAACAGGTTTTGGCTTATTTTGTTCCTTCTTCCAGTCTTAGTTCTAAATTTCAGCTCTTCGGATACCTTTTTCAAGAACAGGTCTCCTACAAAGGTGTTTTGCTGATGACCCTTTTCTCTAAGTATTTTCTCTGTTCCTGGAGGTCTTTGTTGCAGTTTTACCTGCCAATCTGTCTATCTATCTCTATGTACTTACCTATTTTGCAAAACATGGTGTCCTTACAGCTTAAATTCAGTGGAGAGCGAAATAGAAACAGGTGGGGAGGTGGGAAGGAAATGCTGTTGCACTTTGTTTCTCTGGTTCCTTGCACAGATTTTTCCGTGTGGTAGTAGTTTAATTTTTTTTAAATTATTTTTAAATACTAGAAGGTCAGAAATAGGCGACTAGATGAGATATTGGAGCCCAAATACCACAAAGGCAAAAATCGTGTTTCTTTTTTTGCCAAGTTTCAATTTGACCTGCCTGTTTGCCATTGGTTCACTCTGGATAGTCACCTTCTCTCTTCTCCTGCCACTCCTTCCTGCCTGTCATGCTTCTGTGATACATGTGATCGGGGCTTGTGCAGGTATGAAGACCTTGATGGTAAAAGATCAGTGTGGTTAAGTTTCAAGACTAAAAAATCTTGCTATTAATTTAAATAAGGCATAGAATTCATTTAGGAAACTCAAGCATATAGCCTAGTAACATGATTAAATAAATCAGGTGGCCTTGAAATCTGCCTTGGTAGCTTTTGCTAGTACAATCTATTATAAAATATTACTACATTGTACAAGAAGATTCATTACTTCTTTCATCTCTCAAGGAAAGAGAAGTGGCTGCTCTTTAGGGAGAGCAGAAATGGAATTAAAAGTGCCTGGCCTGATTTCATTAACCAAATTCTACGTCATTCTACATGATTAATTCAAATTGTACATGATTTTTGCAGACATCTTTCATATTTATTTTACTATTAAGAAGAAAACATTACCTCTACCAGGCTACAAATCTCTTCATTTCTTTTTTTTTTTCCCTTCCAACATTCTTTACTCTAAATCAGTGGGAATATGATGATACTACTGAACATGTGAGTAGTTTTTGACTGGCCAGAAAAGCAGTGTGCATTGGGTTTGGGATTTTTTCTTTTCTTTTTGCTTGTTTGCTTGTTGCTTCCTTTTTTTTTTTTTTTTTGAGTTTTCTTCGGGGGCTTTTTTTTTTTTCCTTTTTTTTTTTTGTGATTTGCACAAATGCATGCTCCTAACTTCAAGGTTTTTCCCTTATGGTACTTTTTTTCTGTTTTTTTTTCTTTTCCCAGGGAGAGTGGGGGCTACTGTTGCTTGCTTGTTCTGGGGTTTAGCATGATGCCAAAATGTACAGAACTGGTTTGTGTTTTCTCGTTTTTGATGGCTGTCACTAACATTGGCTCACAATTTCCTCTTTACAAGAAGGTGTTAGAAAAATAAAAATTGGTTCAGAGTTGCTTAGCAGCAGTCAGTTTTTTCTGTATTCATTTTAAGGTTAAATTTTTTTGTGTAGATGAAAGTTGAAGTCAGCTGTGCTTTCTTTTTTGGTTATTTGACAAATGTATTTTGTACGCTATCAGGAAAGCCAAATACCCTGCAGTGTTTATGCCTAAATAATAGTGTTTGCTGTATCCCAATCACACTTTTTAACGACAACACAATGCAGTCCTATCTCTTACACCATGAAGTACTGTTTGCTTTAGAAGAGATTAATATCTTCATCACTGTTTAAAAGCATGGCATTTATTGTTTTGCTTTTTACCATTTTTTTCTGTTAATATTAGGTGCAGTTTCCTGTGAAGATGAGAAGTCTGTCTTACTGATTTTGGCATTTAGGGTCAATTAAATTCTGAGATAGACTCTAAGGAGGGCGAGGGTTTGTAGTTTTTTTAATGTGTTTTTATTTTATTTGAACTATTTTGCCCATTCATTCTGATCATTACCTTGTTATTTCTGGATTGCTAATAACTGACTGTAAATACAATGCTGAATTCTGCTCACATCTGTACTGAGCTCATACCCACTATCTTGAAAAATCCACTTACCATGGATAGTCTGACCCATAATTTTTATATTAACTTTTATGGTTCTTGCATCTGAGGGGTGTGTAATTGCACATTTGCTATTTATTCTAGATGCATAAATAGACCATCTCTCTGGCAGCAGTGACATTTAGTGTAAATCCATTCAAGCACGTGAAAATGCAAAGGAGTAGTCCAGTGGCTACAGAATGGAAGCTGATGAGTTGGGAACTTTGGGCCAGTCAGTTGCCTCCAAATACTGTCCTTTTATATTTACACATTAAATGTATTTGTCTCATGAGTGTCAAGGCTTAAATTCCTCTGGCTGCCCTTATAGCATGATGTAAGTTTAATTCATTTCAGGTAGCTGGCCCTTCACCGTCTCCTGTGTGTGTACACGTCTGTGTGTGCACATGCATGTGTAAAAAGTTACCCCTTGCTTTGACACTTACAGTTTGATCTTGCTCCTGTTCACTTGTACTAGCTGAAGAGCTACTTGTTTTGTAGCTGCTGTCATTCATTTGAGGGTCGTCAGATTTATTCGCTGACAAGATTTGTAATGGTATTTTAGGTAGTTCTTTTAGACCTGAAGAGTGAGTTGTTTCTGAAGTACTTTGAGATATTTAGATGCACAATCCAACGATCAACACAGGTTGCAATAAGAGTGTTATGAAAGTAACAAGGCTTTCTTGTTCAGCTAAACCATCATTACTTACAAAGAGCGGATACAAATGCAACACTCTTCTTACTAGGCATTTTATAACTATATCAGTGATGTCCTGTAAATGACTAAGTTAACAGAATTTCTCATACCTACATATGCATGCATTTCACCATATCAGTAGTATTCCTCAGGCAAGGTATTTCAGAAGGCTTTATTCACTGTTCACACCACTAAGCCTTTGGCCTTGTGCCTTAAACTGCCTGAGGCATGCTATTTAGACGTGTGCTGTCTTTTATTGCTTAAGTGAGTGAAACATCTTGCATTGTGAAGTATTTCACACAGAACAGTCTGTTGGTGCTCTCAAATGCTTGCTCTCACTGCCAGTAGCACAAACGCGTGTGCACTGTATGTAATATACAGGGGTTGTCTGAAGGATTCCATGCTCTCCTGGAAAATAATCTATTATTAATAAATTATTCTTGTTTTATTGCATCTTAGGAAATGATAATTTCTGGCCTTCAGCCTGAAACTACATACTCCTTCACTGTGACAGCCTATACAACAAAAGGTGATGGAGCACGCAGCAAGCCTAAACTTGTATCTACTACCGGTGCAGGTAATACTCACAAACGCGTTAATTTCTGAATAAATCCTTTGACTTTTCCTGATAGTGTTTTGCTCCTACTATTTGGAAGTCTTCTGTTGTGTAAAAAGTGTTAATAGGACATAGGTTTTTCTGCTTCAGTATTTGTCCCTTCATTTGTTTAGATGAAAAAGGAACGAGTGTCCCTCTTTGTCCCTTTCTCAATTCAAGGTACGGCTGAAATGCAATACTTAACTATATACTCTCTAGTAACAGTTCCATTCTGATTGGTATCTTCTTGGAGAGGAAGAAATAGAAATTCAGAGCTGAGAAGAATATTTTAAAAACTTGTGAAGGACTTTTCTGCCCTTCTTTATGAGAGCAGCAATCCTGCTACCTGTTAGTAAGAACATTGAAAGAACCTATCTGTATTAGAGCCACAACTTATCTCAGAAGAGTGTGATTATTAAAGCAGAGAATTAGAAAACAGAATTAAAGTCCAACCTGTGAAACCCTGAAACACATATTGCTTCCGTGGCAATTTGAAGCATAAACTGGAGCAAAATACGCCATGCCACTGTGTTCAGTCTGCATTAGATCACAGGTGGTACTAGATGGTGGGTATCTTGACTGCATGAACAATTCATCTGTTTCAGTTAGTGTTGATGGGGTGAACTGAATTGCTTTCAGACGAGGAACAAGTTTTTAAAATTTGAATGGTTCACTGTGGCACAGCTTAACCAAACGATAGCACCACAACCTTAGTGTGGTATTCACCTACAGGTGTTCACAGCCTGTAGATGTTAATTTTCTGAGTTTTGTAGTGTGGCTGTTAAGGTTATTCCATTACAATCACATGGAAACTTTTGTAGCACCATTACAGGGTCGCTTAATAACAATGTATTGTTTATATTAATATATAAAGTCCAAAAGGCATATGTATTTGTATTTATACAGATTGACTCAATTTTTAAAACAATCACTGAATGTAAAGCACATCTTGTACTAATATCGGAAACTTGTCTCATCAGCTTCCTTGGAAGAATCTCAGTCTTGTTGGCTACATATCTCCTATAGTTTCATTTCAGCTTTTAGAGTACTTTCTAGTCATTAATCTTAACTGATGCTGAAGCTTACCCTGCAACTTCTCATCGTTCCTGAATTCTCATGCTCTGGGGAAAAAAGCGATATATACTTCTCGCTTGGATTTGAACTTGATTTAAGAAAAAAGACACTTGATCCATTATTATTTTTAAATTTCAGGTCCCAATTTAAATAAACACAATTATATTGAATATGATTTGTTTAGTTCCTGGACATATACATAGACTATGCAAACCTGCTTGCAAAACTTAAAGCTTCTGTGCTTTAAGATGAACAAATCCCATGTCCCATGAAACACTGAGTGACTGAAGAGAATTGAGAATCAATTGAGAATCAGAGGCATGCCTGTAAATGTAATAAGTATTAAACTGTTCTTGCTGTTTGCTTCACCCTGTGGACAAGTAATGTTTGTTCCTGTTCTCTAGGATAACAGCTAGTTACCATCTTGTTCCTTCATACGTTCCAGGTTGTATGAACAACTCTTCACTTGCTGTTACAGCTTGCTGCGGTTGAGCTTTTTTCGTAAGGAAAATTCATATGCAGGTTTTTGAAAAAGGAGGCAATAAAATATAGTCAGTACCAAGGGTTTCTGGCTCACCACCTTTATATGAGAGTATATGAGTCAGGTGAATGACGCATTAATAGCAGGAGCTTGTAGGTCTCAAATATACCCTGCTATTTTCTAATAGTTTCCATTTGATTTTTTTTGTTTCCTAAAAAGGTGCTATTCAAATGCTACAGTAAAGGAAATGAAGGGTCTGACTTTCACATCTAATTTTTAGAGGTTTAAGTCAGGTGCAGCTGTATTGGAATGAGTGAGTTCATATCCATTAGAGATATGAAAGGAGAATAAAGATTACTGGAGAAGCTTACTATTCATAAATTATTCAGATGATAAGTAACTATTCAGCTGTGTCCAGTTTGTGATATAAAAGTATCATTTACATTTTTAGATAGGAAAGATTCACTAAATATAAGTGAGCCTACAGTACGGTGACTGCAGTTATTAGTGAAGTCACTGAACACAGTTAATAGTTTCACTCCGAAGTGTATTTTTGTCTTATATTCAGTTTACTTTCCTAGTTTTTGAAATCAGATGGAAGAAAAAATGTTACTGAACATTTCAAGTCAAAATATTTGAAAATTTTAAATTACTTGGGCCAGAAGTTATAAAATAAGTGATTGATTAACAAGACCTTGATAACAAGACCTTAAGACATACTAGTCAGTAATATAATACAATTTTTATGAAGAATTTAATCAAACCTTTAATTTCCAGGTAATAATAGTTGAAGAATCTCATAGCACAACAGCTTGTCCATTGTTTGGAATTTACTGTCTGTGCTGGCCAGCAATCTTGAAATACAGATTTCAGCTAAGAGGAGAAAATTTACATTAAGACAGTAGTGTACTGTATAGCAGCTAACAGAAACAAATGACTTCATGTAATTTGGCAAAGGCAGTTTTCATAAACTTCTACTAGTAATGGCATACCATTACACCTGTTTGGTGTAATGACTGTTGCAAAGGGATGTGGAGGGGCATCCTACTGTGTAGTAATGGAGGTGGACTTCACTAGATCAGAGAATATATTTTTTCATGGGCAATTTCACTTCATTTGGGCTCATGGCAAATTCAGGTATTATTATCAGAAGAAGTTTCTAGATAGAGCTATTCCATGACACTACTGTATATAGGACTGCACAGAATCCTGCCTTTTGTCCCACAAGACTGTAATATTCATAAGTGATCACACTAAAAGAACATGTTAACTGAAAGCTATCTGGAAATAGAGAGAGAGAAAACATTTTCTTTCTCCGTCAGTAGTTGTGTGTTAACAAAAAGGAAATTCATTCACTTTGCAAAATCAGATATTAAAAATTAAAAAGTGACTGTTGTTATTTACCATTTTAATCATAGAGTGTTTTATTGGATAAGTAAGCTTTATTAGTTCCGCTGTTCTGATCAAAAGCAAGTAGTAATTTCGTTCTTTCTTTTTCTGTAATTACCACAAAGGTTAAAAAATAGTTCTAACTGTGAGGTCTGCCACAAGAAATAAAAGCAATTTATCACAAAAATAATGTAGTGACATCTTCCAGCAGTTTCTCCTCTAGAAAGCTGAAGGAGGAATTATTCTATTTGTGTGGACTCTTCTTCTCTTTCATATGCTCCATTGGTTTCAGTAATAGTTATAAAGTAGAGAAAAATACGGCCTGCAAAAGGCCTTCACAGCTCATAATAATCAATGAGGAAAAAGTCAGAACTAGTCAGAGAGATATTCTTTACACAGCAGAAAGTGTAGGAAAAAGCTTACAAAATTCCTAGGAATAATACTTACAGGTGAACTACACATTTAAAAGGAAGGATATTTGGAAAAATTATATAAAAACTAACTATAATTCTTAGGCAGTTAGAAGCAATGTCACGACTTAAGACAGAAAAAATGAGAAAAGAGCTTATTAAATGCATAATTTTCTTCAAGCCATGCCATTCCTCCCTCCTTATTCCTAATTCATTATGGAATGGTAGTCAGAACTTCTGACAAGAATCTGATTTGCTGGGTGCCTGAGAACTGAAGATAAGTAATAAAATCCATTGAAGTGTTTAAATACAGGAACCAAAGCTCACAGTGCAGCAGTTACATTCACGTGGGAAGGCTTTGAATGCAGATGGAACTAATTAGTCTTCATGGAAGACTATGTTATCATGGCATTACTACTCCCAAGGCTATTCTAGTCTCTTGACCTGTCAGGCATTAGTACACAATGAACACCAAATTTCTAAATAGTTATGGATATGCTTCATTATCAAATAAGTCATTGTAATAGAAACAGACTCTTTTTAAATAGGAATATTAATGAAAATATAAATGAAATTTATATATATATGAATATAAATGAATTAATAAATAAAAATCAATATATAAATACAATAGAGACAGTAAATGAGAGCAGTTGATATTGAGACTTCAAAAATGTACACCACATAAGCCCTTAATTTGGACTAATTTGATCCTCTAGACAGAATGTTCTCACCACACTTACAGTCTGAACTTCTGTGAAAGACAAATCATCAGTTTTGACCAATAGGTCCCAATTAAGGATTTAGTGTATCTGGTGTGCAAGTTAAGAAGAGCTCCAATTTAGTCTTCTTCAAAAAAAGTCCAGTTCAAGTGCAGCAAGACCATGCTGGAAACAAAACCATATGGGGCGAACAAAAAATTAAATTCCAAACTGTGCTACCACTGCAAGCTGAAACAGCCAATGCTGGAGGCGATTTGTATAGAAGGTCAAACAATAGGATTCTATGATATGTAGTAGTGATAGTTGATGACAAGGTTGGTCTGACTCCACTTCTATCACATTTTAACTATCAATGGCAAAAGTTATGTTAGCTACATCTAGAAATTTGCAATTTCTCCATTATTATTATTATTATTACTACTACTACTTCTATTCTTATTAATTATTTTTCCATTTACAGGAATGACAGAAATGTGCCTTGGATTAAATTAATGAATACTTATGACAATACTCTTTTTTTGCAAGCAAGGATTTGTAAGTGAGACAGAACCATTCATAAGATGTCTGTTTGAAGTTTTACTTCTTGACTTATGTGCCTAAGTCCTGTGCCTCTGAATGTTCTCTGTATTTAGAAATATTGTTAAGGGAAGAGGACAACAAACAGTAAATGGCTTTACTATCATAGTTCATTATACTGTATGACTATAGTGCAGGAGGCAGGTATTATTTCTCCCATAAGACAGTAATTTGTGGATCTAAAAGTGAGGGAAGAGAAAATTTATCCCTATTCCTGCTAAAACTAGCCTTAAGAATTGTACATGCAATTCTGTTTGTATTTATCATCTTTAAATAACATTGTGCTACAGTTCCAGGCAAACCTCGACTTGTGATTAGCCACACACAGATGAACACGGCTCTAATTCAGTGGCACCCTCCTGTGGACACTTTTGGCCCGCTGCAGGGTTATCGGCTGAAGTTTGGTCGCAAAGACGTGGATACATTTACGACCATGGAGTTCTCAGAGAAGGAAGATCACTTCACAGCCACAGATATTCACAAAGGAGCTTCTTACGTCTTCAGGCTCTCAGCTAGAAATAAAGTGGGCTTTGGGGAGGAGATGGTTAAAGAGATTTCTGTTCCTGAAGAGGTACCCAGTGGATTTCCCCAAAATCTCCATTCGGAAAGCTCTACTTCTACATCAGTTCAATTAACTTGGCAGATGCCACTCTTGGCAGAAAGAAATGGCATTATCACCAAATATACCATCTTGTACAGAGATATCAATGTTGCTTACCAGCCAGTTGAACTCCCTGTTGTTCCTGCTGATACCACTATGACACTTTCTGGCTTAAAACCAGATACCACATATGATGTAAAAGTACGTGCCCACACAAGCAAAGGGCCTGGTCCATATAGTCCAAGTGTCCAGTTCAGGACACTACCCGTGGATCAAGGTAGGATTTGTCTGCTTATGGCGTTGACCTTTAAAGGAGTATCGGTCTTGGGATATCAGTGTTTTTGAAGCTGTAAATAAAACTGACCGGCCCATTCATAAAAATAGGTTCATCAAACACAAAAGGTAAAGTATGTAAATCTTAATATGTTTTGGATGCCTTAGAATTCAGTTGTCCCTTGCCAAGCAGGTTCTGGCTAACATCTTCACAATTCTTTCAGGTAAGGAAAATGTACGTGTTGGGTTGTCACTAGATAAGAGCGAGAATGAGTTAAAATGTGATATTTAAATATGAACAAACAGGTAGGAGAAGTGAATCCTTGTTGGTTTTACCTAAATGGAAAGCTAATACTCCCAGGTAGCAGTGGAAATATGACAAGATCTAAGCTCCAAGATGTTGTTTATATACATTGTTTCTTTTTTTCCAGCAGTGTTTGCAAAAAATTTTCATGTTAAAGCAGTAATGAAGACATCTGTTTTGCTGTCCTGGGAAATTCCAGAAAATTACAATTCAGCCTTGCCTTTCAAAGTAAGTTGTTTTCCATTTGTACAAGAGAAAATACAGACTATAGACAATGTCATTCACCTGGTTAAGTGGCTTACTGAACATGTGGATTTTTTTGGTATTGCTGTATTTAAGAATGCAAACTAATCAGCAATATTGACACAAGCTGTTAAATTCAGTTGTTTTGCAAGATGAGGTTTCCACTGTTGTGTCAGTATTTCCAAGTCAGGATCATACTGGCTATTATGCATGGTATGAACAGTTTTTCAATTTGTAGTTCATTGCTACTATTCTCTATTCATTCTCTACTAGTATTCATTCTCTACTAGAGAAAACAGTGAAAGAAAAGAATAATTTTATTCTTTTTTTTTAGTCATTTCTGTAGTGACTGTAACTGAGTACCATTTTGGGTTTTGTCTCCTCACATTAACAACAAAATATTTTTGCATTACAACTCTTTTACTCCACATTAGCCAGATAAAGAGACTCAATGTAACCTGCAGTCTGCCTGTCATCATTCTTCATCACTTGTGTCATCTCAGACAGTGGCGAGTGAAGAACGGTATTTTACGAACTAAATGTCGCAAAAACCTTTCTGTATAAGGAGTGTGAATGAAAAAGTCAAGCTACCATTAACAAAAAGTGTGCCTTGATATAAATGCTGGGTTCAAGAAAACTACTGAATTTGAATAAGTGAAATTGGATTTTAGGAGTGTTTACACTGCTATAAATTAATGTAGTTCCTTTTTATCCCTGAAAGTGAGTTTAGTTGCGGTAGTGAATTCAGTACTATCTTACAGCCTAAAATGCCCAGTAACTTTCATTTTAAATTTATAGCTGAGGTTCGTTCCTGAATTCAGTGTGGCAGTATCGGTTGCCTTCTCTTAGTAACCAAAACCACCTTCAATTTACATATTAACGTAGATCCTTTATGATGATGGGAAAATGGTGGTGGAGGTTGATGGACGTGCTACACAAAAGCTGATCACTAACTTGAAGCCAGAGACATCATATTCATTTGTGCTGACGAACAGAGGGAATAGTGCTGGGGGTCTTCAGCACAGAGTGACAGCAAAGACTGCACCAGACGTGCTTCGCACCAAGCCAGTCTTCATTGGAAAGACCAACTTAGACGGCATGATAACTGTGGAACTTCCAGAAGTACCTTCAAATGAGAATATAAAGTGAGTGAATGAATGACATACCATTGTTTTTGTCTCCAGAAAGATGATTATTTTTACTGTTAATTAAATCTAGAGCTGTAGTGGTGGACCAGGGATTTATTCTTCATAATGGTACCGGTACATGAATGCGTCCAGTGGAGGACAACAAAACTGCTGAAAGGGCTGGAAGGCATGTGCTATTAGGAACAGCTAAGGAATTTTGTTTTGTCTACTTTGGAGAAAAGGAGGCTGGGCGGGGACTTCATTGCTGTCTACAGCTTTCTGGAAAGGGGAAGTGCAGAGGGAGGTGCTAAGCTCTTCTTCCCAGTATCCAGTGATAGGACGCATGGGAATGGTTCAAAGCTGTGCCAGGGGAGGTTTAGACTGGACATTAGCAAGCATTTCTTTACCGAGAGGGTAATCAAAGACTGTAACTGGCTTCCTAGAGAGGAGGTCGATGCCCCAAGCCTGTCAGTGTTTAAGAGGTTTTTGGGCAAAGCCCGTAACAATTTCCTTTAACTTTTGTTCAGCCCTGAAGTGGTCAGGCAGTTGGACTACACGATTGCTGTAGGTCCCTTCCAACCGAAACTATTCTATAAGTTTGTCACTTAGCCAAGTATGCAAGACTGAGTAAAATCTAGACGGAAATATATGGAGAAAGATTGTCCTTCAGTTTGTAGTTACTTCTTAGAGGACTTTCGTGTTTCATCACTGATTTCAAATAGTAAAGAGGGATTAAGGAATCCAGTTGTGTTTTGAACAGCATGTCCTCTCAAGAAGAATGGATAACCCATCAATGGGTAGCTGCCCTGCTGCAGCACCTTGAAGTACTCAGACAGTCATTCCAGAATTACGTGGAGTTTTAAACAATTGTTACTGCACTTATAATGATTCAGATGAATTAATTCTGAAGTTTTTTATTAAAAGAAAAATCTCAGGTCTTCTCCACTGGTCCCAGAAAGAAAACAGGAGATTTTGCTGAAAACTTTTGCAGAGAGTTTACTAGAGATTACTTACATTTTGGCAGAAAAGGTGCTGTGGAGATTTAAACAGCAGTAACAGGACTGAAGAGCTGACAGCACACGGTCAGCAGGGATTAGAAAGGTTAGATAATAAAGATTTGCCAAGAAAACATGAAGCATGGTATAATCAATAAGTGTTATTGCTCTGCTTATAGTGATTCTTGTTGGTCTATAAAGTCCCATGTGTAATGTAAAGGAAATGGGGAGGAAAATGAGCAAGTCATTAAATATTGTTGGGGATTCAACTTGTCTTCTCCCTGGTGGGTTTTTACTGATGGCTTTGTAGAAAGCTGCTCCCCTTTTTCATTACTGACTGAAGATTTCGAGGTAGGTGAGGTCAAGAAAAAAATGACTTTGAGACATTAAAAGGATGAGAAACTGAAAAATGTAGCCATTATCATTAGATTGAGTAAGATGTGGTCAGTAACAAATGCAGCTAAGGAAGACTGAAGATGGAATGAGTCAAAAAAGATTTATGAGGCAGAGCATTCATAGAGAGAAAAAAGTGTGGGGTATCTGGTCAAACAATAGCAGAAGATAGTAGTGGAAAAAGAGCTGATGCCCTTCCTTTTATGTAGTGTAAAAATATGTAGTGTAAAAAATAAAAGAGGCTAAGTGACATCAGGAAGGGTACATTAAACCTATGGGGTCCAACTCCCAATTTTGCAGATAATGTACCTCCTCCTTCTACATCTGTTCCCTAAAAAGAGGTGGTTGGGCTAGAGCTAGAAAAACAAAACAACAAAAAAATAGATTAACTTGACCCTTGAAAGAAGGCATACCAAAGCAACTAAATACTGAACAGAAAAAGCTTACCTGATGCTTGCTAGAATAAGTAAGATTATTGCAGTTATAGTCTTCGTATGGCAGGAACAATTTTGGGTAATAGTTATGTTGACATTTTTACAATTGCTCTTCCTCTATGGGTACGTTATACACTCGTGATTGTCTCTATCTTACTGTGAAGTACTATACACTGAGAATCTTTCAATAATACTAATTACACAGAAGGTGAAACAGTTAATGCTTTGCTCTAATGAATTACAAGTAAATACTAATGGAATTGAAGGTAGTGTTAGAAGAGCCTTTGTAATTTATTAAAGATGGTAGAAGTAATTTTCATTGTTTCAATGTGTGATGGTGATACAGCATACAAACTGGAATAGAGCTCATGTTATGCTAGGTAAAATGGATCTCTTTTGCTGGTGTCATCTCAAGTGAGCAATTTCTCCATTTTCCTGTTGTATTTTGGCCTAATCCAAAGCAATTTTTATATGTAAAGGACAGTTCATGTTTCTCTGAATCTCTTCCACCTTTGCAAAGTCTTAGGTAAAAACAGGTCTTTATGGAAGACTTTGGCCTTTGTAATACTCAGTAGTTCAAGCAATATCCAAGCAAACCTTCCATTTCTTGCCCTTCTCCTCCCCCTTTCCACCCAAAAAACCCCCATACTCAATTCAAACAAAAAAAATAATAAAGGAAATAATAAAGCATTTTTTCAAGAGATACTGCATTTTCTGGAGTTCGCTGGAAATAGCAGAACTTTGTTGTCCTTTACAATTTGCAGCACTATATATTTATGTGAACAGTTTCATTTTTCTGCTTGTTGTTGATGTATTTGTGCTCTCAGCTTTAAAATACTTTGTATGTGCCGAAAGTCTTAGTGCAAGATCAAAGTTATGAGTGGGAGGCATGCATGAAGAAAGTGTGAAAGAGTGTGAAAGTAACATTTGCATGCTGGATGTTCCTTGATTGAAAAAAAAAAAAGAAAGAAAAAGAAAAAGATGAAGAAGCAAAAAAAAAAAGGGATAAGTAAGAGACTGCTGTGCAGTTCATCCAGAAGATGTATCTTCGATGTCTGAAAGACATGTAGGGGCCAATTCTCAATTATATTTTGTCTTGGCTCTTAGGCATCTGTTAAAGAAAAGGTATGTAGGTTGTAGTAATTGTATGAATGGATAAATCAGCATTCACTAGGATTTGTTACTCATGTATCCAAAGAGTTTTAAAAATACCATACTCAGGTTTAAAATCTGGGTTCAACCTGCCTTTCTAGTTTTGAATAATAACATCAGTGTAAATGGTAATTTATCATATTGTTACTATAATAATGCATGCTGCAGATTATTTTTTTTTTAATACTGGAATAGACCGACTAAGCAGCAGTTAAAAATCTGTGGCGAGCACAGAGTTGTTGGAGCTCAGCATTTCCACAGAGAAATTTTTCAAATTTCTTAACACAGGAACTAATAAATATGTGCACTTGCTACAGTCGTTAAAAAACCAAAGTTTTATTGCATTTCTTTTATGGGAAGGAGCTTTGATTAAGAAGAGACCATTAAAATGGACCAATGGTGTGCACTGGTATAGAAGAAAGACAGTTTACAGAGTCAGTTTAGACTGAAATAGTTTTGGATCAATTGTAAGGCAAGTCCCTTTCTGTAGACTCTCTTTTCATTAATTACTTTAGGTTTTTCAACTGCATTGCGTGAGTAAAATGAATAGTCCGTGCTGCAGAAGGTTGAATAGGTTGTAAAAAATGGCAGACTAGAAGAGAAGATGGTCCATGAGACATTAAAAATTATCTTCCACAAAGGAGGGATGGAGACACCTACTTAATAAGCTCTGTTGTTACTAGAAACAAAGGAGAGAAGCTTCTTTCCCTCTCCTCTGAGATGGAGAGTGCTTGACTGTTTGACAAGTGTGTTTATCAAGAAGATGTATATTATACCATCCTGGATGTCCTGCTGTTGTGATTCTTCTCCTTCTTTCCTCGCAGTAATGTGAAATTATGGATCTGCCTGACATGTATCCAGGCTTTGTGAAGGAAACAAGGAAAGTGCCATATCTCTGTCATACTAGAAAGTATAATTTACTAGTCTCCATGCGGGGTAGGAGGAAGATATTTTCAGGAAAATGTTTCTGAGGAAAACTGATATGTGTAATTTGCAAATCCTAGCTGTAAAGAGCGCATACATTAAGCTCTCTAGTCTATGACTGTGAACAGAATACTTAAGTAGATAAAGCTGATAGTGATAGATACTCAAAAGTAAAGTGTGTGTGGGAGAAGTGTATGCTATGTCTTCTTTATTTTCTCTGTATAATAGTATTGGCATCAACAAACATATTATGTTAACCTACTATTTTGATTATTCATGAAAATGGGGGAAGATGGGGTGATAATTGAGATTTAAATATATGGTAATATGTTTCAATCTAGAAGTTTGGGGTTTTTTCCAAGTGTGACAGTGGCAGGTGACAAATATCCCATGGCTCTTGTATTTCAACTGAAATAATAAGCTGCAGTCAAATATGTAGGCATTTTTGAACATTGTAATTAATGTTTCTTATACATATTTATATGTTTACAGGAAAAGGCAGGTAATTACTGCCATTTGTTTGTCAAATGTTTTACACTGGATGTGGTTTCAAGAGTATGAATCTTTACAACTACGTTTAGAAGGCTGTAGTGGCATAATAAAATTGAAAAGTTTGTTCTCGACATACAGCTACTCTCTCAAGTTCCTCCTAACAGAAACCTGCTCCATCAATTTATCTATTCCTTTTCCTTCAACTTCACTTTTGTCCAACTATTTCCTTTACAGAGGTTATTACATAGTTATTGTGCCTTTGAAGAGGTCTCGTGGAAAGTTTATCAAACCATGGGAGAGTCCAGATGAAATGGAACTAGATGAGGTACTATATGTTTTTGTTGTCGTCTCCTCCTTTATTAAAGAAAAAAATCTTATTAGCCATATGTGATTAACTCACGAGTTTTAGAAGCTTTGGTTGTCAGGATATTTTATATTTACATTTGAATTAGCCTGTGGGGACTGAAAAAGAAGTTCAAATTACTTAAATTAGAAGACAATAAATACATTATGTTGCAATAAAACACACAAAGTGTCTGATCTTTGTTGGCATTGATATTTTATTCTTTTCCTATTGTAAAGCATAATGCAGAAGTGCAGGAGGTGAAATGAGTTGTCAGCAAAAGCTTAATCACCAATGATATGAACTCTAATAAAGGTCTGGTTCATTGGTGGGGTATTTACTAAGCCTGTAACAAATGCTAAATTGCAATTTGCACTGCAGTTTAACATTTGACCTTCTTGTGGTGTTTTTACCTGATTCTCACATACTGTAATGTTTCTGGTTAGAAGACTTTCACAGTAGTCTCCATTCTACTGACAGTTTTTGCTCAGAAATAAATGAAATAGGAAAGAGCAACATCATGTCATCCTTCAACACTGTAAATGACATTAACCCAAAGGGTGGAAGTACTTTCAATTTAGGAATAAGCCCAGTAATACTAGAAATGAATTCATTATGTTATTGATATACTAATAATTCCAGGAAATATAGTGTCAGCATTCAGTCTTGTTTCTCTTTTACTGAAGGACAATGTGGCTCATGCAAACTTGCCTTTCTAATTTCAATCTGTAATTTTGGAATAATACTAATATTTATCATTGTAAAGCTCTTTTGAGAGCCCCATATGAAAGCCCTGTACAAAAGACAGGTGGTGGTGTTATTATTGTTATTGTTGTATCTGGCTAGGATTTTAGATCTCATTCAAATGCTGTGGTAATTTGTACATGTAATATCCTTGCAATTCAAAGACCAGAGATCAAAGTCAGTTTCTTTACTCCTGATTTAGTGATCTTTTGAATGGATCGCATCTGTTTTCCCATTTTGTTTTGGTGGATTCAAGAGTTTTATGTTACTGAGGTGCTTCAGCATATGCTTCCCCATCATACAATCACTGGGAACTAATAATCATCTACAAGGAATCACAAGGTTTCTTTTCCCTCCTCCCATTGACAAAATGGATATCAATTTCAATGTTTGCACCAAAATGAAGGAAAATAAAGATCTTCACCAAACTAAAACTGCTGCAGAAATCTTTCAAAATATAAACACAGGTCTTTCAGTCTTTAGTAAGTTTTCTGATCAGAAAAGAAGAATATGTACAGCAACAGGAGAATCCTTAATCAGAAGATTGAAAACAACTGTTCAAAGGAAGGCATGGTTTTCATTACTGCTGACTGACTGAAGCCTGTGTTTCCTCTTGACCAGTTTCATTTATGTGATCATCTCATTTGATTCAATTGCAGCAATGACTTACTTTGATCTATTAACTTCTTCCCTTTAAAAGAACTTGGATTGTAAATGCCTCATGATCATAGTCCTAGCTGACAAAATACGGTTAAACCGTGTAACCCTGACACCAAGATCCATACAGTAATGGAAAACTGATTTAATATTACCACCCACTTTTAACATACAAAGACTGTAGTCACATTCAGCAGCATTAACAGATTAAAGGATAGGTGCCAGATGACATTGAACTTTTTGGCAATTAAATTCTACGGGTCCTGCTGATTCCCGTAACAAAGGGTCATTTTAATCATCTTGCTGGTTGCGGTGCATTAATCTGTATAACAGATTGATAAAGAGCATTTATTAATTCAGAAATATTTGGGTCAGGATGGGTTGTTTCCCACTTCTATGGATATAATTGAGACCACGTTGTAGAATTAATGGTGGAAGAAATAAGATACGCGTTGAGTGGAAAATGAAAATTATTTCTGATGAAGAACTAAAATCCTTGATATATCTTTTACAATTGCCAGCAATACATATAGTAAGTACTGAGTAGCAAAAAAAGTCAAAAGCAGGCAGGAACTGTATTTCATGCTAAGTCATCCAGTTTCTATTACTTAAAACAGTGTTTTACTTCCAGCTTTAGAAAATATATGCATGTTGTTATTAGGTGTAGTATTCCTGACAAACATGTGAAAGCAGTGGAACAATAAATAAATTTGGAAAAAAAAAAACACAAAAACTAACCACACTACTTTCTGAGCTAATAGTTCCTGATGATCAAGTGACTATACTTGTGCATATCTTTTTTTTTTTAGTACAATAGCAGATAACTGTCTAGTATCAGAAAAGGCTGAGCAATAAATTTTCTGAATAAATATCATAGAATCATAGGGTTGGAAGGGACCTCTGGAGATCATCTAGTCCAGCCCCCCTGCCAGAGCAGGGTCGTCTTAGAGCAGGTTGCACAGGATCGCGTCCAGGAGGGTTTTGAATGTCTCCAGAGTTGGAGACTCCACCACATCTCTGGGAAGCCCGTTCCAGTGCTCTGACACCCTCAGAGTAAAGAAGTTCCTCCTCATGTTTCGGTGGAACTTCCTATGTTCAAGTTTGTGCCCGTGACCTCTTGTCCTGTCCCCGGGCACCACTGAAAAGAGCCTGGCCCCATCCTCCTGACAACCACCCGTGAAGTATTTAGAAGTGTGGATAAGGTCCCCCCTCAGCTGTCTTTTTTGCAGACTGAAGAGACCCAGATCTCTCAGCCTTTCTTCATAAGAGAGGTGCTCCAGTCCCCTAATCATCTTGGTAGCCCTTTGCTGCACCCTCTCCAGCAGTTACCTGTCCCTCTTGAACCGGGGAGCCCAGAACTGGACACAGTACTCCAGGTGTGGCCTCACCAAGGCAGAGTAGAGGGGGAGGATGACCCCCCTCCACCTGCTGACCACACTCTTCTTGATGCACCCCAGGATGCCATTGGCCTTTTTGGCCACAAGGGCACATTGCTGACTTGTGGTCATCCTGTTGTCCAGCAGGACTCCCAGGTCTCTTTCCACCAAGCTGCTCTCCAGCAGGTCAGCCCCCAACCTGTACTGGTGCATGGGGTTATTCCTCCCCAGGTGCAGCACCCTACACTTGCCCTTGTTGAATTTCATAAGGTTGCTCTTTGCCCTGATCTCCAACCTGTCCAGGTCTCACTGTATGGTGGCACAGCCTTCCGGTGTGTCAGCCACGCCCCCCCCAAGCTTTGTGGCATCAGTGAACTTGCTGAGGGTGCACTCTCTCGCCTCATCCAGGTCATTGATGAATATATTGAAGAGGACTGGACCCACTACTGAGCCCTGGGGAACACCACTCGTCACTGACCTCCAACTAGACTCTGTGCCCCTAATCACGACCTTCTGAGCTCTTTCAACCAGTTATCTATCCACCTTACTGTCCATTCATCTAGCCCACTCTTCCTAAATATGTTCCAAATACTTTGCTTAGATTGTCAGAAAAAGAGTATTTGCTGAAAGCACTGCTCTGGAGTGTTAACTCCAGTACATAACTGACCACTCCAAAAAACTCTCCAGCCTTGTTATACTTACCTAATCTTCCTGGTTCCTTGAATCTCAATTCTGAGAGAAACTAAGAGGGAGCCAGAATCTTAGAAGAGCAGACAATGGACTACATATTGTGTATCTGAAAATGATAGTTATTAGAGATACCATCCTTTCTTATTAACTCAGAATTTCATTTTGAGTATCATGAGATGTAGTGACTTTAAATATATATTTTATTCAAATGAAATATAAACAAAGTATTATGATTTGTAGTAAAAGTTACCTAGTAGGATTACTTTAGATTTGTAAGCAATAAAACCTAAATAAAAGCTGGTATGTTAAGTCTTAAACCAATTCAGTAATTTTATTGCAATCCTAGTATAAAGTACAACAGGAGATATATGAGCAAGTAATGATATTTGGCAACAATGCCATTTAACGTGAATGAGGCCAGAGGTTCAGCTAAGGTCTATTCAGTCATGTGTAATCAATGTCACAGACAAAATTTTTATGTATGCAGAAACACACCTAAGTTTAGCTGGCCTTAGGTGATAAATAACCACCTTTGAAAAAGTTGAACACATTTTGTTTGACTCAGGCTAATTAACTCTAGCATTCATAGCCAAAACTCAATTTGTGATCACTTCACCCATTGTAACACAGTAATTTAGCATTGCTATCTGTTAAATATATGCATTTTATGTTACTAATTCAAATGCAAGAAATAATTAAGATCAAACATTTTTCTTCCCTTTTCAATTTCAGTCTAATTTTTGATTGCAATACTCTTCCAGTATTTTGACATTTTATTATGAGTTATTTAAAATCTAAATTGTAAATACGGAGTAATCTGGAAACATACGATAAAGAATTTATTTGAAGTAACCACACAAATAGCTTTAAATTCCAGTGGAAACTGTACCCATAAATGAAAATACCAGTTATCTTCAGGGATGGCTCAAGCCATGTACCGCTCCTTGTACTGCAGTACCTATCTGCCTTTGTGTTTCAGCAGACTTCAGAATAGTCAGTGCTCAGCCCTCTGCATAGCTGTTCTTATCTTTACAAAAGATGGCTTCATATAGATGCGAACTTTTCACAGTGTGCTTCCCTCAGCAGATCTTATAAGGGCTGAAGCAACCTGGAACAATCTTTGATTAGTCTCTGCCTCATGTTCTGCCCTCAATAACTCTACCTGGGGCAGAGGAAGATACCAACAGATGTGAGAGTCACCTTCAATAAGGCAAATAAATAGAAATCTTCTTAATATTACAGTCTCTACTGCCCTCATTTTTATACCATTTAAATTTACTCTATCTGCTCACTAAACTGTTTAGGAAGAATAAAAGACAAATATGGTCTGCTGATGGTAAATAAAGTCCTTGAGTAATAAATAATGATTTCTAATCTCAAATTATGGCCAATTCTTGTTTGCTTAGGGCATCCATTGCAATGTACCAGCTTTTGTGTTGGAGCAAGGAAATTGATAGAGTTAAATGAATGTAAAATCTCTGCAAGAGAGAACAGACTCAGCCTTAGAGCCGGAAAGCCGTTGACTGTGTAGATCTTTGAAGGGGTAACATCCAAATGCTCTCAAGTTTGGATCCAAGTGGTACAGATTGCTTCCGTGTCTATCTGTAGCCTGTGTGTGAAATACGTACTTCAATGTGAAGGGGTGTTGATCAGTTGATCAATATTAAAAGCTTCTGTCTCAGTAGCAGAGTGATTGTTTTACATGCATTGGAATTGTTAATAGTGTAATTGCAAAATACAAGACCCCATGTGAGGAGAGCAAGAAGATGTGCTAGCTAAGATGAGACCTAACAGTGAAAAACAGGGTGAAGCAAGAGAGAGTTTCCCTGACTAAACACGTTCTTTGAAATGAAGGTATATAGTGAATATTAGATTTTAATCTCTTTTTTTATTGATCTCTATCTAGCTCTGGAGACTTCTCTCCTCCTCCTAACAAAGAAGTTTGTGCTAATCTATTGTCTGAGCACTGTTTGTGTGCTGAAAAGCCTAAAACAACTGTGTGACCTTGGAAAAATTTATGATTGCAGTCTGAGACATTGAATAAGTTCCATAAGTGAAAAATGAGGGGAACCATAAAAAGACCTTAGAAGTTATCACTTACCACCCAAGAAATGTTCAGGCTCCTTGTAATCAGATCAGATTAATATTTGTTGAATGCCAGTATATCTGAAGTGATAAAAAATATCGATAAGCATTTGTCTGATTTAATAAGTTAATCATCAATGGATTTTAGCAGCAGAGCTTAAATTCCTTTAATAGCTATTATAAGTTTCACAAGATTGAGTCTAGCATCTAATCCTGTTGTAAATGTGCAGATGTAAATTTTAGCTTTGTTCATCAGAAGAAATATTTTATGAAACAAAGAAAAGCGCTTTTTGAAATTCAGATTAGACAGTTTGTGGGTTGTGTATGATAGGGTGGTAGATAGTACTTTGTAGTCTAGCAGTAGAAAAGTTGTCTTAGAATTCACAGTTCATATTACTGATTCCTATCACAAGTATATTGTGTAGTGTTGTGCAAGCCATGAAGAACACAACCTTTCGTGCTTTTGAATAAATGAAATGGCAGTCAATTTCAGGTTTGGGATGAAAGATATGTTTACAAATCACTCCTATAAACTCTTCTGCACTTCATTTACTGTTTCTGAAGTACATTGCAAAGCACTCTTTTCCCTGAGATGTTTAGGACATTAATATGGCCAGAATGCTTGGTAGTCCTTGTGTTAGAGAGAACTAAAAAAAACCAAACCTATCAATAGCCAGTTAGTATTGAGTTGTTTGTATTCCAGAGTTACCAGAAAAAGTTAAAAATTTATTTTCAAAAATTGGAATTTTTTTCAATTTTGTATTTTTTATTCCTATTTTTTAAATAATTACATCATATGACTTACAAATTTTTGTTGTATCAAATAGGAGATAAGAAAGTACCTTGCATATTCATAGGAAGGGAGAAAATATTATTATGCCTTAGGGAAGTAATTGTCCCTTTGAACTTGGCACTTATGGGGCTGCATCTCAAATACTGTGTTCGGTTTGGGGCCGCCCACTACAAGAAAGACATTGAGGTGCTGCAGCGTGTCCAAAGAAGAGCAATGAAGCCAGTGAGGGCTCTAGAGCACAAATCTTAGGAGGAGCAGCTGAGGAAGCTGGGGTTGTTTAGCCTGGAGAAAAGGAGGCTCAGGGAAGACCTTATTGCTCTCTACAGCTACCTGAAAGGAAGTGTGGTGAGGTGGGGGCTGGTCTCTTCTCCGAAGTAACAAGCAATAGGATAAAAGGAAACAGCCTCAAGTTGCACCAGGGGAGGTTTAGATTGGATTTTAGGAAAAATGTCTTCACCAAAAGGGCTCTCAAGCATTGGAACAGGCTGCTCAGGGAAGTGGTTGAGACACCATCCCTGGAGGTATTTGAAAGAAGTGTAGACATGGTACTTAGGGACACGGTTTAGTGGTGGACTTGGCAGAATTAGGTTGAAGGTTGGACTTGATGATCTTTAGGGTCTTTTCCAACATAGGTGATCCTATTCTATGACTGAATTCATATATATGTACACACACATATATATACATGATTTATAATATGATGTGTGTGTAATATGATATGTCCTCAGAGAAGATATATTGCTTTGTTAGCTTCCCCCCTGCCAAGATGCATAAGTATCAGACACTGAAAATTGATCTGATTGTTTTATATTTGTAGTCTGGACAGTGCAATTGCTACGTAGTATCTTAACGAGGATGACAAGAAATTGGAAGATTTTGCAAGAACTAATATAGTGATACTGATAAGCCCCATGAAATGTGGATAAATTGTATTTTTGTAGTTCATGGTCATGCATTAAATTTTCTTATTACATTGTCAATAAGTTAACATTAAAATGTTTAGAGTTATCTTTCTGTTCTTGCTTTCTCTCTCTCTCTCTGTTTTTCCCCTCCCTTCATTCTAAAGCTGCTTAAGGAGATAGCTAGGAAACGCAGAAGCATTCGTCTTGGAAGGGAAGTTGAATTAAGGCCATATATTGCAGCTCACTTTGAAGTTCTTCCTACGGAGTTCACGTTGGGTGATAAGAAGCATTATGGTGGCTTTGAGAATAAGCAACTGCAGAGTGGTCAAGAATATGTCTTCTTTGTGTTGGCTGTAATGGAGCACTCAGAATCTGTAAGTTAGTTATACTTTTCAATCACAACATTACCTTTCCACAGTCATGAAAACATCTTTTTAATGCTTATTCCATTTCTCAAAAGCTATTTTTTTACAATATGTGTCAGAGCATCTCTAAAGCGAGTGTTTTGTTGCTTAGTTCCAATGAATTCCTTGAATTTTTCTATTTTGCTTGCATTTTTATGTGTTACTTCTGTGTTTAAATGAAACCTGAGGATCACCTTTCATTAGGGTGTTGTGATCCTTTGCAAATTATGTGCTTTGCTATTTGAGATCATTGACATGGGTTCTGAGGCATGAACTTCACAGCAATGTCTTTCTCAATGCATTTTAAAAACAGATCATCTCTTGCCTTAATACTACCATTGAATAATGTCATTCCATTCACAGGATTCTTGGAAAGATCCATTGAATCAGAGATATGCACAGCTAGCCTCTTTAGTTACAGTCATTCCCTAACAATTTTATCAGTGAATTGTTAGAAAGTAAGAAAATAATTCAGTAATAAGGAAAATTCCTAACGTGAGCTAAATAATAAGCTGTCATTCCTCCTTACGTTATTAATCATGTAGTTATGTCCCTTTATGCTTGAGTTAATCTACTGCATGTACTACAGTAAAAAAAAAAAAAAGACAGAAATAGGACTGTTGAAAGTTGCAATACACATTAACATTTTAACATTCAGCGTGTAATACGGTATCTTTCTAATTGGTACCTAAGCCTGACAGGTACATTTGCTGGCTCAACCACTTGAAACTACTACACCGATGATCTGAATTCTAGTCTAATGCTTCCAGTGTGTAACCTTACAATTGCATTCTTGATGTGAACAGAATTTACCTACTTAAACACAATAAGGAAGTGGTTTCAATTTGAATACTTTTGGATACATAACTTCATTTGAAAATAAATTAAGTGGCTCCTGGAAGCTTTAACACAAATCAAAAATTCCCCTTTCACTTTTTGACAGTGTCTGTGTAGACAGACAATTCTGAAGTTACTACATCAGAAAGGTTCAAACTGGAGAAAGTAGACAGCTTTTGGCTATAAAATGAGACGGCCAAAAATCTGTGTGTCAGAAATTGCCTGTACTAAAATTGATCTTTTCAATACAAAGTACCATTTCTTATTTATTTTTCTACATTAATTAAGATATTGGTTATTTCGTTTAACCCTAAAGTTATTTCTTTGTTAGAGAGAATTCAGGATGAAAAAGCAGGAATAAATAGGCTTGAAAATTTACAGCTGAAAAGGCTGGTATGGCAAAATGTATCCAGGGGCTTACTGTTGAAGATTTCAAAAGGCATTACTAAACTTTCAATATGGACAATGTCTGGTTTAGAAACACCATCTGAAACATCTACGTGATTAAGTAGCATGAGAGTGAAGAGTTTGTAAGGGCGAGTGAGCTTCAACTCATAGTGCTCCAGTGTATCTGCTCTCAATATAGCTGGTTTTCTTCGAGGACTATCGATCCTACTGCTGTATGAGTTGTAACTTGCAAGGGATGTTTTTCCCAGTATTCAAAATACTTTTAACATCAGGCTTCTCCTTTAGAGAACACAACATTTGTCTGTTGATTGGGAGAATAGAGAACTTGCTTTACAACAGGGCATGGGGAGGTCTGAATTTGTTTAACTTAGTAAAATGGAAGCTGAGAGAGCTTATGATTACAGTTTATAAATATGTTAAGCATCTTATCAAGAGGAAAAATGAGAACAATAGATAATTTTGGCAAAATAATAACTGGGTTAAAATTAGTCATTAATACAGGTAGGTTGAAAACGAAAAGCAAAATCCTATTTATTGGAGAACAGGTACTTATACTGGTATCCATCAGTATCCCTCTGTATCCCTTTCCAGGCATTTTTTTGTGACTGCTCCAAAGGAAGGGGCTAAATACAAAGATTTTATTACTGTATCAATGGGCTTTTTTCAATCTTTTGAGAATGATGAAGATAGGAAAAAAAACTCAGTCTGGTTAGGCGTTTCAGGAGTGGAACATAGAGACTCCCCCGATTTCTAAACAGCAATCACAGACTTTTAAAAACATTTGGTGCCAGTTTAGTAAAAACACGTAATATAACTGGACATCGTTGGCATGGGTACTAACTCAGTATCAGCTAGTGTAAACGCCTCAGCTTTGCCAGTCCTCATCCTATATCTAACCTTAAACCTAGAAACTGTCATAGCCCATAGCCCAAAACAAGGCCAAAGGAGGGGTAAAAAAAACATGTCTCCTTTGGTAACACTTGTCTTGGCTTCAGGCATCTTTCAGAACATAGCGCAGACATGATAAATGAAAACTAATCAGTTCTCCTGGTTATCTTATTGTATCCTAGCAGGCATTCCTGACTTACTGCTGAATCAAGTTTTTAAGTCCTTTGCAAGAACTTTATTTCAAATCCTAATTTAGTGCTGGTGGAGACACTCTAGCAAAGACAAGAAATAAGTACAGACCATTCTTCACTTCTGACTTTACTGTAGCTAAGAGTTCTTTACGTGATCCAATCTTAGGAGGCCGGCTCCTCAGCCGCACCTGTCTGTAATTTTAACTCTGCCATAGATCAGACATCTCAGGTCAGACTAGAATAAAAAAAAAATTATTATTTTCTTATCATAGGTCTTACCTGAGGCATTACTGGCTTTATACAATCCAGTAAGGCAAAGATTTTCAACAGCCTCTACTGGCTCATAATTCTAGTTTCATCCCTAAGAAAAAATTTGAGTATTTAGCTGCCCTTCATATTCTACAGTGGGTTCCCCTGTTTTTCAGACTTAAATTCAAGTTTTTCTCCATTTTCTGTAAGAAAACTTTTCAGTTTGCAAGTTTGTATATTACCTGACTTGAAGAAAAATAGCTACGTTCATTGCTTCATTATCTTGTATAGATTTATTTTAGATAGAGGATAGTTCATATTTTAAATGCACTCCTTTATCATTAAATAAGATTTATTTTATTTGCGTAGACCATGTATGCAACCAGCCCATATTCTGACCCCGTTGTGTCGATGGATCTTGATCCCCAACCAATTACAGATGAGGAAGAAGGCTTGATCTGGGTTGTTGGACCAGTTCTTGCAGTGGTGTTTATCATCTGTATTGTTATTGCCATACTTCTTTATAAAAGGTAAGTTTACCTTTTAGTTTTCCTTCCAGGTGTGTAACTTGCTGATGTATTGGCCATTTTATAATACTGTTCCACACTATATTTTTTGTACTACAGTAGTAAATGTCATTGCTTTGGGATATTTCCGTATTTATTAATCATTTCCAGAATACTGCAGAAATTTTAGTAGATTGACTGGAACTTTCCAATAATTACAGGTATGTGGGTACATTTTTCTGCTGATGACTCTCTATTAACATTTCTGCATTTAAAAGTTTTTTACAGTTTGCATATGTTTATGAAGTATGTTCTTGCATATAAATATGTATGAAATTCACACATTTGCCTTTTTTAAACTTATTTTTAGCTGTGTAATAGTAATACATTAGGGGTTACATTCAGCTTGATGTTAAATGTGATTTTCATCTCCACTCAAGTAATTTGAGTTTTTACTTTTGACGGTTGGCCTCAATTTGGCAGTGTATCTATATGAATTTGAAGCTCTGAACTGAGACATGAAAGAAACCTCAGTAGTTGTTTTCTACTAATCTTGCAATGAGATCAAACTTCACTTATTCCTCTTTCACTGTCTATGACACAGATGTGGGTTTGCTATTACACTTTCGTCTGCCTTAAAATGTGCTAGATGAAAACTGGATATGATGCCTTAATTTATACATAGCAGCCTTCTACAGTGTAAATGAGTTCACAGGGGTCAAGATAGTAATCAAAACCAAAGAATCAAACCTACAAAGTTTATTTTAAAATTTTTGAAATACATCGATAAAGTATAATCGGGAAATACTATAAAGATGCTGTGACCTTATTGGGGGTGGGGTGCACTAGGGATAATTCTGTTGAATGCAGTATATTTTTTAAAACTAATGGCTATGATGCTATCACCTGAATATAAGTATTTAAATTCTGCTTGGAAAGAGAATCCTCCATTCAGCAGTAAAAAAACAGTCCAAGGTAAACGTTAGCTTTGGATTCTAAATTGATACACATTTATAGGATTTTCTTTAGGGCTATAATCATACAGCAGCATAATACATGGTCTATTGCTTGCAGATATTCTGTCTTGTGAAGGTTTCTATTAGGGCCTACTGTCTTAGCCAATCTAATTGATTAGCAACCAGTGAACCTCTGTTTTTGTCTGTCTGTCACTTCAAAAACTGGTCTTTAGAGATGTGCTAAAAGTGAAATAGTCCTTTCTTCTGATTATTTTGGAGTATTAAAAGTAAAACCTCTCCCATACTACAAAACAAATCCAAACAATGGCATATAAAGCAGATGTGTAACTGCTTCTGGAAATATTGATTGCATTTATGGAACCATAATAACAATCTTCGGTTCTATTACAGGCATATTCCACAAATGAGCAGGTAAAATCTGTTCATCAGTAGTGTGAAGAGATTATCATTCACTGAAAATGGGGGACACATTTTCCATCTGTTATTTACTACTGGTACTAGAACTGTTCAGGCAAATGTCCATACGTATTTATTTATTTTCCTATTTTCAGCTGTAAGCTGTAAATTGTTAAACTGCACTGATTTTGCAAATCACCTCTCAGAAATTGTGACTGGAGTTTTACCGGTCTGTGTTCCTCTGTGAACTTTTAATTTCTGTAAAAAAAGTAATATATAATTGTATATTTATTTTCTAGAGTATGCAACCTGGATGCAAGCTAACTGCTAGAGTTTGGTAGCTTTACTGTCTGTAGAACAGCAATAACTAGACAAGACTGTACGGATATTTGTCATAATGCTTTGAGAAAACAATGAAATCTAATTTCTGAGTTAACTCTGTTAAAGGGAATACTGTGGCTACAGGAGTTGGACATAGTAAAAATATGCATTAAAAAGTAGGAAAAAAAGAAATTTTCACGGATATGGGAAATTTTACAAGTATATTTTTAGAATCTATTGAATTATAAATGCAAAAGGTGGGATAGGGAGAGAATAAAACAAAGGATTGAGAACATCTGCCTAATGCATGAAAACACGTGAAAAATGTTAAAAAGAGGAAGATGATGTTGAAGATGTGGAATGGGAAGAAGACAACTGGGAAATAGATGCAATACTGCAAAGGGCAGTAACTCAAATAATGAACTATGCTTAATTCCCTTTGTCCATAAAAGCCTTTATGAACAGACTTGGCCCACTAATTTCACGATTTACAGTACTACTACATTTTAATTTCTATCACAGAGAAAGGATGACTGCAGTTTCTAAAAGAATCATTTTAAGGGGAGAAGTCTTGCCCTCCTTTAAAACAGAAGCTATCACAGATAGTGTGGCTAAGGTTTGTGGGTTGGTGTGAAGCATATTTAACTATCAAAAAGATTAGTGCATATTTGACCCCTTTATTATTTGTTGGTCAGTTTGTATAAAGATTATTGCCCCTGCATTTAGTTCTCTCTTAAAATCTGAAAGCATAGATAATGCATAGAAAGATTTTTGGATCATATATTAGAATATACCCAAAAGGTCATTGGCGCTTAGTACTTAGCAGTGATGGTGAAAATACTGAAGAGTATCTTTTGTTGCCATCGGATATAGCTGTGATATAATATCCAACACAACTGAGGCCGATTAATATACTGTGTGTAGAAGAGCTCACAGATTCACAGAACCAAAGGTCACACTTCTGGAGACTGCCCTGTCCCAGCCTTGCTCAGATCACGGCCAGCTACAGCAGGTTGCTCAGAGGTATGTCCAGGCAGGTTTCAGTTTATCCAAGAATGGAAACTCCACAACCTATCTGGGCATCCTGTTCCAGTGTTCAACTATCCTCACAGTAAAATATTTTTTTCCCAAGTTACAGTTGAATTTGGAGTTGACATCTTGGCAAGCAGAACTGACTTGGCCAGTGACCAGTTCAGTTTTCTCTGTCATTGCAGCAGTGATACCACCCTGCAGTCACGGTGAAGGGAGAGAATTATTTTGGGTCAGATCTTTAATCTGTTGGACTTAAATCTAAACAATCAAATTTAGGGATCCAAGTAAATTAACTAAACATCACTTTCTTTTTGGTCATATTCTTGCCCTCAAGAAAATATTTTTTTTGCTGGTTCAAAGATGGAGTAAAATATACAGCATAGTAAGATTTATATCCAAAATTTCAAACAAAGGCAAACACTTACCTAGATATAGAGATGGTGCAGGCTAAGTCTCCCCTAGAGACAATGCCTAACCGTTATGAGGGCTGTTTGAGTCACAGTTATATCTCAAGGTGGTTTTGATAAAGCACTGCCTTACTGCAACCTACAGCTTAGGCAAACCTACAGTAAATCCATTCGACTTGCTTTTGAATGTGTGATATATGTTCAATTACACAGGATATAGATGGTTAGGAACCCAGTGAATATTAAAGAGCTCTAGAAATTGTTCGGTGTATCTCAGAAACCGAAAAAATAGAAAGCGAGTGCATGTCCCCATGAAGCATCCTTTCATCCTTTTTTTTCCTCCCCAACATATGAATTTATGTGGCTATTCCTCATGTTTTTTAAGAAATCACAAGTTCTCTAATTTCACCCTTTCACTGATAATGCCCATCATTTTAGATCTTTCTACAGTCAGATTTTTTTGTAGAGTGGGTTTCTGTTTGTAGGGAAAACAAGTGAGAGCCATCTTGACAGACTTTGTGTTGTTTGCTCTTATAAAGCACAGCTTTTTGATTTAGTTCAGAAGACAGGAGCCTAAGCTTGAATCTTTTGAACATAATGAACTCTGTCACTCTGAATCATAGAATGGTTTGGGTTGAAAGGAACCTTTAACTTTTAAAGGTCGCCTAGTCCAACCCCCCTGCAATGAGCAGGGACATATTCAACTAGATCAGGTTGCTCAGAGCCTCGTCCAACCTGACCTTGAATGTTTCCAGGGATGGGGCATCCACCACCTCTCTGTGCAACCTGTGCCAGTGTTTCACCCCACTCATCATAAAAAATATCTTCTTTATATCTAGTCAGAGTGTGTGCTCTTTTAGTTTAAAATCATTACCTCCCTTGACCTGCTGGCCACCTGCTGAATCTTGAGCTATAAGAAGAAATATGCTTCTAAGGCTGAAAAAACAGATGTTAAAAAAAATACCAGAATGAAAATGGGGAATCTTAAGTGATGACAAAGGTTTCTGTAAAGACTTTTTCATAACCTGTGAGTAATCTGGTCACTGCAGACTCCAGGCTATTGAAATTTGGTAGAACCCTTATTTATTATGATCAACAGACAGACAGAAAGATAGACAGAGTATTTACAGTGTGTGTATAGTAGAACATATTGGTGGGAGGTAATAAATTATTTTCCCTGTTTAGCTGATCTTTATAGATCATAGATCACTACAGATCTATATAGAACACTGTAGACCTCAAGTATGTGACATTCCTTTTAAATCTAAAAAGGTGTGTAATACTTCATTAGAGAAAGATTTATGCTTACCTTATGCTTACCATAGTTTCTAGGGTACTGTTAGAAATTTCTTGCCATTTAATTACCTGTTTTTGTAAAATAAGTTTCAAAGTTTTCTTTTTTTTTCTTTTTTTAAATTTAGTACAAGTCTTATGTATCTCATGCATTTAGCCTTGTTCTTTGCTTGCCTTTTTCTCCCTCTTCCTCTCCCTTTCTCTCCTTCCCTTTCTCCTCTGCCCTCCACTTTCATCTTTGATCTTTCCTCTCCTCTCTTCTCTCATCTCTCTTCTCTCTTGAATGTAACAGGGAACTATAGCTTAGTGAGGTGTCATTTGTCAGTGTAATGATAACATTACTTTGATAGCTCAAATTAAACACCCATTCTCGATTATCTCACTGGTTAAAATTTAAGATGGCACTACTGTGCATATAATATCTAAAAAAGATGCTTTTTTTCAGCAGAAGAACATTCTGTTTGGATTTAACCTTGTGTCCTTCTTTTAATCTATGATTCCCAGGCATTAAATATTTGTATGAACTTTCATTCCTTAATTTCGTTTATCTTTACTGTAAGTCAACATGTCTTACATTTCATGGTGTCATGCTTACCCTGTTTGCTGCTGGTCAACTAACATTTCACCTTTTCTCTCCTCTTTGCTGCATTAAAATGGAGCAGTAAACCTGACAGGTGAGAAGTGAAAAATAATCACTCTTCCTTTAATCCAGAAAAGGAGGAAAAAAAAGTTATCATGATAATGATCTAAGAGAAAGTGTCTGTCAATCTGTGTGAATGTAGACAGTAATCTATTGATATGACAGCAAGTGAAAGATTTGTTGTGTTGTTTACAGCATTAAAAAGTAATGTAGCATATGCAGCCAAGTTTCACTGCTTTTTTTTTTTGTGTCTCCATGAGGTACATTTTCAAGAGACAGCACAGCTATACAATGTCCATATGGTTTTATTTGTGTTTTAATGAAGTTAACGCAGTGGTTCTAACGCAGTGCTGTAACCAAAGCTGTTGAAGGAATGCATGGTTATGGTTGAAGTGTTAGCTGCTCTGAATCTCCATAATGCTCCGTACACATACACTCAATGCTGACTTAGAGTTCTACAATTGAAAATGATATGGTGATCTCATTTGTCTCTTATGGATTTTTTTACACCTCTCTCAAAACCATTGCATAATCTGAAAGAATTTTCACGTCTTGTGTAGTCTGGAAAGATACAAAAAACCCCCGAATGGTCCTGAGAATAGTAAGAAATAATAATTGTCCTGTAAGTATTCAAAATATTCAGATATATGATTAAAGAGATTTTAGTGCTTTTACTAGATTATTAGGAAGCTGTGCTGCCCATTACTGACTTGCAAATGGAAAAACGGTAAATTAAGCTTGTCTCTGAAGGGTTCCACTGATCCCTAGACTTCAGGAGAAAGAATATATATAAATAAAAGTACTTCTTGAAATCTGCATCACACACCTTTACTTAAGAAGAAGGAAAACTATGTCATTGTGATAATGTGGTAGAAGTTTGAGATAGTCAGAATCAGAAGTAAAAAAGGAATTTCAACTGAGTTTCTCCATAATAATTAAAACAAACAAACAAAAAGAGTAAAACCAGAAGACTGAGCTTTAAGTCTTCATCACTTCACTAAAGAGAAGTTAATATGTGTGTTGCGGTATTTACCAGAGAACAGGTGGGATGTTTTTACAGTAAAACACTTCCTGCTCCTTCCCCACAGAAACAACAACAACAAAAAAAATAGGACTAGTAAATTTCAAATGATTCCTGCAACAATGTTGCTGTTTGGCTTTTTTGCATAATCTTTGAAATATTGCTGTGTGCACCTTTCGTGAATTCTGCCAGGTGTTCATCATTTCAAGAACTTCAAGAAATCAATCGTAGCATTTTTTAAGACCGGACCCCAGCAGAGTAATGACAGATTTAGCATTGTCATATTATGAGTCAATTAGGAAAAAAAAAGAAGAAAAAAACCCCCAACAACAATGGTATGTCAGAGCAAATATTGGACACCTGGAAAAGATTTTGCTATCATTAGCAAACCTTAAAATAATCACAATTCTGTTTTCACAAAGTAACTTTTTGCTGCTGTTTGTATCTTCATTTTATATCACATGAAGAATATCAACCAGTTTGCATTTTCATTCAGGAGCTCACAGAGGACTACTGAAGAAGGATTCCACTTCAAATTCAAGCATTAAATTTTCATATTCCTGAATGAAAATGCAGAGTGGTAGATATTCTGCATGCTTTGCATCAGAAAAAGATACTCTGAAATGATGGGAGTCCATTGTACCAAAACACTCAGGGTCAGAACACACATGGACTGTTTCTTTCTAGAGGAAGTGAAACATACACAATCTTGCTTTTCTTCTTTCTCTCTCTCTTTCTTTCTCTTTCTTTCTTTCTTTCTTTCTTTCCTTCTTTCTTTCTTTCTTTCTTTCTTTCTTTCTTTCTTTCTTTCTTTCTTTCTTTCTTTCTTTCTTTCTTTCTTTCTTTCTTTCTTTTTCTTTCTTTCTCTCTTTCTTTCTTTCTCTCTTTCTTTCTCTCTTTCTTTCTTTCTCTTTCTTTCTCTCTCTTTCCTTCTTTCTTTCTTTCTTTCTTTCTTTCTTTCTTTCTTTCTTTCTTTCTTTCTTTCTTTCTTTCTTTCTTTCCTTCTTTCCTTCTTTCCTTCCTTCTTTCCTTCTTTCCTTCCTTCTTTCCTTCTCTCTTTCTCTCTTTCTCTCTTTCTCTCTTTCTCTCTTTCTTTCTCTTTCTCTCTTTCTCTCTCTCTCTTCCTTCCTTCCTTCCTTCCTTCCTTCCTTCCTTCCTTCCTGCCTTCCTGCCTTCCTGCCTTCCTCCCTTCCTGCCTTCCTCCCTTCCTCCCTTCCTTCCATCTTGCTTTCTTGCCTTTGTTCCCCTCTGGTATTACTGTATTTAGATTCCTTTTGCCATTGCAAATTGTAGCTGCCCTACTCACCATGCATAATTATTTTACCATTGCACTGGATCAAATACTCTTTCAGAAATAAGCATCTCACCTTTAGAACATAATGATTAAGCACTCAGGCACCTTTATTTGTCAAGCTAACACCTCAATCTTATGTTTATGTGTATTCACCTTCTCCATGCAGGAAGAGGGCTGAATCTGATTCTAGAAAGAGCAGCATACCCAACAGCAAGGAGGTCCCATCTCACCATCCCACAGACCCAGTGGAGCTGCGACGTCTTAATTTTCAAACTCCAGGTAAAAGACAATAATACTTCACTGAGAACTCTATGATCACAAACTGATAAGTGGCGCTGTTACAGAACAGAACAACTGATTGTTTAGAAATAAGTTTTGATTGCATATGAAGTTTTTGCACAATGTATTTCTTTGATAGTTTTGGAAATAATTCTGTAATTTCTTTATTTAAAGAAAAATCCTGCATGAAACAAGATTAAAGTTCTGTAAAGAAGATCCCAAAGTCACACATGTTGTATGGATGTGTTTTATGTGCTAAAATTCCAAGTTAAACCTAACAATACTAGAAAAGATTAGGAAATATACATCCCTCTATTCATTAATGATCTTCTTACAGCTACTTCTTTATAAATAAGCTTCCCGTTCTATTTACTGCATTATCAGGTAATCCATTAATATCATTGGAAGTTCCACTACATTGTAAATGTACAATACGGATCTTGTCTTTTAAAATCAGGCTGACTTTTAGGGTCAAGGAGGATATTAGCATGTCAGTAGTTCTGAAGGTAGAAGCAATACACTCACAAATATCTTATTTGCTTATTTTATTTATTAAGCATTGTTTTCTTAAAGCTCTTTGGCTTGTGGTAGGTAAGAAAAAACAGGAGACAAATACTTAAAATAATACTGATTTTTTTACCACCTTTTCATGAGTCAATTTATTTTTTTTTTAATTGGCTTTATTTTCCTCATTTTTTAGTCCAGTAGACTTGTTTTCTATTACAATATGTTTGCACACAGTCCTGGTCTGATGCTAATTCCTTACTGGATCTTCCTGAGGCTTCTGTTTGTCAAGTTTATTGCACTATGTACAAAAAATAATTCATTCAACCTCATTCAAGGCAGGAAATTACATACTTGAGATGTTGAGAGATTGTCAGCTGCAATCAGCTGTCAGCTGCAGAAGCTGACATACTACGTAGTACGAAAGGGTTAAGTGAATTTGTAAATCTCATTTCTGATCTTCTAATTAGTGGCTATATTAAGATAGTGTTGCCCCAGCATGAGTGGATCTGAAAAGCAATGAATTTGGGGATAAAGACACAACATCCACACTGCATTCATATGGTGGAGGTAGAAAGGCAAGAGTCTGGAGGCTTGAGTTTTACACCAGCCTTGCTTTTCTAGTCTGTTCTGGTACACTGAATGCTCTTTACCAGATGGGATAAATTAGGCATGTTTCAGGAGTGCATCTTCTAGTTAAGGTTTTATCTAAATATGGGAATCTTGTTGATGCGGCTTGGGACCTCTCTACAGTATGAACCTAGTGCAGTAAATGGAAATGATTTAAAGTTTTGGTTCACAATTGTGCATCTGAGACTGCAATATTACTGTAGATTCATCCTTACTGAGCAAAGGTTTTGTATGTTATCCAGCACTTCCATACAAAGTTTTAAAGGTTGTTACAGAGACAGAAGTATACATACAAATCTTTGAAACATCGAAAGAAAAATTACAGTTCTTACAGTTTAGCTTATGCCTAAAACAGGTCATTATCTCTATACAGGTATATACTGAGTAGAGTGGCTGGCTTTATAACTAGGTATATAAGCATAATTTTCTGCTGTCCATATCTTTAGATGCAGAGTCTTACCTATCCATTTAGTATTCATCATAAATTAAAATGAAATGTGGGCAGAAAAAAAAATGCTGCCAAGTCTTAACAACTTTACATATAAAATTAATTTATTGTAATTAATTCTGTATTTACATTTAGAATGTAAAGTCACTGAAAAATTGCAGAGTTTGTGGCACTCATAGGCACCATAATTCCACCCCACTGATCTGAAAAGAACTGGAGAGGAGTGGAAGTGTACGTTTCCTTGCAGTGCTATAGTTTATCTGGGAAGTTTGCAGTGTTCTGTGAAGCTAGTTGAGCAGAACATATGCAGTCCATTTCTACTATGAGGTCTTTTTCTTTGCTGTAAACCTTTTCATAAAATGGAGGATTAAAATTATTATTAAAAATATAGTACAGAAATCAAATTATGATCTTTTTTCCTACTATTGTACCACCTAAGACCCTTAGGCACAGGTCAGGCCATTATGTTACTCAGCGTGCAACCAAATATCAAGGAGAAAATTCCTGCTCTAGGAGTTCTGCAGTGCCATGTAGCACTTGCTAATTAACATGTTCTTAATATGTAATCTTAGGCCCAGTGTAGTCAAGGTAGGGTTCTTGTGCTAGTAAAAACATAACTTCACTTAACTCATATTAACTTCAATTTGGGCTAGCAATTCATTAAAACCCAGCTGAATTTAACTTAGATATATAGATTCTGCTGGAATGTTTATCCAACTCCACGCAGTAGCACACTGTTAAATAACATGCAAGACAAAGCTTTTCAAGACAAATGTAGAGAAACTACAGAAAGGCTGTACATTCAGGATAGCAGTTTTGTTGGTTTTGTTGTTATTTTGCTCTCAGATGTGTGTTTTTATTTTCTACCAGGTAGAAGATATAGGCAATAGGGTACTGCTGGGGCAAAGCAGGCAGCTGAGAGAAGCGACTGTGGCTGATGTGGTTATGTGTTGGGTTTCTTTTACTGAGACAGTAAAAGGGCAGTTACCCTCATACGATGGCCTTATCTACTGTGTAAGATGTTACCATTTCTGAACACTGCGTACAGATGAAATAAATGACAGAGTGCTGAATATACGTTAATACTCAGGGTATGCCAAGTCAGTACAACTGCATCAGGATAAGTAATTGGACATCATTGTTATTATAATGATTTATTTATTTAGATTATGAAAGTATCCACAGTTTGCTTGGAGCTTTCCAGGCACACTAGTGCCCCCCTCCAAGGAGGGGAAAAAATTAATTTATAATTAATCCATAATGTGAAGAAGTGTTGAAGAAAATTTTAAATTATATTGGCATATCTAGATTAGATTGCCAGTTTTCGCTGGGAGAGGTGAATGAGACACTCCTATAAAATTCTGGGTTGTCATAAACTCTAGTACTAAAAAAGATTTCTAAACAGCCTCTTTGCAAAAATGCTAGTAACCATATATTTTGTGTAAGGAAAGGTCTCATCAAGTATAACTACCCAAATAACTTGAAAGTGAAACCTCCGTTGTGGTAAGTTGAATTTCTAAACAGAAGTACAAAATATCCCCAATACAGGCATAACTTTTTGAAAGAAATTATGGGAAAGCAATATTTTATCTTTGGTGATTTTTAGGCAATGATTTAGGCACAGTTATGTTGTACTTGTCATAAAATTGTCAATTCAGCATGAAGATGCCATAAAAATCCATGGTCTAAACTACCAGCCCAGCAAATGTCTTGCTTTCATAGAATCACAGAAGCATAGAATGGTTTGGGTTGGAAGGGACCTTAAAGATCATCTAGTTCCAACCCCCCTGCCATGGGCAGGGACACCAACCACTAGACCAGGCTGCTCAAAGCCCCATCCAGCCTGGCCTTGAACACTTCCAGGGATGGGGCATCCACAGCTTCCCTGGGCAACCTGTTCCACTCCCTCACCATCCTTACAGTAAAGAATTTCTTCCTAATATCCAATCTAAATCTACCCTCCTTCAGTTTGAAGCCATTACCCCTCGTCCTATCATTACACTCCCTGATAAGGAGTCCCTCCCCATCCTTCCTGTAGTCCCCCTTTAGGTACTGGAAGGCCACTATAAGGTCTCCTCAGAGCCTTCTCTTCTCCAGGCTGACCAACCCCAACTCTCTCAGCCTGTCCTTATAGCAGAGGTGCTCCAGCCCTCAGATCATCTTTGTGGCCCGTGGTCCTTTCACTTTATCTTGTCCTGTCAGTACAGAACTTCATTCTTCACCAGTCTTGTACTTACTTAAAGCGTTTCCTATCATACCTTGTCCAGGAATGATCAAATTCCTCTCTGGCTTCACTCCTCCCTTGGATAGAGTAACTTCATAGATAAATTTGACATTTTGTCTTGACATTTGGAATAGCCCACAGTTCTGCATCTGAGAGCAAGATCCCATGTCCATATGTGTTATCCAAAAATGTATATTTGTTAGATAAATCCATATGCCAGCCAGTGGGTCACAGCTGTGCCAAGTTAGGGTTTTTTTGAGTAAACATGAAAATAACCAATCTCTCAGTAGCATACAGGATTTAACTGATAAGTCTGTTATTCTTCTGTAACTGGGGTAACTGAGGAAAAGTCAGTCACATTCTTCCCATTCTACAAGTTTGCTGTGAAATACAGGATTAAAATCATTAACATGGTGTGCAAATTCTAGAAGTGTCTATGCCACATGGGAGATTAAAGGTAGGGAAGGGGTAATAATTAAGCCCTCACAAAAGGTTTCATCAAATGAGGAAGCCCGGTTTTGCATAGGGGAAAATAACTTTTGTTAAGTGGTTTGAGTGGGTTATGAGAGACCCAAGGCTCAGGCAAAGACTTCAATCTGCCAATCAGCCAAAGAACTAAATTGAGTCGTGCCTCAAAAGTGACTGGTTTTTTCCTCATTTAAGTATAACGTGTGTCACACTTACAAGTAATTTGTGTAATTGGGTGGCAATTAAACAATTATCTCATTATCTCTTATGAACTAAATAAGATGCTTTGAAATACAAGAAAAATAAATAGAATTATTACAGCTCTGGATTAAAGACTCTGCTTTTTTATTAGAAAAGTGAGTGCTCACAAACACTTATTCCCTAAGTTGCGAAGGAAGTTCCACTAACTTGTTTCCAAGGTAAGGCAGAAAAAGGGTAAAACAGGTCCAGAGGAAAAAGGTGCAAATAACAAAAGTGGAAAAAGTGATGTCTGGATTTAGTTACCTGCTTTGCAAAATAGCAGGACATTTCTTCCCGTAGCTTATCCACACAATTTCTATTTATGAGACAATGCTGAAGGAAGTACTGTGGTTTGCCTCCATGGCAAAACCAGACTGGAATAGCTTTCTCACAGTGAGTAATCCTACATATAGCTCTTCATGTGAACTTGACTCACATGAAGGATTTAGGCACCTAAAAGAGGTATAGGCTTCAAAGTGCAAATGTCACTTCTCTGATATCCCACTTGGTTGCTTTCAAACTTAGAAGAAATCAAAATCTGCTTAGTTGGGAGATGGAGTTGAAAGTTCTGCTCTTCACAAGAGTAATTTTTTTTTTTTCTGTATTTTATCCAAAAGTTTTGCAAAATATTATTGTATTGAACAATTCTATATCCAGGTCTGAAAACTAGGTCTCCCCTTTTCTCAGTGTAGATGGCTTTTACACATCAATCAGAGTTGAGACTTCTGCCATGAGGCTACAGAGCCCCTAGGGCTGTTTGATAGAGCTAAGTCTTTAATACAGAACAAAAATTACCTTCGTTCCAGAATAATTACTCTAGTTTTGAAGAACATACATTCTTCTGGAAAAAGTGTGACTTTATTTTGCAATATTATATGCATATTGGTAACTATTTTAGAATAGCTATTGCAGAATGACATATTTCTCTAGAGTAAATCTTCTAAATTTAGCTTTGTCACAAGATGGAAGATCATTCTCTGGCTTATCTCTAACTGTATGAAAAATAAATTTTTAGGTAACACTAATTTTTTTTTTAATATACTAAAGGCATCCTTGCTAAATTTTCATGGATGCCAAATTCCTACTGAATCAGGGTCATTTTTCATTTTTTCTGTTTTCCATGTCCAAATTTTAAATATGTTTCTTTCTACCTTTATGATAAGGGTAGATATCAGTAACAGTAACCACTGTTACTGATGCCTTCCTTTTTCTGTAAAGGGTCAACATCTTAATCTACATAGATTGGTGTGTGGGAGGGTATTTTGTGTTATTAGATAAAAATGAGGATATAATGTATCAGTTTTTAAAATCACAGAGTATTAATTCAACATGGACTTGAAATACAACTCATTTCATAAAGAAATTTCTGCAAAAACAATGTATCACATTTTCAGTTTATCTATATTGTGGTCTGTATGCTAGCAGCTAGGCACTTTGTTTAACTTCTAACGTCCTTCTTGTTTATTGTGGCTATGTCAACCTACAGGTTTAAATTTGTAAATAAATGTGTGTTTCTTAAATGTTTTTAAAAGCCCTTATCATAAAACCCTGACAACAAACAAAATCCTAGTTTAATGCACTAACAACAAGGCCAAAACACCCACCTGTTTCAGTGGGCTAAAGGAGTGTACTTAACAGGTTTAATGTCTGTTAATATGCAGATGAATTCTGACCTTGTTCTCTCAGTTTTTGCTTGAAATTGTGGCACATACGGTATCCCATGTTCCTTAGTCACTTATTTACCACAGATTAACCAGAAGATAATTCTACACTGTAACTAAACCATACATTCTCATTTAATTCATGTGGAGGGGTTATTACTAGGCTACATAAGTTCAATCACATTTGGTGATCTTCTACCAAATCTGGAAATAAAAACCTCTTATGGATACACTTTCAGCTGTGTTTTGCATGTGGTGGGTTTAGGTTTGCGGTTTTTTTCTCTTTGAGTTTTTAAGCGTTTTTGTCTCTTTATTTTCTTATTTTAAAGAAAGTTTGAAAGCATGTTTCAGCATGCTGTTTCTTTTGACTTTCTAGCATGTCACAGGATCTGTTGTAATTTAGTTGTATTTTGTCTTTAATTTTTTTGTGTTTTCATAGCATACGTTAATTGATGTGGAGGTGTGTCAGCAAATAAGTGTATTTTCTTATTTGTAGCCACAAAAATAAGTGTGTTTAGCTGTATTTTGGGTGGGCTTTTTTAAGTCAAGTTCTACACCTGCTGTTCACATGCAACTCTCATTAAGCTCAGTAGAAGCCTCGTGCTTTTGCATGAGATATGATGATGTCTTAAAATGTTCATTCATAGCATATTCTGTTATGATGCTTGTTATGATTCATAGGCTGATTACATAACAAAAGGTCCTCCAGCAGTTCTTTTAAAAAGTAGCTACTTTTGTCATCTCAGTAGAGCACATTTTATGTATGTAAAAGATGAAAATATACCAAATGCAATTGTTTCATTTTGTAAATTAACTGCAAAATATTATTTGAAGAAAGTTAATAAGTGTCCAAATGTAAGTGCCTAAAATGAGTTGTGGAGAAAGGGGTTATATGCAGCCAAAATTTGCCAGTTTCTGAAGTCTTAAGTAGTTACTTTTTTTCCTTAGAAAAATAAAGTTTTCTGTCAAGTTTCATTTTACACTAAGTGTTTATTATGAAATCTCCCCTTAGGAATGTCAAGTGGCATACAGAGGAGCATATAAACAAAATTAGTTTAATAAAGAATGGTTGGTCAGCATCTTTAAAAAAATTCCTTCGCTGTAAGCTAATTTTTGAGATTTGTTTTCATGATGCTGGTGATTTAGTCAGGTTCACCATGTAATGAGCAAATCTCATTCTCTTTGGTTTTATGTCCTTTATGTTTACAGTAGAGTAACTGGACCTTTAGACATCTCCTTAGTTGAGTTTCCAGAGGCTGTTTTGTGCATGTCTGAAGTGCCTGTATGTGCAAGATTGATTGATTATGATGGTCTACTGCTGTTACTAATTTGTTTCCCATTTCCGATTGGCTTTTACTTTTTACAGCTTTGAGCAGTAATTCAGTCCCCTACGCCTCCCTGATTGGCTCTGTGTCCTCCCTCTCTAGCCAAACTACCACTCAGTCCTTATATGATAATAACTCTCTCCCACGATTCGCTCGAAAAGGTCTAAACATCTTTGTCTCTATTATTTTCTCTGTTCAAGCACTGTTTTAGATGTACATCAGTCCACCTCCATTTCTGGATCAATCTAGAGTTCTCTTGTGCCTTTTCACTTACATATTTTCCATAGGGGTGCTTGATCTGGATCAATCAGTGTAATTATTAGATGACTGTCACCCACACTCGTTTTGAGAATAGTCAAGTTCTATTAAGTGAATTTTCTAAGAAAATGGGAGACAACCAGAACCGATTCAAATAGATTGGTACTTATAGACTGATTTGTTAACTGAAATTTATAAGAAATCTCCCCATTATATCTACATATTATGCTTTGTTAGTTGACTGACAGCTTGCCTGAATATCTACTTTAAATAATGTCTCACCATCACAGATGTGCTATGAAGGTAATATATAAATATATATATATTTAGGGTCAGAAGCATTAGGGCCAGTGCTGATGGACATTATTTTGGACTCTAGTATGATGCCTGAAATGTCAAAGAATCACAAAGAAAACAAGAATTTTTAAAAAAGAAAAAAGAAAACATGCTGTAGGGTGACTGTGTTGTAACCACATGGTCATTTTCAGCTACATTTACAGGAAAAGCAAGTTAACTGTCTTAGGCATGCTCTTGAAATTCACGGTGACAAAGCAAACTGCATTGTGCAACATGGCTTCCAGCTTGAGCCCCCTTGAGTCATCACTGTTTTCCCTTTCTAATTTCAAGAGATCATGGGGTTCACTAGCTTGATTTTTCTAGCCAGCTCCGATTTCTTCCCACAAGCAATTGAAAACTCGTTTTCATTTTAGGTGTGATAGTATAAAGCATGAAGAGAAGAATGTAAGCACTTTGGAGAAGGGTCGTGAAGACTAATAGCGTGAAACAAATGTTCACAAATTTTTGCCCGGCAAATCTTCAGCTGGCAGATTGTTCTAGTTGACCCCACATCTTTTCTGTCTTTCTTTTGCCTTGCTGTCCCTATACTCCCTTCCACACCCATTTCTATCTCTGATTCCCAGCTCTTCTTTTTCATTCAGTATCTTCATCAGTGGACAAAGATGTTTACACCTGAAGTAGATTGTAGGTACTTTTGGGGGTTGATAAATGGGGTTTCAGATTAATCATATTTTAAGGTACTAGTGCAGTCAGTATGTGTGTCCAGCCAAACTCTACAACCCCTGCCTCTACAATCTGCTACTAGTGAAAACATTTTTGAAGTTCTAATTGTCTGACGTCCAATGTTGTCTTCAGTGACTGTTGTCTAAAAGCAATGGTGCATGTTATTCTACCCATTCACAGCTGCATGTGAATGTCAGTCACCTCAAAATTTCATAAAATATTTAAGTATTTCTAAGTTAGACAGAATGCATAGTCAGTCTTCTAGACCTTGATGCATTATTATTAATCCTCACGCTATCCATTTCATTTTTTATAATTTATTTTATAAGTTAGTTTTATGTTGGTTTGAGGTTTCTTTGTTTTTTACCATTTCCTTTGCAGGTTCAGGTGTCTTCGGTTACCTTGGTAACCTTCATTCTTCAAGTTCGTTTTTCTTGATTATGCATAAGTCATTTTGTTTTCTGTCAAAACACTATTCTTTCCCCTTTAGGGCTCTTTCAGTGTCTGTTTCTCAGCTCACCTTTCTTCATCTAATTCAATGGAGTTTCCATTTCATGCAGGGCAGGAGAAGGAGTTTGAAATGACATTAAGAGTCATTACTCAAAGCAGAGGTCGACATCAGGTCTAACTGTCTCATTTTTCCATGCCTAGCTAACCTCATTGACTCATATCACAGTAACTCTTTCCTCTACAGTAGGAATGTTAGCTTTGGGAATATGCTTGGTGACTTCTTTTCATTTGGCTTCAGACCTCATCTATCCAGAGCATGTCCTGCTTTGAGTAACCAAACTATTTGCCTGCTTCTCTCACATATGACATCTTTACTACTTACACATTTCTAGCCATTCTAACTGCTGCATTTTCTAAATTTTAAAGTGATCTCATCACAGTGGTTTACTTTAAATTCTGTTCTTTCTTGTTTAACAGGTATGGCCAGTCATCCCCCAATACCTATCTTGGAACTTGCAGATCACATTGAAAGATTGAAAGCAAATGACAATTTGAAGTTCTCACAGGAGTATGAGGTAATTTTCCCCAGTTTCTTATTATTCAAATTGCTTAAAATGTCATGCTTTCTGTTTCACTAACTTTTCTCTGATAGGTACCCATCCTGATGGTGCCAGTTTTGTATGATATTAAAACCATGATAAAAAAAGTTCTCTGTGTAAAATGACTACGTTTGTTAGGTGGCTCCTTTGCTTGTAAAAATCTATTCTTTTTATAAGGATATGCGTCAGGCAGATTCCATGGGCACATACTTAACTAGTGTGTGAATGATACAGCACTTACTCTTTTTAGTATGTGCAAACATCCATCTACTATGCAGTTAAACTATCCTTAGATTATTTAAAAAATCTCCACTGTAACGTTGACAGGAGATATGTAGTATAAGATCCAAAGACACTACAGTCCACCATGTTAATTTTGCATGGATTAAAAGAATTTGCAATTGCCCTGTGTCTTAACATTTTCAAGACATTGTATTTTCCTCCTGTAAATAATACCACATTTATAATCGGTGAATGATAGTCTATAAGAGCATGAAAGAATTTAACTGGAAGAGAGTAATCATTTGCAAGCCAGCTTGTCAGTGATCCATGGACTATACCTACCCAGACAGGCACTGGTACTGTGGAGAGTAACTGCCTCTCATGTCAGTAATTTGTGGCTAAGGGGACTCAGATAGCCATCCATTAAATGCAGTAAATTATAGCTGTTTCTTTAATGTCAATATGGTCTATGTCAAAAATTTGTAGATAAGGTATGCACTGAACCATCAGAAAAAGAATGCTTCTTTAGAGCAGCTGTGGGCGGTCATGTCAGTGATCCAAGGATTAACAGCTCCCAGAGGGATCACTGACACAGTATTTTCTTTGTAGTCTGTTGTGTCACTAATCCTTGCTTAAAACTCCCCAAGACTTAGTTAGCATGGTGGAGTAAAAACCCATGTTACTGTCATTTTTTTAGTGACTGCACACTCATTGCATTTGAAGGTTCATACAAACACGGACAGTGCAATAAAAAAACATTGAAGACGACTTTCACATGTTGGTTCCATAGTAATATGTGACTGCATGATACAGAGATCCTGTAAATGCCCAATGTATTTAACAAGTCTTGACAAAAAATGTTAAAACTGAATACTAACCACTATAATAGAGAACTACAATTGCCTATTATTTAATTGAACACACTATTCAGGAAGACCTTAAGACTGCTCTAAAAAATAATCTCATTAGATGTCAAAAGGAAAATATAGTCCCAACAATTCATGGAAATAAATTCGTTTGAAGAGTATCTCACGACTGCTGTTTACTGTTACAAACACGAAAAATGTGCATCTCATATTTCTGTGTTTAAATCATGAATTCTTAAGTACGAAGATTGTAGCATATAAAGAATCAGACAGGGAAATTTGTGTAACAGAATGTTCAGCGTAAAAAAACCCTAACATTTGGTAGAAATTTGACAATCATTTCCTGTTGTACTATAGGCAAATTCCTTGGAAAATCTGTGTAGGAAATTCCATTTAATAAATAAAAAATGTCATTACAAGTCATGTAATGTAGTACAACTTCCTTAAAAATAAACAATGCACTTCTATTATGTCTTGAGCATGTTGTGGAGATGACATGGTTCTTTTTATGGTGTAATATAACTTAAAAGTTTTGGTGTTTTATATTTCCTTTATTATTTAAATCATTAAAATCATCTTGAGAACATAATCTTAACTATTTATAGCCAACATTGTGAAGATACATTAAATCATTAAATTCTTAGTACTGTCCCTCCAGAACTTTTTTTTCTTTTTTCACAAAATGTACCATCTGAGGCAGAGTGATCAGACATTCAAGATTAAAACGTGGGCAACTGTAAGTCAACACCAAGCTTCATTCACATTGCTTTGCTAAAGGGAGTTCAACATTTATCTCTGAAATCCCAGCTTTAGAGATACCACTTCATTTCCATCTAATGCAAGGTTCATGCATTTTGAAACAGAATTAGTGAAAAGCGCTGCTATTTGATTTCGTGGTTTAGTCTAGGCAGTGGACTAAGGCTGCAGTTTGATGATCACTGTAAGTCATCTCCCTATCTTGGCTGTGCGTTCCTGTTGTCTTGTGCCAGTCCTGGCACTAGCGCATGTGCAGCTGTTCAAGGATTATCTCAGGAAATAGATTCAGCTGAAAACTAATTGTTTTATTTTTCTTTGCTGTTTTCAGTTGGATCAATTCCCTGAACTAGCTCACCACATGGCTGCATGAGCTCTAGTGCCAGCACAAGGGAGCTGTTGAGAACATTTGTGGCTGGGGATTGGGACCTTTTCTTTCAGCAGCAGTCCTCAGTAAAGTCCCTTAAAAGCAACTATCTGATTCTGAGCCAGAAACGGGTACAGATGGTAACAGTTCAGTTATTATCACTTCAGATTACGTTTGAACTAGTGACACAGAAGGAAAAGGAGATATTTTTCACCTTCAAGAGCTAAAGGTGTAACGTGCAGCAGGAAACCACTGACCTTTACTGATACTAATAAAATCCTCCAGATAATTCCCATTTTGTAAAACAAACATTTTTCATCAGTTACAACTGATGATTTTTTTTTTTTCATAATGCCCTTTCCTCCTTAGCATTCCATTATTTTATTTTACTTTTTTGTGGAATTTCTTACACTGCAGGGATGAAATTCTTCAAAAACAGACTGATAGTATACGACAACTGTTCTGACATCTTTGTGATACCACAAAATAAAATTTATATATACAGTTTCCTCATGAACTCTGACTCCTCATCCAGCTTGCAGGATTTCTTTCAGGAGGTTATCTCAATTTCAAAAGGATGTTTTATTTTTTTTTTAGCACACCTTACCGTAGTTGCCACTTCAAAAGAATTACTTGTTTCACAACTGTTGTTATTACATCTGTTCGTATTATATGCACCCTTTTCAGGTAGTTAGAAGTATTTTAATACTTGCTCCTATTCCATCCTTGCTCCTGTACCATCCACTGCCTTTTGATTTTTTGCATACAAGTTTGGTTTTCTCCTTTTGGAAGAATATCTCTTCCTTGCCTGTTTCCACTTTCTCTTCAGACAGACAGGAACCTCCCCATCTCTTCAGTACTTCCAAAAGAGAGAAAAAACTTTTCTTACAGAAAGCACACATCTACATGCTCTCTCCTCTGCTGATTTATACTCTCTGGCATAATTTTCTAATGAAACCTCCTAGTTTCCTTGTGGCCTCCTAGGCAAGGTGAAGGAAAACTTCTTTGTAGACCTGGACCATGAGATAAGACAGGATTGCTTTCTTCAAATAATCCCAAACTCAACCCACTCTTCTCCATTTATCTAGAGCAAAGGTTCCCAACCAGGTTTTTTTTGGTGGTGGTTTTTTATTCTTTTTCTGAGAATATGTTCCGGTTTGTGCTCTGTGAAAACTAGTTGAGAAAATCTGAAATTGCCATTAAAGAAATTGTAAGTCCGAACTGCATCCATCTGTACTCTGGTTCTGAAAGGAACACCCAGGGTAAGGTGGCAAATTAAGAAAGTAGGTATTGCAAAAAAGTAAGTAGCAATATACACAGTATAAACTATATACTCTCAGAAACAAAAAAGAAAAAAAAAAAACACAACTCCTTGATTGCTATGATGTGCTAAAAGGAGTGTATTCTCCAGTGTAGAACATCTTCCAGCTGTGTAATGTTTTCTAAGCTTCAGTGTCATTGACTGGGGGAGTTCCTACTTCTATACGTCTTCAGAACTTACAGAACTTCTGTAAGTCTTCAGAACTTAGTCAAGAAACTATTTCATAGTGTCTTGTTCAGGGCTTCTTCTACCCCAGCTCTGGGGTGGGGGGTGATCATAAGAACAGTGGAGACTTCTCTCATTATACATCTCTCACAACCTTACTTTGAATACCAGATTTCAAGCAAGACAGGAGTCAAGCCTTAAAGATTTTGACTATTACAAGGTTTAAATAAACTTAAAATTCACCTGTTGGATGAAGTGGTTTTGTAGTTTTAGCATATATAGTGCTCTTCTCAGTAAAGTGCATTCCTAATTCAAAATAAATTTTTCATAATATTTATTTAATTATTTATTATTTTTTATTATTAGCTTGCCATCCCCAAGCCTTAGCAAAATGTTGGTTTACCTTGTTAAATTGACATACCCTTTATGTCACATAGTTCTTTTGTATTCCCTAATTTAAAAACAAGATTCTTGACCCCAACTGATTATTATGAAGCTTTTGCTGACATTGGCAGTTTCAGTGGGCTTTTTAGGTAATGCAAGGCTCCATATGGACTTGACAGCTGCTAAGTAAAAAGCCATGTTCATAAGAAACTGACCTTTATATCGTATCTCCTTCTTAACTGAGGCTTCAGAATGTAACAATAAAAAGTGATCATGGAGACAGACTGAATCAGAACTGTAATGTTCTGCCTACTTTATGCAATACACTAGATATATTTGTGAAGTCATTTCCTCCTACAACACAGAACAGAAAATCTATTCCTCCAAAGCAGATTCCTGGGTTTTGTGTAAAATAGTTTCACATTTATTATCTGAGATCCGTAGCCATAGCTTTACACACTCAAGGAAGTAGATTCAGATTCATACCGTTTTTGTGTGAGAACCTGTCACTGCAAAACAAAAATTACACTATCAGTCTCTATGTGTTATTGTATGATTTTACTGTGTATATGTGTGTGCACTGGTTAACTAATGTTACAAGAAGTTGTATATAATTTTAATGTTTTTCCTTATCATGCTCTTTCTGTACATTACATGTCTTCTGCTTTAACACTGAGTATTGGAGAAGACCAAGGTGCATTTTGACTCTGTGCCACACTGCTGTACTATTACAAGTTTTATTGTAGCTTTTCAATATCAGTGGATAGGATTTGTGATGAGAAGACAATTTACTGAATATAGTACATTTATCTTTTTGTATCTCAAGCTGCAACAAGATAAACACTGGACACTAAAACGTAATAAATTTTATATAGTAGAAGCACATATAAAACTTGTTATTGATATAAAATGCTTTAAAAGTCCATGAAGAACAGATAACCTACTGAATGAATCTGTACCAAAGAAACAGCTGCACTTAACTGCCATATCATTACAGATAATAGTGACTCATATGCAAAAATCAATTTCTTCTCAACAAGAATTTGTTTTCTATTCTTTATCTTTACAATAGTTTCCCTTTTCTTATATTACAAACACCATTTATTGGTACTCTTTACTTTCGTAGGACTGCTCCATTTATTGAGAAACAGTGTAGTCAGTGAACGATGAAAAGTTGTTTGTCTTCTTATTAATAGCACATATGCTGCTGCATTCATCTAGGTTGTTTGGTGCTTAGTTCCATCTAGATAAGTATCTGAGCCAGCAGGGTAGTTATGATAGACAATTTTAAAGGCATAATGTAGGAATCTGAGGTGGCACTAGTCAAGATTTACAGTAGTGTATTATCTCCTTCCTTTATGCCATGAATTCTTCCTTGGGATAATAGCATTTGCTTATGCTTGTATAATTAAAAGAATTTTCAGATAAAAGAAAGCTGGTGCTATCATATTAGGATGCTAGGTTTTGGTCTGATACCTAATGCTATTTTGCCAAGGAATTCCACAGAGTCGGCTTAAATAGTGAAGTAAAACTATCAATAATAAAGTCTGGTTTATTTTGCCAACTGAAAACACTAATGTGTGTAGGGAAAGTAGTCCATTTCTCATAGCAAGAAAAATTATTCAAGGACTTGTAGGTCATTATAGGTAAAACTGATTTTTGTGGGGGATTTTTAGAAAGATTCGTTTGCAATATTTTTAGGGGGTTTATGGAGGGAAATGGAGGAATCAGTGAAGAAATTCACTCCTTTACTCCTTTCTTAAAAGAATAAAAGTTGACGGTGCTTTAAAAATATGTTGAAAATCTAATGCAGCATCAGTGTCTCATAAGAGACAGTTACAAAGCTTAGCATTCAAGAGCTGCTTTATTTCATGTACTGTATAAAACAAAACCACATGATGCTTTAATCACAAAAATATTTAAACTAAGCAAAGTTTTTCATTAACCAAGCATTCTTCTGCTCCTGAAATTTATTTCCTACCTGAAGTTGAGTGTAGTCCTCTGTTTTCAACACAAAATTATTTCCACCACAACAGGTTATGCTATCACAGGCAAAGGATTTTAATTGCAGATGGGGAATAAACAGATTTTGTTTAAGACAGAAGGCAAAGAAATAGAAAACAGTAGGAATCCTTCTTAAAAAGTTAGGTTTTCTAAAGGTTTTTATGTAACAGAGACTGTCCTTCAAAGATGTTTTAAATAATGTTATTTTCCTCCTTAAGTATACTTTAGTTATATGCATATATAGCTTGTTTGTTTACATTGAAATCAGGTTACATGATCTCATAGAAATATTAGCTTGATATTGTAGAGGAAATGTCTTTGTTCTTGAGAGGAGTTTGACAAAAGCCTTAGTTGTATTTCTAGCTACTCTTGAACATCTGGGTCACTTTACTTCAAGTGTCAACAAGAAATGTCTCATCTGTGCTTTTTTAACTGTTTTTAGGACTAGGATTTGAGTTCCAAGGAAGATCTAATCCTGCAAAAAATGTGGGGTTTTCCCCCTATATCACTTGAAAATGTCAGCATTTACAGTGTGATGTGAAAAACTCGGCCTTAATAAGAAAACATAATTCCAGTTCGCAAGTTACCATGGTCATATATTAATGTTCATGCATCTAGCATTCATATTTTGGTAATGCAGTATGTAAATCTCTTTCTCCTAGCAATTTTCCTGCAAAATACAATAACATCCTATTATAGATTCATCAGCTATGATATGAAATACTCATCGTAATCACGGACATTGGTAAAAGAGGGTCAAATTGTTCATTTATATGGGTAGCTGACTACTTTCTCCAGTGGTGCAGAGTCTATTTGCATTGACATCCTCTCAAATGTGCCTTTTTCATTCTTCTTTCTCTTCCTGGTCTTAGGTTTCTCTGTGACCCAGTGCTTTTTGATGATTTAGTTTGAGCCTCAAACACAGCACCTACAGTTCTGGGAAATTCTTCACAGGACTTGCCTCCTTCCTGTTCTACGTTATGCAGTAATTCACAATCCCAGTGACACACAAAGGCTCAGACCTGCTGGGTCTTAATTTGCTGGAATAGTGACCCTTAGTAGAGCACTGTTCCAGGGCAGGCAGACATAAGTCAGCTTACACCAGGAAGGGTGCCATTTTGTCATACGCATTCCTTCGTACTGTAGTACTGTACCAGGATGTACTCCTGGAAGACTCACAATCACAGCAGGGAGCATTTGTCTCTTGTTTAAGTAGCAAAAAGGAAAACTTCACAATGAGCAGGTACAGAGTTTACCTGTACCTTGTTGTTTGAAATTCTTCTGGAAACACATTTTGGTTACCATGATTCATAGTCAAAGAACTATTTTATGGATGGTGCATTGTACTAGTAAATGTTGTTCTAGTCTTTTCCTAGTAACAGAACAGACTTTTTTTCAGCAGCCAACCATTTAGAACACAATAGCTGAAAGATTAGTCAAAGGGTAATAACAGTATTACAGATACCTTTATTTCTTTTGCACAAAGCACCCATACTACACAGTTATGCTATGAAGAAATCCAGTTCTTTGTTAATGACAGCTTTATTGAAGGCAAGCTTTCAGAATGAATATACTAGAAATCCTATTAAAGTGCCATCCATTAAACCATTAAAGCACTCATTAAAACTGTTAGTACAGACTTGTTATTCATGAGTTATTGGTCTTTCACACTTCTGAAATGTGTCTGCCAATACCACTCACTCTTTGTTCCAGTGTGGCTATTAAGTCTGAGGAAATATAGATTAACTTTCTTTTGCCAAAACAGTGCTTTGTGGGGGGATAGTAAGGCCACAAAGTGGTTCAGATTGGTGAGGAAAACACGAAAGATTAAAGTTCAGTCCATTTGCCTGGTTTTGACATAATTTATGTTAACTATGTCTGCATGCAGGCCTAAATATTAATCACTGAATTACACCATCTGGCCATACATCATACAGAGAAATGAATGGGGAATAGAGTATGCTGCTGTGATGAACATATCTTCATCTTCTTCTACAAGAGCTGACAGAGAAAGATGCTGTTTGATTTTTTTTTTTTTTTTTTTTGGTGTCCAAAAGTAGCTTTAGGTCACTTAAACAGTAAGGAGTGAAAAGGGCAAAAATAACACTGAACAGTTGAAGCTAAGCTTTAAAAGTAAAGTATTCTCAATAATCTATAAATTCACATTAACTATGGGTATAATATAGAGCTGAAGCACTTTCTCATAATGGGTAAGAATCTACATAGAACATAATTTTTGAGAACTTTATGTTTGCAAGTAGTTGTAATTATGAATAGATAATTTATGGGGTTTTTTTTAGATTTTTGTACCTCCTTTTTATTTTTGACAGGGTAAAGTCCAAGTCCTGCAGTCCAGGCTCAAAACTGGCAGCATGTTAGTCAGCCAGATTATTCTGTTATTTTCTAGTTTTCTTATCAAGTGTGAAGAGAAAGTGTATGTGACATCTTATATTGTGAAATAATTTCCAAATATTTGGGCACTGTAAGTAAAAACCTAAAAAATCAGGCAGAGTGTCTCCTTCAGTTATATATGTAGAACAGGGCAGAGCAGTGTTTGCCTCATTCTGGGGCAGTGGGCTGCTCTTTAGCTAGCATATTTGCATATATGCCTCTCAAAAAGTTCTGAGAAGGTAGTCACAGATAGTGTAGATGTGCTTTGTTCCTGGTCAAATAACTGATTTTATTTCAAAATTTCTTGAGAGTATGGTGCGCTAATATATTGAGAGCATCTTTTGAGAGCATCTTCTGTTTATTTTGAAATTACTATGTTTATGTTCTAAATTATTGCTAGAATTCAGAGCTAAACCCATAATAATTACTCACTAAAATACTGAAAATGTGACCTGCAGACATCCTGCACAAGTTACCTTATTTACCTGCATTCACTGAAAAAGGAAAAGAGGGGAGATTCTTTCTGAGAGAAGTTTTTATGTGAATTTGATTTCTTTTCAAGTCATACAGTGTAGACTTGACCGGTGTAGACTGGTCATGTCTTAAATATACTATATGTCTTAAATATACTATATATGTATATGACTCTCCTTTTCCCAGTGCTGACGGAAATGTGGTCCAAATTCTTTCTCTTCGCATTAGATTAAATATATAGCATTTAGCAGTAAAGATAAAAATATTTGTGTTTAAAATGAAGCAGTACTTACCTGTTTCCAAATTCTATCAGCCATCTATCTCAAAGGATGGGAAAACATTACCGTGGTGAAACTAAATTGTAAGAAAACTGAATAAAAACTGAAAAATGGGAGTTCCACTGTGTAGTCAGAAAAAGTAATACTTTGGTTGAAGAAGGACCAAGCCCTAATATGGGAAGGATCAGGTTGCTATGTTTATACATAGCACAGCACACAAGTGATGTCTAGTTTTGAAGTGGCAGAATACTGATTAGGTATTACAGCAACCTGGCATAAGGAGCTGCTGATTGTTACCAGGATCAAGCAAAGGGCATGAGCCACAAACCATAGTTGCATATATGTGCTGATGAAACAATTTTAAGGTCTCTAATGTTACAGAAAGGGAAAGTAAAACAATACGTGATTAATTGTGACTTCTCAGTATGAGATGACCTGTCATACAGCCACTACCATAGCAGGCATGAGCAGATACCATCTGCTACGTACTTTTTGTTTACCCAGCTGTATGTATACCTCAACCATAGAGTACTTTTACCTCTATGGTACGTAGTAGAGCCAGAAGTCTTCATAATGTTGAAGGATGGAGTGCTGGACAAGCTTTAGTAACTCCACCCTGCAACATGAAGGAAGCAGGAAATAAACACTGATTCTAGAACCATATAGTTATTTGTATAAATAAGAGATCATTAACATTTCAAATATGCCTGAATTACTCTCTTATTTATGACTCAAGGAAAGAAAAATCAAGTCTCTTTATGGTGTCCCTGGATGACATGCATTTGGTTCCCTAAGCAACACTGGTATCATGTATTGGCCTGGCATCAAATTGGAAAAACAGAAACAACATTATTTTTCTTCTGGAAAACTTCAGGAACATTTGGTGTTTATTTAGTAAACAGGACACAGAATTGTTTGAACATGTGCACTTAGTAATAGAGAAAGACAGAAATATTTATTCCTCTCGATCCCAGTGTTTTTGAGTTTTCTGACATTTTTTTCATTCTATGTTATGTTAGAACCCCTCCCTTTCCAAACTGAGTGAAAAGATAAAAAGATGGATGGCATACCATTGCCCCTCTGAGAGAAAGCCTTGGATCTGAAAAGCTTATGGTTTAAATTCCTGATGGACATTTCAGATGCATAAATACAAAATGCTTTATATTATATGTTATATATGTTACAATGTGTCCCGAAGTCATAGTTTTCTTTCAAAAGCAAAATATTTCCAGACTAAACTATGAGAGCATATGGTTTGTAATCATTATAAATGCAACAAGTACCTAGTCCTTAGCTAAAAGTTTCCGTTTCTTCTCTTTCTCTTTTGAAGTCTATTGATCCCGGCCAGCAGTTCACATGGGAACACTCTAATCTCGAAGTAAACAAACCAAAGAATAGATATGCGAATGTAATTGCATATGACCATTCTCGTGTTCTACTCTCAGCAATAGAAGGTAAGGAGACCTTTAAACTTAAACTAATTAAATCCTAAAATCCAGTATAATTTTACCTCCTGATATCTTTGTATAGTAATATAATGAAGTATTAATTGAAGTACTTCCAGTAAATTCCTATAATGACAATCCTTTTCTGATGTTCATCCTCAGTAATTCATTATGAAAATTCACTAAAATTGACACAGGGTCACATATAACACTGAATGCATCAGTCCCTGTGTGTATACCAACATGTTATCTAAAATAAATTATCACAGCTGTTTACTTACACCAATTCTACAAAGCAAATATAGCAGTAACCATGCATGAATCGATGGTTTTGTCAATTAATGACATTATCAACATATGTGATTATTGAGTTTCAGTTGCCAAATCCTTAATGTGGGGGAAAAAAATCAGTTCAACTTTCTGTTCTCAGAGAGAAGTTTGAGAACTCTGTATTAAAACATTTTTTTTCTTGACCATTTACAATCCGAATGTTAAACAAGAATATTTAAACAAATGCCCATATGCAGACATTGTTAGAACCTCAGTATGTCACTGCCAAAAGATTGGCAGAGGGCTATAATGAGAGCTCTTCATTTTATCTTTCTTTGTCAAAAAGCTTTTCAAAAAGTTGAACGTTTTAGAGTTTTAGCTAAAGCAAACTGTCCAAGGTGATCAGCCCTGGGTACTGTGTCTGTCTTACCAAGTGCTAAAGCAACAGGAAGCACTAGTTCTCACTCAGAGGATTTATTTTCTTACCAGTTCTGCCTTACCATTAACCTGCTTCCTGGGATGAAGACAGATTTTCAGTTTCTTCTCTTTGTTGACAGTCAGGTATTAAAGATGGCCAGAATGTAATCAATTATATATTTAAGTGAAAAAATTTAAATGAAAATAAAATTTGCCTTTAGTAACTCTGACAGGACTTGCGTATGATACATAAGATGTAGGGAACTGTATTCAAAGTCATAATTATTTCATTCCTAACATGCTACAATTTAAACTGCAAGATGTTTTAATTTACAGTTATAAACGGCTTCTTATCTTTGGCTACTCCAGACCTGAAGATACTGGATACAGGAGGGACAATATGTATAGGTGTAATCCATTTTAATATTATCTGCTTGGTGAAGAAAAAGGCAATTCCACTGATTGAAGTTTAGATCTTCCCTTATTTATTGCAGCTGCATACTGTAGGCTTTGATAACACAGATAAGAACTTCTCAAATGTATTAGAAAATTTAAATGATTGCCTTGAAGAATTTGCATATGATAATCTGCTTATGTTTCTTCCACCTCTGCAGCTCATATAGCAGTTCTGACAAGATTGTTTGTAACATCACTTACAATTTTTCACATTGCCTTGTAGAAGAATATAGCTGTGTAGGAACCTGCTGCTACCTGGTACCAAGAAACTACTTGTCTCAACACGAGAGGAGGTGCTTTAATTAGCGTTATATGTGATGTCATTAAAGAAAAATATTCCTTTCTATGTAACTGGGCCAGAGAAGGAACTAAGTACGTGGTCAGGAAAGGCCAAGAACACCAATTGAACAGCTGTTCTGAATTATGTAAAGTTCTTTGGAACAAAATTTTTAACACAGAAATAAGTCTATTTGACAGAAGACTCGAGATTTTCACAGGATTTTATATGGAAAAAACATTGTGTAATGGGGGAAAGAAGAAGAGGAAAAATACAATTGCAAATAAATGTATTTGTTAATTTATAAGTCAGATATCTGGGCTTAAAAAATTCTGCCAGGTTCCCCTTCACGTAAATGTCCCATGAGATTTGGTTCCCTTAAAGAAAGTGAACATATTCAGAAAATAGGAAGAAAATTTAACAGACAAAACAGAAAACATTAGTCAAAGTAATTAAAAATACCTAATTACATAGTACATTAGGCCATGTTTTAAAATAATAGATGGTAAAAATATTAAAAAAATCTACATTGTACCTGTAGGAAAGAACCAAGTATTTTCAGGAGCAGGGACAGCATACAGTTAAACTGTAATGTTTGATTCCCTTTTTAAGTAAGAAATACCACTATAAGGTTAAAATTTCTAAACCTGTAATAGTCAGTGACCCCAAACAAAGAAGAATGTTATAAACCTTTGAAATATCAATGTTAGAAGTAAAACCACAAATGGGATTTTGACCCATGTGGTGATTTGCATAATTTTAAGTATATTCTTAGTCTTCAGTTTATGCTGCAAAAAGCAACATAAACCAAATATTAAATGCCTTTTTTATGCTATGATGATTTGTCTGGGAAACAGTAATAAATTAGTATTTAATTGTCCTTTTAAATTTTTTCCCACTAGGTTTTTATATGATTGCCTTTCTGAAATTCTTTGTGTGTACCTTCCTAAGTTTAATTCATTGGTCTTAGCATCTGGTAATAAGTGCTTCTCTTTCAACTTCTAAGTAAATATTCCTGCAGTGAAAATATGCAGTTTGCCTAGCATCTTAGTTGACAGCTGCATTTGTTTTCATGCTACCAGGGAAACCAATACTTTAAATATTGTTTAAAAAAAATAAAATTCCATTACCTAAGTTACTATACGAGATGATCAGGACCTAAATTTGGACCATATTACATTTTGTTACAACTGTATGGAGAATATTTGGTTGGATTTCACATATAGGCCTTATCTGCAATTCTTTGGTGGCCGTAGGAAGACTAATATTATCAGTGAGGTTTGAATAATAAACATGATCTTTCTAAGATGAAGAGCTCCATTCTACACCAAAACACTTGATCCTTGCTTAAAAGTAAATATATATGAAAAAGAAACCAAGCACCTGCCAAACTGTAATCCTTCACTGATGGCCACTTTGCTTCTTGATGGTGTTGCACAAATATGGAATACTGTAATTGCTACTCTTGAATGGGTCACAAGGCTGGTTTTATTCAGTTGCCTACCTTTGACTGTAGCCACTATGAAGAGATTCCTAGAAAGTCTTAAGAAGTAGAGATTTGAAATTAATTCTTTTCACCCATTGATAACATCAAGTTGTTAAAAATTGCATTAGCCCTGAAACACAAGGCTTAGTAATGCTTTCAAAATGTTTATTTTGGTACCTTTTATAACTCTTATTAAGTGTGTTCAAACCTAGTTTTGAATGCCTGCTACGTTCTTGGCCTCTGTAATTGCATATAACATGAAGTTCCTCCACATGATTGCTCACTTTGCAAGAATAATTTTTTAGATTATTAAACTCACTACTGGTTAAATTTTATTACATTAAGTGTCCCTTTGAAAGGAAAACTCAAATTAGTTGTAGTAATTTGAATTTCTACCTGAAAAAAAATATTACTTTGCAAAATTTTTTTCCTGTGTTCTTGAAATCTCATCACTCATGTTGTGCTGTCTTCGGATGTGTCTGAGAGGACATTTGGAATTTTACAGTATACTGAAAGAACATTATAACATAGTGAAGTTTATTGTATGCTTCTAAATGGATTTGAGGGCAGAATTTACTGATTAAAAGAGAAATAGATAAGTCAAAGTAGGTAGGTCTGTGATCTTAAACCTGTATGGAGTAAATAAAATACTGGGGAAAAAATGATTAAACATTCTGCATTTTAAAAAGTCTTGCCAGTTCTTTTAGGAGCCATCCAAGACTAAAAGTCTGCCGTATGTGTCATGGATTTGTGTAACACTGATGATGAAAAAAAATTTGAAAAATAATATCTATCATATTTCAGCAGTGTAATTTTTGTTTGATGGGAAATTTAGTGGCTTTAAAAATGCTCCTACAGCCAAAATGTAATATAAATGTAACATAAATGGTCAAGAAAGAAAAAGGCAAGAAACTGCTAATATTCTTATATTGTCTGATTGCCAGTTATTGATAAATTATCAGCAAGTGTGTAGGCCATCATCTTAAGATTTAGAAAGTATTCCAGTCAATATAGATTCTTGAACATCTGTTGAACATTCATGGACTGTACAAATTATTTATGCTCTCTCACATTGCATTTGTGTTGCATTCTGCTAATAATATACAATTACAAACTTAAAGTAATTGTATGCCCCTTCCCCCTGCCAGTCTCGAGTAGCTTAGAAGCAATAAAAGTATTTCAGTGGTAAGGTAACAGGGTACAGAAAGATCAGGGAAGTAAAATTCATGGTGTAGAAATCCCTATGAAGTAGACTTCATAGAGTAGACTTCATGATGACTGTCTCAACAACAATGCTGAGACAAGTTGTAGGGGTATAATAATTTTGGCCTATGGATCTTCGTAAGCTGTTATAGTTGTGACTTAACAACAAATATGGTGTCGTTCTTGATACCCTTGAAATCATCTCAGAACAATTCTGACTTTTTCCTCTATATGTGCCCACACTGTCCATTGGGGAAGGCTTTGGGAAAATATCTAGTGGCTTTGTTCTTGAATGGGTAACGAAGATTTGGCACCTCACAGTTTACTGTGCACATTTATACTGAAACTGTTTTTTTGCAGCAATTATCATAGAATCATAGAATGGTTTGGGTTGGAAGGGACCTTAAAGATCATCTAGTTCCAACCCCCCTGCCATGGGCAGGGACACCTCCCACTAGACCAGGTTACTGAAAGCCCCGTCTAACCTAGCCTTGAACACTTCCAGGGATTATCAAATAATTGATTATTATTGAATTGTCAAACTCACCGGCACTCATTAGCCCTTTTAGTGCATCATTTAAAGGTATAAATTAATATTTCTATCAAAAAAAAAAGACTCCTTTGATAGTTAACTTCGATGTTACTCAGTCTTAAAGAGATGAAGAATCACCGAATCAAGTTTCAGACAGCTGTAATGTAGTCACAGTATGATGACTTCATGTTGGATTTCAACTTCACTATCATGCAACATACTGCTATCTCAATATATTGTGTCCATTGGGCTGGCACAATGCTGTTATCTCTTTCTCTGAGGAACTGCACTGAACAATCAGTTTACTTTCATTTTTTACTCTTTATTAATACTAGCCAACTATTAAAATAAAACAAAACAAATCCAAGCCTCCTTTTTCTTAACAGACCTCCTCCTGTTTCCTAGCCTGTTTTTCTGCTACTCACCTTCCAAGTTTCTTCTCTTACCTGCAGATCTTCTACAGCTGCTAGTTCTTAGTTTCCATCCCTAGATTTCACCTTTTTCATTTTTTTCTCACCTTTTTTTTCTTTCAACTATTTGTCTTCTGTCCTCTACACAAGCCCTTTCTTTGTCCTGCTTAATTCTGTGTCTTCTGCCCACCCTTTTGTTGGTATTGCCTTCTTTCCATAATTCTCTATAATTCAACATTTCACTTTGAGGCTCCGTATCTGTCATCCTTTCCCTCTTCACCAGACTCTCCTAGTCCTAATAGTTCATCCACAATCCAGCAATCTATAGGTTTTCTTTTTGTGTCATTTCTTTTTCCGTCTTACCTTATGTTGTCAGGATGATACGTAGTGAAATCTCCTCAGTCTTTGTAAATAGTTTTCGTTTTACCCATATTCATTACTACAATATCTTCATTGGTCTTGTGCTGCTTCATTTTTCAGTCCAGATTTGTGCTTAGACCATTTGAATTTGATAATCTCCTTAATTATATAGAATTTATGTTACAAAAACTTCCACATAAACAGTTGTTACTGGCACCTAGTAACTGCCTTAGTTGATTTTTGCTCTGACATAGTTCAAAACATCAGTCGTTGATTTAAACCAACAGTACAGCTTCATCAGCATTTTGCGTTCATCATTGCATTTTTCCAACTTGTCTACAAGCATGACAGAATTTAATCCTACTACTTCACACTCTTTTTATGACTAACAGCACATCTCTTAGGGAAGCAGCACAGAAACAAAGGTTTATGGTTCAATTTGTTTCAAACAGAAAGGCTCTTCTGTACTTAGCCTTTGTAAAGGCTTGAAATAATTTCATGAATTGATTTCAATTTGTGAATAAAATTTGAAGTCTAATTAAAGGTATTTAAGATTATAACTGTCTTCAGGAAATCAAGTGAATAATTCTGAAGTCTACGTTATTAGCCCTGTGGATCTGAGTCTACATTACAGCAAGCTGTACTGTAATCTCAGTTCATAAGTACAGCATAAATCAGAAGCTATAGAGCTCATTGTTTTAAATCTTTTGCACTTTAATTGTGGCATTGTCTAATTTTGTGGCATTGCTCATTCACTCTTACTCTGTAAAATCTGGACAGCTTCGTTCTCTTGAGATATTTGAAAATGGGATGTCTTTTATGCTCAACTATTCATGTGATTCTTCCCTCGTTGTGCTCGATTCCTGTCTGGCAGAGTAAGGAGATTGCTGACTCTAGTCATCCGTCACCGTCGTTGAAAAGGCTACTAGAAAATAGTTATGGTAGAGTTACGGTCTGGAAGCTTAGTCTTTAGATGACTTTTTGCGCAGAAACTGTGTCTCTGCCTTCGTGAAACTTGTAAAAATCAGGTTATACTGTGTGGATTACCTTAAATTTGCACTTCAGATATGCCATCCTAAATCTGCAGTAAACCCCACTGATGCCAATAGACTTAGTTAAGGTTCATATCAATATTACTGAAGACAGAATTTGGTTTCTTTGCCCCCTTCTTGACCCATGTTTTTATAGAACAACTGACCTCTCTTTAACTGTTAAACCCAAATTTAAGTAATGATGGCAATGGCTGCTGTGCTTGTGGGTATGTTGCCTTCAAGCTATGGCAGCAACAAAGGTATGCAGGATTTCATTGTACTGCAGTCAAACGATTTGTCATTTGATTGTTTTTGCACTATTAGACTTGACAGAGAATTGTTCAGCTTTCTCAGCTCAGAATGAGGTTATGGCCAGAAAAGTCATTGCATAAAGTATAATTTTAATATTTAGATTTATTTTCCCATGATAATTGTTTCTGCTTGGTCAGTGTAGATATTTACAGGTGTTCAGGTTTTGTATATGTTATTTTTAAACTGCACACACTTCATTAGGCCTTTTATGATAAGGCATCTTCCCTAGAGGGCTTTAAGTTTGGGCATTGTGGGGACATAGGTGATGAAGCAAAAACTGGTGTGGCAAAGTGTGAGATAGAAAGTGAGAAAAGGAAAATGGTATTACAGAATACAAAAGGATTTTGGAACAAGATGTGAAACTGAGGTCATGCATGAAAACAGTGATGAAAAGAGACTCTGTGAGAAATGGACATGATACTTGAAGGAACTATGAGAATGGACGGAGAACAAAGAAAACACCTAATGGATACTGTGGGTGAAAGAACCAATGGAGCTTAGCATTGTGAATCCTATTGTCCTCTTGATCGCAGTAGAGACATAACCCTATAGAGCACTGTATTCTACTAGAGATAAACCCTTGATGAAAATCTTGTCACAGTGCAAAGTGTTGGAGCAGCACCTAGTTTTTCCTAAAACAGCTTTAGTGAAGTTACTGGCAGTTGCTCAGGTCCTGTGGTAAATGGACCTTCCTGTCCATGTCCCAGCAACATCCTTTTCATGCTCCATGAGGCTGAGTTGCCTTCTAAAAGGATTTTTCTGGCTAAAGAACATACAGAATTTTTTGTGTCCTCTAAGGCACAAAGGCATTAAAGGCAAGTGGAGAAATAGAATGGAAATTTCCACTTCTTTCCACTAGCTGGGAAGAAATCCTCTTCGTACTGATAACAATATCAGTAATTGTTAATCTTAATTCTTCCTTACTTGCATCTGTGATCAAAGAAGAATAATCTGAAAGCTTCTAATTTAAAGAATTAGAATTTATTTAATTTAGAAGTTACTTCTTTTAATATGATTTATCAATAAATTTAATACAAGTTAGGAAGTAGAGTACTTGCAATTTTAGATATTCTGTATTTTTTTACATCAGGTACTAGGATTGGCTGCTAAGATTTCTAAAGATGATTCTTTAGTGCACAGTTTGCAATATTTCTCATGCTTAATTTTCACGCTGAGTTTGTGCAGTATCAGCTCCAGAGGACAGCTTTCCCAGAAGATCATTTAACCACTTTACAAAGTGTTGTTTTTCTTTTTCATTTTTTCCTCAGGCTTTTATTTATAACATATGCTTCAAAGTATGATACCAGGCATCATAATATAATTCTAATTTATGCAGCAAACATTTCTTACCAGCTTTCTCAGTTCCTTTGGTAATAATACCCAGTTGGTGTAGATTTCTCCTGTTGGCTTCATTTTTCTTTCTCATCTGTTTTGTGCAAAAATATTTTATTATCTTGATAAAGGAGGAAAATACGGCATTGTGCCTAGCAGTTGTATTTTCTAAGTCATTAATTGCAAAATCCACAATGAGAAGTGTCATGTAAAAAAGTTTCAAGTCTACAAGAGTGAGTCTTTTGAACTCCAATATTTGCCTTTCGTGGAGGGAAATCATGCTTTTTAGCAATAGACTATGAAGGTTTCAAAGGTTTTTAATTTTGTTTTACTTTTCTCCCAGAAGATACTTTCAAGCAGTTCTAATGATAGTGAGCCAGTCTTCCTGCGTCCATCCATGCATCTTGCCTGAGGAGTGAAATATTTTGTCAGATTTTTCCTTTAATTATATAGAAAGTCAAATCAAATTTAAATTTGTGATTAAATGTAATTTGAACATATAAAACAAGAAAATCTATTAAGCTTTCTTGGGCGTAAAGACAAAATTTTATGCCAGACTACAGCTGCAGTAACCCATAATCTCAATCATTTCACGATTATATTGGCTTTTAATTAGTGTCACAGTTAATCAGTGGGTTTATTCATTGCTAAGTAAGTAGTGGAATGTAACACTAAGCTTACCCAGAATGACTGTAGAAACTCTTGAAATTGTAGCTAAAAACAAACAAACAAACAAAAAAGTGCTAAAGTCATACCTCTACTTTCCATTCAAATTTAAATTATTTTGGAAGATGTTTTCAGATGTATGCCACTTGATCGTCAGGAAAGACAGGAGTGTGCAGCCACAATAATTACTGGTTTGGGATCACCAGCAGGAGATAAGACATCAGGATAGATTTGGAGGTTCAGTTTCTGACAGAAAGCTTGGGAAACATTTCATTAAAGATATTTGATAATTTAATGTGTTTCATAGCCAAAGAAATTAAACTCTATTGCTTTGTGGAGTGAAAATAGCCACAGCTTTAGAATAAGCCAGGGAGCTTGGATCACCTTGACTGTTTTTTGAAACAGTTTGTGAAACCTGCATCATACCCTGAGGCTGTAGACTTGATCATGGCAGATCGGCTGTGTAAGCAAAAATCATTCATTGCTGCTCAAAGAAGTAATTTCTGTTAATTACTTTAACAAACCTTTTGTATCATTTTGTTAAGATACACAGTTCTGTATTTCAGCTAACTCTTCTGGGGAATAATTCGATGTTCAACACTGCACTAATATGGGAAATACTGCTTTGCCATCACCCCAGCACTGAGATCTCACATGAGTATCTTTTCTTTCTCAAGTCATCAGTTAAAAAAACAGCAGTGACATTGAAACTAGTGCCTGCCATGCTTTGTCTTCCAACATGCACATAGTCAGACTTAAAAGCTGGACACTGCACTGCTGAATACAGGAGGGATGGGACTGAGACCTGTATGTCCATATTTTCCCCTTTCTGTGAGTATGGCTGCCTTATTAGCCCAGACTAGTAACATGATCTTCACTACAGCCGCTACTTCTCCTCAGCTTTGGCAGGTGGCATGTTATGGTCCAGCTCCCAGTACAGACATGGCACTGCACACTCTCAGTCAAATACATTCCAGTTAGGAGCTGGCTAGCTCCTATGTGGCTCAAAGCGTGGACATGTGTCTGGTAGACACACCCAAAGTCGTCCCCCTGTAGGTCTTGTCCAAAATACCTGAGCCTTGAGCAATTGACAGTGTAGGTCCAATGTGCCCATAGGTCTTGGATTCCCTCCTCTTTTCATGTATTTAATTTTTATTCAGACTAACAGAGGTCTTTATTTCATGCATGCACCATATAGCAGATTCCACTGTTTCTTAAATGTGCTTTGTTAAAATAAAGCTCATAGTTAGCTTCCCATTTAATGGGAAAAGTGAATGTAGCAGTAATATTAATAGTCTGACAACATTAACCCTTTTTCTATATTTAGAAGAGATGCAATGAGCTCAATTAGAGTGTTAAATGGAACGCACACAGGGCATCTGATGGAGAGGCTTCCCTGTCCGGCCCAGGCGGAGGCTGCCATACTGGCAGGTGACTGCAAGCAGTGTCAGATCAACTTATAAATGCTGATGTTTCCACTACCACGTCTCTCCATCCGCTACAGATTTTCAGGCTTCTTTTGTACTTCCTTTTTAGACTGTGTCCTTTGTTTCAAAGAAATGGTTATTCCCAGAAAGCCCATAATACCCCTCGGCTCCACAAATGGCATACACTCACTTGCAAGTACCCATGTACTACTGGGCATGCAGCAAGCTAAGATTCACCGATGCAGCTGTGTCACAGGGGTTTTTTAGCCCTTGTACAATAGAACAGCACAGAAATGCTGCCGCATGTTTTCACACTTCTTTCTTTGCAGGCATACCGGGCAGTGACTATATCAATGCCAACTACATAGATGGATACAGAAAGCAGAATGCTTATATAGCAACGCAAGGGGCATTGCCAGAAACCTTCGGTGACTTCTGGAGAATGATGTGGGAGCAACGGGGTGCAACAGTCGTCATGATGACAAAACTAGAGGAGAGGTCCAGGGTAAGGAAAGCATATAAAATGTTAATAATATTGTACCAGAGTAATCGCTTACATAAGATTTTTGCTTCTTCCACGTATGTTGGTCTGCCTGCTGTATATGCACAAGAACTGATTTTTTCTAGTCTGCCACCAGTTAAAAGTGTCTGTTCTCTGAAAATCACTTATAGAGGAAATGTTAATTCCACTGTGAAAACACCAAGTCACACCACTTATTTTGTAGGTTTTTTGGTACTCTGAAAAACTTGAAATCTCTTGATCCACAATGTTGTTCTGTTGTTTGTTTTTTTTTTCTTTTTCAATCATACTGGAAATAGTAGTAGGTGATTGAAAATATTACTTCCTCAAGCATATCAAGCATATTAAGCATATGATTGTATCATCCTATTAGAGTTAATATATGTCAACAGCATTCAATTTCCAGTTTTATGTGGTATAGATCAAACATTATTTAAGATCAGTGAGGATTTGGATTTGCTTAAGAAACATAAAACTGTTCTTTTTTAGCAGATGCTGCATGCTAGAAAATCTCCACAACAGCATATGCAGTAATAGAATACAAATTTACCTGTGATATTTCAAATTCCATTTTATAGGGCAAAGTAAAATTAGGAAAGTGAAGGACTAAAACATAAGGATATTATTCTAGTAATAGAAGTGTTATAGTAAAAGTTGTGCTGTATGTGAAGGGAAATCAAAAGTAATACTTTTTTGATATATACTAAGGAAAGTGATGGAAAGAGTAGCAACACACCACTGTATGTTGCATGGAGATTTACTAGCAGATCTGTATTTGATGGTGTTCATCGATTCTAATGGTGGATGGTTTGGGAGCGGGGGCGGGGAGTGAAAGGAAGAAAACATAAGAAGAGAAAGATGGTGAGAAAAAGAAAAGGGAAAAACCCTTCTCCAAAGGGTTTTTCTGGCCAATCAGAAAAAGGAGTATCCAGCCCTCAGCACCCTCTCCACTAGAGCAGGTGGTTCCCTGTTTGTACTTTTCCCACAGTAACTCTGTATTTTATGTCAAGACGTTTTCCCCATAGGTTGTTCCTGCGTATGGTGCTGTTATTGTTGCTGGGAGCACCTGTTGACTGGGAAGGTGCTACACGGCTGGTTCATTGCTGAGCTTTCTGCAAACCCATTAATGAGTCCTGTAGTGTAAACCAGAAGTTACAACCAAATGTAGAAATCAGGAAAGGGGAGAAAGAAGGGGTGATGCTAACACCAGTGGCAATTGCTTCCCTTGGGAACCTGCTGTAACAACAGTATCACGGTCTGCAAGTATAAATCCAGGAGATGAATAACAGGAAAAATACTGCCACAGGTGTTCTGGTGTACTGCCACTGGTGTCCTGGGAGCTTGTGTGAAAAGGTAGGAAGCTGCAAGTGGGAGGCAGGCTGCAGGATTGCAGGTGTAAGGCCCTTAGCCATACAAAGAGCTAAGGTACCTAAGGTGCTGTGCAACATATGTTAAAAAATGCCATCAATACAGAGGACCAAGAGCAGTTCAGAAGGGGACAACTAGGGAGAACTAGAAAGAGAGACTAGGGAAGAGGAGAGGAGATTTATCATCCAGAAATCTTTTAAATCAGTTAAAAGTATCTTATGGAGGTAACTGGATAATAAATGACATTTCAGTAACTCATGCATGAGCTCCATTTCAAAATGAAAATGTTTTTGCATGTGTAAGCTTGAAACAGGGGTGAACGCACCATAAAGCCTAAAGCTGTACTATGTTGGCATTGATGGTTTTTTCACATGCTTGGATACATATAATTACAATGATTACATAACTTGTTGAACTTCTTGGCAACAGTCATTACTTTCTGGAGGCTCACCAAGGTACATATATATATATTTATTGTTTTACTGTTTCATCACTTTTTAAAAATAGAGTAGATTTTTTGCAATTTGAGCATTGTAGAGCATTCTGGTTATAGAATCACTTTTTGCATGTAAATTCAACCTACTTTAACACTGTTGCCTGTACATACCCAATGGCAATTAGTACATAGCAGAGGGTAATTTTATCAGAAATTTTCATTTTATCTTGAGTCTACAGGCCTTGTCTAGTCTAGGCACTGACAGTTGTTTGGAATTAAGCAAATGAAATTTTGCCTATTTCTTCACTAATTACTTCTTATATAATAAGGTTTCTGCTAAATAGCATCAGTGCTAAGAAAAAAATCTGATCCTAATAAGCAGCCCATTGCAGAAGGTGTGCTTAAATACTTGAGAGTTTATCTTAATACTGCAGGCCACAGACAGCCACTGTCTAGAAAGATGTTTTGATGTAACTAAATGAAATTCTAGTCATTCTCTCCAATAATTGCCTAGCAGAGTTTTAAGCTAACTCTAGCCTTTGCTGACTGCACCCTAAAAAACCACTGATCAGAATAGTAATCACCTCCAGAAGTGATTAGCATTCAGCAGCGATACATTCCCTGAGTGTAATGAGAGACCAGACAATCTAGTCAATGGATTGTCTGTGCATTCAAGGCTTCTGTTTGCGTGTTTTTTCTGCATATATTAGCTCATTCTGTGTTCGTCGGTCAAGTGAGTTTTATGCACTCAATGCAGAGCATTAGGGACCAGCTGTCCGGTACTTAATTCAGCTCCAATCTTAAAGAGTCCGCAACTCTGAGAATATGGCATACCAGTTACCTCTTTTAAGACAGTAACTACATGTAATGTAGTTAATCATATTGATGGTGAGGCAGCAGTGGGAATACCTATGTGGGAAAGGAATACGATGACAACATTTTATTGTTATTTTTTCTCATGCTATCATTTTTATATAGCATGTCCTTTTAGCAGGAGACTAAGTGAAATTTCAAACATGAAATATAAACACTTTTACATACCATTAGAGATTAAGATCTTCACTAATTTTGTTTCTTTTTCCTTTGATTCCTTTTTGATTGCTTTTGTGTCTTGGCAGCCTGATCATTATTCCTGCTGCAAGGCAAAATCATTTCTCTCTGGGACTTCATCTACTTTCCATCTCCATGTCGTCATTTCTGTTTAGCTTGCTTTTTTCATTATGTAGTCCTGCAGCTTGTTATCAGCCTTTTTAACCTGGACTGCATAGATAAAGATGGGGATTTTAATTGCATCTGCAGAAACAAAGTTGGTTCATTAGCATGTGTTAGATGTCTGAGTAACTTCAGCTTTGAGAATGTACATATTTTACAGCTGAGTACATCAAATGAAGATGTTACAGTGAATTCATTATTCATTTGTTTGCCTAAAAGGAAGCTGCAGGAAAAGAGAAGCACTTTCACTTATAACCTTTCACACTTTGTTGGTTTTGTATGAAATGTCATCACCTGAATATCACTTGACCTAAACCAGACTAGAAAGTCAGTCCCATCATTCAGCTACCGTGGACATAATTTATATCAAAAAAAGATTATACACACTGGCAGTGCATGGAACAAAGTTGGTAGCATATTTTTCACATACATGAGTTTAATCTAAATGAAATAAAAGAACAATATTGAAGGTTGCAAATTAGAGGTTAGGAAAAGAACTTGTGTGTTACACTAAGGAAGGCTTTAAAGCATGTAAAGCATTAATGTGTGATGCCTTTCTTCCCGATTCCTCTGTCTTCCCTCTGCCCCTAGGAGTGCAGATTTTTCCTTTTATTATGTTTTAGATCTTCTGAATTAATTGAATGTTCTGAGAACTCATGTGCTGTAGTGAATTATGTGAATAATCAGATGAAGACAGAGAGTCCCACTTTATAGCAAACAATAATATTGCCTTAAACAGGAAACTTTTAGTCCTGTCTCCTGTTTCAGGGTAGGATACTGTTGTGAATCATTGACTTGAAAGAGAATTCAATCCTTTCCTTCTTTGCTGTATAGCTTCTTATTTTGAATACATGCATTATGTTGTTTTGGAGCTGATAGAAAATACTTACCTTCCTCCTTAACCTCATTGGCAATATTTTATATGTTGGGACCATACAGCTTATGATTAGATCAATCAGGTCAAAGCTAAATGACAATATGGCAACCCTAGCAATTATTCAAATGTGAGCCAGATTATGAACTTCTATACTGATGATGAAGGCTTTAGTTTTCATACTGATACTATCAGCTTCATTCAAACTTGCTAATGACTAAGTGAATACATGAGGAAACTTCATTTGAGGTATTCTGTTAGCCTGATCCAGATGCTCATTTGACTGTCAGGAAGTCAATATCATCATCAGTATTATAAGCCAAGAATATATAAAAATATAAGCATAGAATAATCATCTTGGTTTGTCAAAGTTTAACATCTTGAATCCTGAGTTCTCACTGGAAAGGGGAAGGTAGAAAGAAATGCAGTAGAGAAGTCTTGTATCCTGTCTCAGATTTTGTTCACCAGTATTGAAATGGGTAGGACTATTTGCATGGGTCCTGTATCAGTTCCACATGAACACCTAAGGATAGTTAAAAATGCCTGGACTTATCTTCTCTCAACTGGTCACTGATACCCGAGAGTCAGAAGAGCTGGCACTGTCCCAAGAAAAGCCAGACACACTTTTCCTGAGGTTACTGCAATACTAAATACGTACTTCTGTTGTTCCAAGTGCCATGCAACAGGTACAAATATCCTCAAATTAGCACCCTCCATCTGAGTCTTTCAACTCATTCTTAGTAGATTTGTAGACTATCCCATGTGTTAGAGAAATGAAGATTGTGTGACAATAGATGAAGATGTGTGTGTTGAAGGTAGAATTGCAGTAAAATAATTGGGGGGGGGGGTTGTTTTGTTTGGTGGGTTTGGGTTTTTGGGGTGGTTTTCTTTTTGTTTTAGTTTGGGGTTTTTTTGAAGGAGTGGGACATACCAAGTTAAATTAGGGAAGCTTTTTTTCAGGTTCAAGTAGTACAAAAAAACAAAAAACATTTGAATAAGCACAGTAGAAAGCGTAATTCTACCTTAGGACTCTAGTGAGAATAGCTTTGAAACAAACCTGGCCACGAAAAGATTTCTAAATCTTGCTATAGGCACGTAAAACATAAAGACGGTTCTGGGAAGAACCCTAAATTCTTCTATTCCAAAAGCACAAATTGCTAACATTTTTAATGAATCTTCATTTGTTGATGGCAAAGTAGGCACTGATGTCTAACACAGCTGACCTCAGAGCTGAGACAAAGCAATAATATCTGCATGGCAGTAAGTTATAAGCAAAGAAAACTAAGAACATTGTTTTCTTGTCTGTGTGAAATGCATGAAGATCTTTCAGAGAAACGCAGGCTGTGCAGCAGAGTTTTACGTGATCGTGATTAGTGTACTTTTACATTTGTTGTTCAGGGCTTCAGCAGCAAATTTCAGATCTTTCCTCCTAAGTATGTTTTGACAGGTAATACTGGAGCTAATACCTCTCAAAATACTGGATCAAAACTAAGGGACAAGTCATTTTCACTAATATGAGTAGAGGAGTCATCAATACATGCACTTAACTATTCATTACAGATTATATCGATTTGGTCCCAAATGCACCTCTATTCTACTGTATTTAGACAAAATGTAATAGATTTATGCATAAAAGCTGCACTGGTGTATTGTATTTAGCAGCACAGGTATGTTTTGTTTGTTGGTTTTTTAATCATGAAATATGTATTTAAACATAGGAAAACTTAAATATAAAACTTTAGCTGCATTTTGCAACAACTAGAAAAATATGCATGTCTTTATCTGGTAAGAGGTGAATTAACATGTCTCCCAGCAGACATTTAGGAGATAAAAAGTGTTGCTGATGGCGTTCTTTCATACTGAATTGTCTTGTTTTAATAAAGAAGAATTAAATGTGCAGTTTTGGCATTGTTTGTTCCCTAATTTTAATGGCAAACCAATAACTTCTGTATCAATAAAGTAATATCAGAATTTTATTTCAATTCTTCAGTACTCTCAGCATGCTAAGATATGAGTCAGAAGAAGAATGAATGAGAGAGCTGGCAAAAAAAAAAAATTAAATTCCAAAGTCAAGTAGACCATGTGTTCACCAGATTTACAAAAATAAAAATAAAAATGTGTAGGTTTGTACTGGGTTTTTTTCACTGTAACAGAATGTGATGGCCACAGTCCAAGAATTCTTACACCATTGTATGGGCTGGAGCCACCAGTTACCAAGTCAGAATTGTAAAACTCAACCATATGGCTGTTCATTACGGCAGGATTTTCAAAGGTGCAAGGGCAAGGAAATGCTCAACTCTCACTGAGATGCAGTCAGTCATAGGTGCTTAATTCATGTAAGAATCTAATACTAGATGTATACTAATGTAGTATACAATAAATAAAGCTTAAAGTTTCTTTTTCTTTTTTTTTCTCACCAATAAAGCTTAAAATTTCTTTTTCTAGGCACATTCCGGGTGGAAGTGCTGTGCCAAGGTGGTGCAGGTGAAACTTTGACTGTTATATCACCCAGTAAAACAGCTGTGGAAATGCCATACTATAAGCAGAGTTAATTCTGTGTGAAGAGAAATGCTGTAATGCCACTACATAGGCTGAAAGTGGTTTTGGCATGCCATGTCTGGTTATTTCGGCTTATACACATTTGGAGTTGAGGAAGTACAGAATGAATGCCCCATATGAAAAGATGTTGGTAAATTTCAGACAATCTAGAAGAGAACAAAAATGATCAGGTGTTGGAGAAATGATGTATGGGGAAAGTCAGAAAGAATTGGATTTGTTTTATGTATAAGAGAATGAAGGAAAACACAATAGTCTTCCAGCATGTGAAAGACTGTTAAAAATTTCATGGCTAACAGCCATTTTCCCTTCCCGTGGGGCTCTAGGAGAAAGAAATAAACTTTGCACCAAAGGTGATTTATGTTTAACTGTTAAAGAACTTACAAAACATAATGTCACGAATGGAGCAAACTCTGCAGTCTCTTCCACTGTAAGCTTCTAAGAACTGTTTTTACCCCAGAGTCTTACCTGAAATGATATGGCAATATCTGCTACTACCACAAGTATTTTTCAAAGCAACTATCCATCTTTTTGTGTTATTATCCTATGTCCATAAATGAAGTGGTTTCTCTTAGCTGTTAGACTGATAATTTTCCCAAGAATACCATTTCCCTGGAGCAAGTGTATAGCAAGTGGTTTAGTCAAAACTGCATTGTAACTCTGTAATTGGACTTTTTTTGCTTAGTTCATTTGCTTTGTGCTTGAGATAAGACATACATTACTACCTCATATAAGTGTTCTCTTAAGACAGACAGAGAGAATATGCCACATACAGAGAATAGCCATTGAAATTTTGACTTGGAAGTTGTCTTTGCAAAATTAAAAATTTTGCTTATCGGTTTTTAAAATGCAATGATTAGCTCATGTTTGGTTTAGCACTGCAACCTATTACTTCAGTGCAGGGAGGTCTTTGGGAGAGAGGGACAACAGGAAGAAACTGTCTCCCTTCTCTGCAGGGAGAACAGGTTGCCCAGAGAAGTGGTAGATGCCCCATCCCTGGAAACATTCAAGGTCAGGCTGGATGGGACTCTGAGCAATCTGATGTAGTTGAAGATGTCCCTGCTCATTGCAGGAGGTTTGGACTAGATGACCTTTAAAGTCCCTTCCAACCCAACCCAAACTAAACTATTCTATTCTATTCTATTCTATTCTATTCTATTCTATTCTATTCTATTCTATTCTATTCTATTCTATTCTATTCTATTCTATTCTATATTCTTTGAAGGAATTTCAGGCTTGAAAATGTCAGTGAATGAATTTAGTATTGTTTAGTAAAAATAACCCCACATTTCCTTATTTAGCAGATTCTGGTGAAAGACTCAAGACCTCAAGACTTGAGTCTTGAGAAATAGGTCTGGAAAATTTAGGTTCTCTGGTGTCTCTGAAAGAGAATATTATGATTTACATTTTCCATCATTTACAAAGCTTTTCCTATATTCTAAGAAAGATAATGGATACAGCTGGCTACTGAAAGGCACATGTTGGTAATAGAAGTTTTTTCTAGGTGGTCTTTCTCGGTTGTATCACAGGAACTGTATGAAATACGTTTATGAGATTAAGAATTTTATCCATGTCTTAAACTAGCAACAGAAAGCTCACCATGACTCAAAGTTCCATTCAAAAATCAAAATCCAAACTGAAACCTCTTAATATTCTCCAATTTACTGTTTCTCATTTTCATGCTGTTTCATCAATTCACTTCTGACTTTCAAGTGAGGTAAAATCATAAGAATAATAGAACTTTGTTGCTCTGATGTTTCACACTTTTGATTATTTTGTTTCACTGATTTCTTACGTAATATTCACATCAGATAGAAGAGATAGCTCTCTTGTATGGAGAATAGAAAATCTTCATTAGAGCACTTGAATAGGAAGCTGAATTTTTCAATATCTTCTTCATATTGTAATGCAATGTCTCATTCAGTGAAAAGATTATTCAGGCTGCACACAGTGATCAGCCTTGAGTACAGGAAGAAGATGAAGAAAAAAGTAGTCAGCCCAGGCACTTTTCCCATCAGTTCCATTCACATAAACCTTTTCAATACCTTTTTGGAAAATCTTGCTGTACTTAACTGTTTGACAGACATCCTTCAAAATGAATTCACTAAGACCCTGCCTTCCCTACTGTTAGGAAGAGTTCAAAAAGGGCATCTCACATTGATGCTAGCAATATAGTTTTGAACGGTTCTTGGCTTATATAGATGAAGATGAAAGACGAGATACAGAACACATTTCAAATATGCCCAAGATTCCTTTTAATATCTGTTTCCTTTTGTTTTAATAACTATACCACACTCTGTCATAAGGATCAGAATGGAAACAGTTTGGGGGTTATCTTTTTAATTATCAATTATCTTTCAGTATTAACTGTTAGCCTACTAATCATATCTCAGAAATTCAAAAAAGTAGATGTAATGAGGGTTGATTTGCAGACTTACTAGAGGACTAAAGTTTGTTATTAATTGGTTAGACTGAAGTTCATTTACATTCGTTTATGTCTCCAAATCCTGTTTGGAACTTCTTTTCCAAGGCTATTGTAATTAAGAACTTAAACAGAATTATATTGTACTGCGTAAGTGCTTATTTTTCTACCTAGTTTTTAAACTCCAAGCACTTGGCTCAGATGAGCTTCAACAATCATAGAATCAAAGAATCATTTAGGTTGGAAAAGACCTTTAAGATCATCAAGTCCATCTGTAAACCTAACACTGCCAAGTCCACCAGTAAACCATGTCCCACATCCACCCTTCTTTTAAATACTTCCAGGGATGGTGACTTAACCACTTCCCTGGGCAGCCTGTTCCAGGGCTTGACAACCCTTTCAGTGACGAAATATTTCTTCATATCCATTCTAAACTTCCCCTAGCACAACTTGAGGCCATTTCCTCTCATCCTATAACTTGTTACCTGGGCAAAGAGACCAACACCCATCTCACCACAACCTCCTTTGAGGAAGTTGTAGAAAGCAATAAGGTCTCCCCTGAGCCCCCTGTTCTCAAGACTAAACATCAACATCTTTGCCTTTGTGTACTCACAGGGATGTGTCTACTGTAAATCATTATTAGAGACCTGTGCATAAAAAGGTTGGGTTTTTTCTGTAGTATAAAATGGATTCAAAGAACCAAAATTTCCAGAAGTGATTAATTGTTTTGGGAATATATTTGGTGAGACTTAAAAGATCTGTCTACCTGGGACTGGGTGTTCAGTTCTTTCAGAATTTAGGATCCTATTCATTTCAGTGCCTCTTTGAAAGCAAAATCTAAAACTTCATACTGTTTTATTTTCAGCCTTATTTGTGAATAGTTTATATTTTTAATGTGTCATTTAGAGTTAAAACAAAGTGAATTAGAGACACTTGACCAAATCTTTTTCAAATAAGGCCTAAAAAATATGTTTCTGTATATTGGGGCTTTTTCATTGTTGTTTTTATGTTTGGGTTTGTTTTTTTTTTAAATGTCTTTGCGTTACAATCTCATGTACTGCTCTTGTGTCAGTGCCGCTGGTCTTTAGACTCAAATCAGCCTAATCTTTAGGTGGCAAGGGATTGTTGCAAAAAGGAAAATGGCTTCAGAGTAACAAATGCTCTGAGACAGAACACTAGCTGTACTATCTAAGGCATTAAGCTAGCCTGATAGGGTTTGAAGCAGTTTCCATCACGAACAGCTGGCACTACCGTTTTTATTGCATAATTATTATTATCATTCAACTTTATTGTAGAGAGACTTTATTTTTAAAGGAAGACCATCTGAAAATATTAGACAGTTTTGTCTGAAAAAGACTATTATTACTAAGAAAACCAGGTCAAGAAGTTTGTTACATACTGCTGTTATTTCCTATTCCACATTCAGCATAATTCATATGCTGTTATTATAGCAAGGAATGTACTATATGAATCTACCTATTACCAGTTTGTGCTCTCTTTCCTGATCTGCGTTTTGTCCTTATAATCTCAGATGACCTGTAACTGCTGCCTTGTGTTAAGAATCACCTGAAGGGGCTTTTCAGCCTCAGTGACGGAACTTTGTACTGGAAAATTATTTCTTTATCCTTGAATGTCAGGAATCTTTGTATTCATGTGTTCATAAGGAAATATGCTTCCTTCAGCCCTGTTGATGCATGACAGTGCCTTCTCTAGTGTCTGTGACTTGTTGAAGTGTGAATATCCACAAATATTCTTAGGAACTCTGTAGCTACTTAAACCCCTCAAGTCTGAAATGGCCTTAAGCTTCTAATTTTTAATGGAAAAGAAAGCATTTATATTTTCTTACAGCTTTGCTTTCAGTGAATGCTCATAGTTCCATGAAGAGCAATGATTCGCATGGTCTGAGTGAAAGAAATATAGAGAAAGAAAATGTACGTATGTGTGAGGGACAGGTTAAGAGAATGTGCCTATCACTAGTTGTGTCTTCTAGCTATGTCTACTACTATGGTACTTAAAAGATTCATAATATATTTAGTAGTCTTTTGAGAACTGCTCTGATTTCAGATGTAGTGGTTTTGGCAGCGTGCAACCTATGATCATGAGATAGCAAAAGTAGTAGTAAAAGGTATGCCTGTCATTACTTGTAATTGAACTTCTCATCAAAAAACACTGTTTGAAATCACCAGTCAGTTGTTCGTGCTTATGTGTCTGTTTTGTTCATCTTGCTATCTTTAGTGACAGGCAAAAAAACATTAGAGAATTATTGGTGAAAGCAGTTTTCTGTAACCATGTACAGTTAGGGGCACAGAAAAGCTCTCATTGGGTGCAGGTGAATATAGTCTGCAGAGAAAAAGATCAACCCTTGGAACTGGGAGATGGGTTGGTAAGAGGAAGGTGAGGACTATGAAATTCATGAAAGCTATATTTCAAACTAACTCTGAAAATAAATAAATCTGTAATTTTATTTCTGAAGGAGGGCATACGTTATTATCACTGTACCTTACCACATTAAAGTTGTCTGTTTTCCAAACAACATGCACAAGTGAGGAAGAAATTGCCTTTACTACAGGGAAATTAAACACAGACCAAAGAGCTAAAGCAAAAACATATTTGGCAAAGAATTTTAAAATTGACTTGTGGACATTTAGTGTTAAATTTTGGATGACTTGAGGGGTTTGAGAATTTTTTTCTGAAAAGAAGTTAATACGTAGCCTCTGAAAAATAAACTTACTTTAAGTGCTGAAGACTAGGATCTTAATATAGGGTAAAATATTTAACAAGAACTCTGTCTCAGAAAGTACTGTCAATTAACTTATATTATTTGCTTCTCTGCTGCTGGTGAAGTCTGATAGAAAATTGTTCTGATCTCTTACAAAGATAAATTGGCCTCTAAATTGTTAGGAGTATTGGGACTGTAAGGTTTATGATCACAGAGCAAAAGGGTGTAAGAGGCAGGTAAGGGCACATCTCTGAAGGAGACCTCTTGTTCTGAGAAAAATCAAGAGGCAAAAGGAATAAAAGACGTAGTTCCATGAACTTATGTTTCATGTGCTCTTCCAGAAGGTCAAATCCACATCAAGCCAAAATCAGGTTTTCTTTCTAAAAATTTGATACATATTTTCATCAGCTTCTGCTTTCAAATAATATATATACTGGTCTACAAATTGTATTTATTTTTGAAATGTTAGTGTCTGCTGCTTCTGGCAGCAGTCCTCTGCATCAGCTAGCTCCCACAGAAAGTATTTTTGAAAAAACAGAAAATGATTGGAGTTTATGTTAGATAAAATAATAAATAAAATAAAAAAAACCCTCAAACTAAAATCTGCACCTAAAAGAGCAAGTACATTTATTTTCTCCCAGCCTAACTGAAAAGGGACAATTTTCTACAGGCTTCTAAGTCTGAGTGTATGTTTAACATACACTGTAACATATAGTGCATATAGTGTATATTACTATACAAAATAAAAATAAAACAAGTATTTTCTGTTGTTTACAAAGATGCTGGTAACCTACTATGTTCTGAATTTCCATTTAATTTTTGTGTTGAACATTTATTTCTATTACATTTGGAAATTGTTTTTATAAAGCCTTTCTAGTGAGAAAGCTAGTTAATTTTTCAGGCATGCTTTCTGGAAGCTGGCACAGCTTCTATGAGCATGCAAATTATACGTGGGAACTGCAGAGTAAAGAGGAGAACTACATGTTTAGGCATGCAAAGGCATAGCCAGACATTTATTTCTTGTATTCATTTTATTAAAAGTACATAAAGCATTCTACCATTTTTATTCATTTTTTTAAAAAATCATTCAAACCAAACAGGTTTTGTCCCAGGTTTACATTAAACCTGGAATTGCTAAGATTACAAGCAACAGCTATTATGTATCAATATTTTCCATGAAACAATACATGTCATTCTATGGGAATTAATAAATAATAAATAATAAACCACAACTTTTTTGTCTAAGATACAGATAAGTAATATAGGCACAAGTTACACTATGTCTATATTAACGATAAAGTAAAATTAGATTTACATAATTATATTGAAATAACTCAATTGAAAATATACCTTTCTGTCTGATTTGCAGAAGACAACAGTGGCTTCTTGTAGTATTTGGAATGTTGTAAATGAATCACCAATATTCATGAAGTACCTGCAATACTTAGTCTTTGAGTATTTCAGTAAATGGCACGAGGAAGTAATTACTGAATTCCTTTTCATATAATATTATACACTATTAATCTCATTTTTAAGACTGCAGTATCAATAAACATTTTTAGTTACTTCATTACAATTCCTTATCTATAAGTTAAGCTATCAATTCCTGTAAAAAATTGTTTCAGGGTTTTTTTTGCCTCTAATGAATGTTGCTCACCTGCTTCGGTGTTTAGAATTTTTTCTCCTCTTTATCTAGATTACTTGTTCTCAGACTGTGATTATAATGTGATGTGATGAAAATAAAATGATCTGCAAGCAAAAATATTTTGGGACTGGGGAGTTCGAAAGCATACTAAGTCTTTTTCAGTAATATTGTGCAGAGTGAGAAATTTTGAGAACGCATGAGCTTCAAAGTTACATTTCTTAATTTTTCGTTATGGGGGAATCACAATTTTTCTCTTGGCTTAGATCGATAATTCACATGTTTATCAGAAATACCGTGCAATATTCTGCTTTTGTGGTTTCTTACAGTTTGTAAGAAATTCTCAATGAATTTGGTATGAGTCTGGCTTAGAGTGATTCATGAAGATACTTATTAAACAAACACAGTGTATTATTATTGGAACCAGAATACACTTCTGTGCTGTATGCAAGGCTAATTGATAAGAATGTATTGTTATAAATAGAATGGAGACGGTCTCAGTTTCATCTATCAGTCACTGAAAGCAAAATATTTTCAACTAACCCCTATACTACTTTGCACCATGTTTTCTGATTGCTTTAGGGTTCAGCATTTCTTTTTTCACAGTAGCTTTTATCTTAAATACCATTTTTAACTGAAACAAGTTATTAAGCCTCAGCAATGATGCTAAACATACGGTTTTCTTATGCGTGATCTTATACAGAATTATTTCCGCTCATTAATATTCTAAACTATGGTATTTTGTAATGGAGATTTCTCTGAATGAAATGTCCTGTGTCTTTCAAAATTTGATGGATGAACTCTTTCTATCAAACCAACTGTGAACAAAATTTCATTATATGCTTTGTAACACTGATCTAAGAAGAAAATTTCATTTATATGTGTACTAAATTTATTTATCAAAAAATTCAGGTCTTTGCTGAGATATTTCTATACGTATTAAATATTAATACCCAAGCAACAACTTATATATTCTGGGGTATAATGTCAAAAAGGTGAAATATGGCAAGTATTCAAAAAATTGTCAGTCTGCCTTTACTGGATTAATACTGTTACTAAAATCTGGACTGTGAAAGGTGAGTTACTGAAGATATAGGCCATATTTTTAGCTACTATAAATTGCTTTTTCTTTAGTATATCTATACTTATTAGCATTTCTTAATCATCTGCCCCACTGAATTTGCAAATGCCCATTATGAAAGAAGATATTGTAAGAGCTACTACTAGAAGAGCAATTCTTGTGGATGATAAAAAAATTTTCTTGTGTTGGATGCTTAGGAGTTTTTGAGCCTTCTAACACCACATACTTTAAAAATATACAGTGATATACACTCAGATAGGTAATAATTTTCAGTTTTAAATGTATTAAATAATAACATATTTTTCACTACAGGTGAAATGTGATCAGTACTGGCCAAGTAGAGGCACAGAAACTTACGGACTAATCCAAGTGACCCTTTTAGACACTGTTGAATTGGCAACATACTGTGTTCGTACATTTGCACTTTATAAGGTATATATACTTACACTATACTTTCAAATTTAATTGTAGGCAACTTTTATCCTTTCCTTTTCCTTTTTTCTTCTTTCCCTTCCCTTCCCTTCCCTCCCCTCATTTCATCACTCCCTTACTTCCCTTTCCCTCCAACTTTTTGCCCTCATTTCCTCCTAGCAGCACTAAACAATGAGACTTCTTCTACAGACCGAGTAGCTGTGTTTTTCTTACAGCATGGAGTTTGGTAAGTTAGTACAGAGCTCTCGCTATGAAAAACCATTTAACTGAATTAAATACTGGCTAAAGCTCTGGCACTTGTGATGCATTACTGTACAATATACTTAAAGGTCTTACTTTGCAATTTAGAATATAAGAAACATTTCCCTCCATATTTATCTCTGGCCCCAAATGTGATTTAAATACACTTCATTGGTATATATGCTTCTGCAGTTGTTTCATTGAAAAGTGCCAATATCACATTAAGTGGCAGTTTTGTCATAATTTGTTTTTTTAATTTCATAGAATGGTTCAAGTGAGAAAAGGGAAGTGAGGCAATTCCAGTTCACTGCCTGGCCTGACCATGGCGTCCCAGAACACCCAACACCATTCTTAGCTTTCCTGCGACGAGTCAAGACCTGCAACCCACCTGATGCTGGACCTATGGTTGTTCATTGCAGGTAAGCTCAGAATTTCTTTCAAAGCGTCTTACATCAAGATTACTGCTTTCTGTTTTCTTGCAGACAAAAAAATTATCTTCTTTCAAAGAGAATTCTGAGTCTGTCAAAGAAAAAGATGGTTGCAATGCAAATTGTGATTCTGAGTATGGCTTTGACAAGTTGGATGGGCCAGAATTATTTTCTTTGGTCTGTGCAAGGGTATTTTTAGAATATCTAAAGGTCTACAGGGAGGACATCTGCAGGGAGAATAAAAAAGTATCTATGGCATTCAGAAGGTAGCATGAAAAAGAAAGAGGATAGTGGTGATTTAAGAACATGAATATTGAAGAAAGTGTTTTTTGAGCAATGAAACAGCTTTTGAAATCATTACATACATTGTGTATGAAAGCAAAGAAGACGAAAATTAAGAAAGGTTATTTTTGAAAGGTTTTATTGAAAGGAGGTAGAAACCTTAATCTACATTCAAGGTTAAACCCTCAGCTTAGGACTGTGAGGAGCTGGAACGGCAAAGGATGCAACCTGGGGAACAGGTTGAGCTCAGTTCCAGGAAGATGAGTCCTCCATGCTGCTTGCAAGGTAGCAAACCACTTTAGGCATTATAATGTATGAAATAATACATGCTCAAGAGAAAAACATCAGCTCCTCTAAAGTTCTGGGAGTAAGGAAAATGAAGAGGAAGAGATGAGAATTCTTTAGAAATCTATGACAAGATCTTTTAGAAAGCCTTAAAATCATAAGAACATCATCAGAACATGTGCCAATTCACATGCTGTCACAGCACATGTGCTAATTCTGATAGAAGCTGTAAATTGGGTCCACCTCATTCCAGGGGTATGTTGTTATAGCTTACATAGCTTACTGTGCTGCCCCTTTCAAAGTGAATTCCTGAGATCACTGATTTTTGTGAACTTCATTTTGGGATACCTTCAGTTAATAAGGCTGAGACCTACTACTCCCTGTTCACTGAAGCTACAAATGCTTAGCATATTTGAAAACCAGTCTTGCTTTTGTCATCCAAAAACTGAGGAATACGAATTACAAAGATTACAGCATAGTAATAGCAAAGAGTACAGCATAGTACCCCCTCTAGTTCTGGCTTCATACATATTCACAAGCCAGCCATGGAAGCTGGTTATTTGAACATTTTTAAAGTGATTAAAAGAGGCTCTTGTAAATGAGACAAGAAAATACAGTCAACAGGAAAACAAAATAAGCAGGTCTTCAATGTTGAAAGGGATAGACTGTTTAGAAAACATCAGAGAACATGGAAGATAGGGATTTAAAGTCTATTGGAACACCAGGGTTACGAATGTGGAATAAATATAAATAATAACACAAATTTATTTATACAGTTTGCTCAGTCTTTCCTGAATGGAGACAAATCTTTTTGTACCTGTATTTACAGGATCTTAAACCATTTCGAATATTACATAGAATTATAGAATACCTCAGCTATGATTTCATCAGCTTGATCCATTTAGAGCATACCTCCAAAGGTTATCAGCAGTGAATATGTTATACTCTAAATCAAAACCAAAATTAATAGAAGAAATGAATCCTCCCACTCTGGGAAGGCTGTTAAGTTAGTATAATTACCTAAATTCTCTCAATGCGAAAACAGACAAATTAAATTGATTGTTGAGTCATACAGCAAGTCATTGGAAAAGATGAAATAACATACAAAGCCAATTAGCACCCAGTGGTATTGATGAACTGCAAGGTCATTATTTTCTCATTGTCCTTGATTATGCATGCAAATTTCAGTGAAAGTGATGGTCAGGTCAGGTAGTATCATTTGATGCCCGTTAAGAGACTTTTTTTCCCAATTTCCCATTAATTTATTTACCTATACTCTATAATGTGCATATGCTGGTAGTAAATTTATTGAAGCTCTTTGCCTTATGTATAGCTTCTTGAGACATCAAGATTTTAGGCATTTCATACAACCTATCTTCTACAAAGCAGACTTTCAAATATTCTATTATTTTAGTAATCCGACTTCCAACAATTTTTCTATGAGCAGAACTAAAGAAACCAGATTTCTAGCAAATTTACAAATTTATGTGACTGCATTTAAATTTTTTTTCATGCATCACCTTTCACTGCCTTCTAGTAGTCACTCTTTTCCACTCAGATATTTCATCTGTTCTTGACAAACTTCTTGCTTTTCATTTCTTCATTTGCTGGCCCCTAATCTGCCTCTTCAGCCTTTTAAAAAGTCCTCTTTTCCTTGTTCTGTATCTTCTCTGTCACTGTCTCCCATTTGTGTTCAGGACTCATTAAAGCTCATGTACTACCATCATTCAGATATTAAAAAGTATTTGAGACTTTCTCCACTAGAGCAAAACAATATAATATAATGTCTTGCATCCTTTGCCTATGGCAGACAGTGCTTTTCCAAGTTATCCCACTAAAGAAGTAATCTGAGTTTACTCCCCAGCGGGAACATGGGATACATAATGGGGAGTGGAAGACATCTGAGATAGCACTGATACCTACTTCTGTCTTTTTTCCAGTACCTAACAAACTGTTAGAGCTCAGGAAATTATTATAACGACGTGTTATAGAAGTATAAGTACAAGGGGGTTTACCTTTTAGAATATATTTGGTTAGAAGAAAGAGTAGGTATGAAGCAGCTGTGGAAGCATTTTCCGCAAAGCTTTTAACCCATAAAAAAATGAAAATAAAAGCTAGGAGGCAACTAAGTACAGGGGGAAGCTATTTGTCTATAATATTCCTGTGAATTTAGCTCAGGGTTGCTTACTGCCCAAAAGCTTAGCTCCTTTTCACTTTTGATTCAGGTTAACACCCAGTAAAAGCAACACGAGCATGCCTGGGTAAGGAATAAATAATAGACCCAGCTATCTGCATTTTGATCTGTGGACAGTAACCCCCTATTTATTCTGTATTTATAAGTAGGTATTGTAAGTGAAATGTTTAGCCTAAGCTTTTCCTTGCTGCATTCTCCACACATGGCTTAATATTGACCAACAGTTGTCTTTCAATCCACTTCATGTTAAGAGATTAAGAGGTTTTTCCAATTTATTTGGTGGTTTTGGGATATGGCTATATATATCCTAGAGAGAATCAAAGTAGTTGGAGATCCTGTTCATGATTGTGGCCCCAGACGAGTTTGTATCAAAGCTTCAGTAGCTGATAAGCTAGTTTAATATCCTGTTCCTAGGAAACGGTTGTTGAGTGTATGAAGAATTTATTTAATAACTTACATTGTGCCTAGTGGGAAAAAGTCTGAGGTGAAAACAAGTGACAACTGAAGATCCCACCCTATAAACATTTGAATGAATTCTGTTCACATAGCAGTGACCAGAAAAAAAATGCAGTGTTAACTGGTGAAATTAACTGTAAATATAATGTAAGTCTTACCATGAAAAATTACTAGACTTTATAAGATGTTCTGATAAAGTCATATCAAACAAATGCAAGCAGAAGCCTTCATAACAAATTTTGTGTGATAAAAGCAAAGATACATACAGAATTATGTGATCAGAATTAACGATAACATTAGTCATTATTTGTTACAAATGTCCATACAACAGATATCTTTGCATGTTATTTACACATCTACTTTTGATAACAGTTTCGTTGCCCATGCAGTATTGAATTTTAATCTAATATAGAAGTCAAAAACAAGTTGAGAAATGTCATGCGTACTTTCTACCAGTCAGAGCTCTTGTGCAGAAACGTTGGCAGATTTTTAAACTGAAAAGGTAATTAGAATATAATTAAAGGTATGTTATTTTTAAGGAGAAAACAGAACATTGCTGAAAGGATTGTGAAGTACCAAAGGTAACATCAAGGCCTAATCTAAATGCAGATTGGTTTAATTTATGTAATCAGATGTTCTAGTAGGATTACCTCTATGAAAAAGGTGCAGTGGTAATAATGCAAATACATAATGCCATTGCACTCTTTTTCCAGTTAAAAAGATCTGTACTTTTCCGTCTATATCCAGCAGGAAAAAAAGGTTAGCAAAGCCCAAATCAAGGTAAAGTTAAATTTAGGAATTTTTATTTTATATTTTTTTATATTTGTTATAAACTGCAATGTTCTGTGATCCTTGCTTAAGTTGCATTCTCCCAAAGGCAGATGTATCATTATTTTTAGTGTGAGATTTGGTAGAGGAAAATGGCTAAATCAAAGGTTAAACTAGATGCAAAAAAAAAAATAAAAAATAATAGCACAAAAGAAATTTAGCAGTCCCATCCTGTTTGTAGATACTTTTCATAATGTGTGTTCAAATCTTGGCTTGGCTTATTTAGAATAACTTGTCTGAAGATTTTTCCATGGTAGTTGAAATACTTGATGCAGGTAGATGCTTTTTCATTTGTAGACTGTTATATTTTAAGACTGTATCCTCTCAGTCTCTTTGCGCAGAAGTTGAGTAATATCACAATCCAACCGGTGTCTCTGTTTGAGTTGCCCTAATTTGCAGACCTGATCTAGAAAAAAGTGTTTCTTTAATGAAAAAATGCAGGCTTAAACCCTAGGATTCTACATTGGTGAGGCTGTAATGTGTGGTCTAATGATAGTGTGGAAAGCACACGTTTTTGTTTGAAGTTGGATTAGTGCAGGCAAACAGGTGCTAATCAGATAGCTAATAAAATAGCACCGAAGGGGCTTTGGAGCTTTATGCTACTATGTTTTCAAAACATCACAGAAACTTTAGTAGTTGGTTCAGTAACACTACATGAAAGCTTAACGGGTAAGTGCAGTCCCTTATGTTTGAATCTCTCTTCTTAATACCCGCACCAAGGGGCACATCTTTAAGATACTTTGTGAAGTTTTGGCAGATAACTGTTAATGCTGCTCTTGCAAAGAGAAAAACTTGGATGTTTGGAAGAATGTGACTGTATTAATTAAATCCATGTCTAAGCATACTAACATAACCAGTTAGCACAGTAAAAACAAGTTAATTTTCAAAAAATCACAATATGATCTTGTATTTCTTAAAGTAGAATACTTACCTAATTTGTTTGATGTTTCAGAATAAAAAATAAATTAAATATATATATAAGTGTATATATATATAAGTGTATATATATATATATATAACTGTATATATATATATATATATAAGGCAATGGTTTTCCAGTGGATTGTTTTACTTCACCTCTGTATCTTTTGAACCTTCCTTACGCTTTTGCCACATGCCTCACAAGTGCTCATTTTCTAATCCTGGCAGTGAGTAGGTTGCAGATGACTTCCTATCCTTTTTCACGGTGAGGGAAGAAAATCCCCCCAGTACATATTTAGAAGTCTCTCAAAGGAGATTGAAAAATACTAAAAGCTTCCTCATCCCTTCCATCTCCCTACCCGAAGAACAACTCAGGATCTCTCCTGAGTTCCCTGGATAGCTGAAAGCTCTGGAGAGGAAAAGATAGTAAAGGCATTTTAGTATGACAAGTATTTTAATATCACAAATATTCTAAACTTTCTTTGCTTTACCCAGCAGCTACTGGTTGCTACTATATATTAGACCGTGCTGGGTATAATCCATATATGAAAACACTATTACTGTTTCCTTTCCAGCTGTTAGTTGTAGGTCACCGTATATCTCATTAGGACAACTTTTTTTCTCAAAGTCTTCATTCACAAATTAAAAGCAAAGGGAGAGGGATAAGGCTGTTGTTAGATTCTTTTCTTAAAACAATGCATATTTGGTGACCCTGCTTAGGATGTTTAGTTCCTCTTAATATGAAAATATAGCAATGAGTAAATGTCTGTGTTTTTACATTGTATTCCATTTGTATTGATGGTCTCAGTTACTCTGGCTATACAGTCAGAGTAACTGACTGAGAGTCACTTCACTTCTACACATACCGTTCTTCTTGGGAGTTATTTCATTTCTACATGTACCTTATATAAAATACACCAAGGCTTGCAGAGCTTGATACTTTAGGAGCTTGATCTCTGTTTAAGGAACTGGAACTGTATTTTCTTCATTTAGAAATGTTTGGATAGTTGTTCTGTCTTAGTTGGAATTGTAGAGTCTACTGGAAAATGAGAAAGAGTCTATAAAGAGGGTTAGTAAATGCTTGTTGACAGAAACAAAGCCTGATGTTTGAGAGGTTGATGGCCCCTCAGCACACTGATTGAGGGGTCATCGGTATAGCAAGGCACTACTTGATAATCACTTGTGTAATGAGTGGCATCACAGAGGGACAGGAGTTGGGACTTGCCTTCATATTCTCACCATAAAAGCTTACAAGGTTGTGAAAATTTAGATTCCAAAAGTTTCAGTTGAATCTGGCTATTGAAGTTGAAGACTCTGGCTATTTTATGCAGAACATACAAGAGTTTTCACCTAATTACTCTGCTATGTTCATGCAATTATACAGACAAAAAGCAGAGTCTCCATCTGCATGCTGATAGAGCCAGTGATGGAGGGGTAATGCTGGAATTTTTTTTCTCTGTTTCAAATTTGAATGTCATTAGTTAGGATCATCTTGATTACAATAATGCCAGTTACCTTCCCCAACAGGTCACTCTTTAACTTGTAGGCAGTCTGGGTCTTATTAGCTTAGATCCCTGATTGGTTTCCTTAAATTTAGGTGCTCTCATATGAAAACCTGGAAGTATGAACATGACAAGGATTACCATACAATAGTTAATGTGACAGTGTGCAGGGTCCTTAGAGATTGGCTAGGGTACCTGGATATTTTTAGTTTGAATAGGAAAATACGATGCTACATTATCCAGAAATCCTCCTTGAGGTGTCAAACAACGGCAAACCGATCCACTTTCAAGTTTTGTCTTAATTTAGAAACCAGTTTTGCACAGCAAATCAGCCTTTCCTAAAACCTGAATTGAAGTTGCTGTATGTACAGTATACGCTTCCGTTGCTTATAAGTACAAAAACTCAGTATCATTGGAGTCATTATTGAAATTCAAAAGCAAAAAAGTAACAAATATTTCTTTATGAAGATTCAAATAATGGAAAATACCTACTTGTGGTCTTTTTGATTAAATCAGTCCTACGTGTGTAAAGTCATCTTTGGCTGGCACTTCGCCTGTGGTTCGGGGGATTATACCCCGACTGCAGTGACTCATGGCTGGATTATCTTTTAAATCCTAAAAAGCTGCTGTGACTGCATAAGGCAAGATTTTTTTTCTGGTAGAAGTCAGAAATCTGTAAAAGAACGTGGTGAATGCTATTACTAGATAGAATCAGTGGTCTCTCTAGGACAGCATCCCATCTCTGTCAATGGCAAATGTCAGAACTTTCAGGGGAAGGTAAAAAACTTCTAAGTCAACAATATTTCAGCCAACTTTCCTCCCCAGTGGCAAGGAGTTAGTGACTAGTCTAGGCTTACTTCATGAGGATTTCAGTTTTTTTCCCCAGTTATTCCTTTAGCTACCTAAAGAAACTGATGGATACTTTATTGTTCATATTCATGATTGTACAAGCAACAAAACCAGACAGTCTTTCACTTTTTTCCTTCTCTAAGTATTATTCTCTGACAAGTAGTTTCACACATCATGTTGGAAGATATCTATTTACTATTATTTTAAAAATGTGCCTCTTCATTTCACTAAATGTTTTTGGGTAAAGGGAGTAGAAAAGAACGTTCTTTAACACTGTTTCTTGTTTTACATGTCTACAACTTTCCCTCATGTTCATCCATCGTAGCAAGCTAGGACAGCACAAAATATCCTAACCTGCTTCAGTACTTGTCATATGGAGGGACATGGCAGAGGATCTTCACATCCTTAGTCTTTTTGCTGGCTGTCTTTGCTCACTCGTTAGTGACGTACCCTTTTTTTGTAGCCTTAGTAACAGTAACTGTTCCCCAGGGTTTTTTTTTCTTTTTTTTTAATAAGAGGTAAGGCAACAAAAATAGTTCCAGAATTATGTCAGTGGAGGCACTGGGGCCAGACTTGGATTCGGCCAACAAATGGTGCCAATTGAGCAGGTCTCCTGGAGACTGATGACTTTTCACTCAGTGAAATAACCTGCCCCTTATTAAAATGTAATAATTTTCTGTAAGATTTTTTTAACAGAAGCAATCCCTTTTCCATGTGTTATCTCAAATTACAAATATATTGGTGCTGATAATTATTTCCATATATATATTATCATGTCCTACAAGGCCTGTAATTTCCTTTGACCTAAGCTGTAGTTTGATATATTATTTGATCAGCGCTCTTAGTGAGTCATTTTATCCATATGTATTTAGTTAATTGGTTATTTTTCTCCCCGCCCATGTTTATATATAATATACTCTACAAAGGAAAAGGAAATCTGACTGCTTGCAGCTGAGTCTAGTAAAAGAGCAATTAGGTTCTATCAGAGCCAGCAGCTGTCTGTAATGAATTCTGAATTAAAATTATGAGTGAAGAAAAGAATCCAGCCATCTGCAGGAAATGTGAAAATATTTTTATAACCCAATAGCTGAATTCTGGAAAGGGGTATCTCTGAGATTTCCCAGCTGTACCTACAGTAAATTCCGGAATATCCATGGACACACAGTATACTGGAACACATTGCATCAACTTGGCTACCCAGCATATTTGGCTAACTTCGAACAGGCTGTATTTTTATCTAAAGTAATCAGCATGAAAGCCTCTTTAAATCATCTCCCTGTGTCTCTAGAAGTAAAACGCAGCTTTAAAAATAGTTCTGTTATCTTTTTGTGGAGGCTTTCCAATCAGTATTCTGCCCTGAATATTAATCTTTCTTCATTTTTCATACTTTTATAGACTTATTTCAGGGTCTCATCACTTGTTATCAGATTTTGTGAATGACTGCTGTTCCAAGTGAATCCTGCATTGTGGTGCCTATTTTTTTTTTCTGTCACCTGAATTTTAAAAATAGTTTTAATTTCTGAAAAATTATCGTAATACAATACAAGCCCATTTTACAGCTACTTTCAAACTTCTACACCAAAACCCCCATGATTTTCATAACAGCTTGTCCACAGTATTTGCTCCTAAGGTTCAAAACTCCTGCAAAAAAGAAAGAGATTAGTGTCCAACCTCTAAATGACAAATTGTGATTAAAAAATGTGAAATGCTTAGTGGTATTAACCTCTCACAACCTGATTTTCTACTATATTGCATGGAATTTAGGCTTGTATAAAAACTGCTGAGGTTAAAGGAAAGAAACATCAGAAATAGTACCAGTAACCAAGCTCTTCAGCTATATCAGTGGAATATTGTCAGAGACATTGAAAAGGGTGTTTATTCTTTTCACTACTAGGTCTAAGAAAACAGAGGCCTAGCAAGAGCCTTGATATGAGCTCATCAGAGAAGCCTGATAGTTTTTTATTCTCTGTTTTCTGCTCTGTAACATCTCACTGCATTATTACTGTTTTGTAACCATTTCAATTCAAACCAAATCTAAGATGGCAAGATCATGTTTGTCTCATCCTCCGAATGTATCCTCTAGATATATCACTTCTTCACGGAAAAGGAAAAGACATCTTGAGGTGGAGATCCAAAACACTAGGTCTGCTACTGAAGTCCCACCAGCTTCAAGTCTGAGGACTAATTTCTGGTAATTTCCAAGTTTTCAAAGTAGGAAAAAAAAAAAAAAGGGAAAAAAAGGAATTTTTATAGAGTCCATTTAATTTAATTTAGGTCTTCGAACTGTGATTGGTGCAAAAAAAAAGCCAGTGAGGACTGAGGAGAGCTGGTACTGGTTTCTTTTTTGCATTGTGCTTGCCAGATGAAATACTGTGTCCAGATGATAATCTAGGACATCACCACTGTTTTGTCAGTGTAAAACCCAAGCATAACAAACGGCAAGTGGTAGTGTTCTGACTAGAAAACAGGGATGCTGAGGACAGTCGGTGTTAAGAAAAAGAAACAAATGTTGACCACAACAGAGGTACAAACACCTAGAATCAGGGAGGCGTCCAGAAGGACTCTGAAACTAGAAAGCACCTTAGTGTTCAGCAAGTACTTTCGCAGTCATCCTGTTATTCAGTACTGCAGAACATTCTTCCCATTCTTCCCATTTCCCAATCCAGAAATGCAGAACATTTCTTCCCACCTTCTTTAATTCATTTTCAGATAGCATCAGTTCACCTTCCTGTTTCCAACACAGATAGATAGGGCAATAGCTCTTCTATATGTTCCACATGAAAGTGTAATCAAAGCACAGAAATATTCAAAAGTACAAAACAACTCCTCAAAATGTTCCACCGAATGCAAAACAGGTCAAAATGCAAAGAAAGCAAGGAATAGTTGTTAGCAGTAAGCAGCATAGTTTCTGGTCGTTGACTTCTTTGCTGTACTGTAATCTTCACTTCTATTTATTGATGATAGGACCACAGTGTACTTCCTCTCATGGATTACTCAGAAGTATCATTTTCTTTATTTACTACAGCTGTTCATGCATAGATCTATCTTTAATTGAAGGTAACGAGTCACAGTATGATGTGTTTTCAAAATTAACCTCAAAATACATTCTCTTTCTAAACAGTGTTTCACTAAATTCTATTTTAGTAAATTTTAGATCTTTGTTTATTGAAATGCATAATGACGAGGATGCTTTGTGAATGCATTCTACAGTACAAAGTACAAATATACACTGAATCTCAACAAATCTCACAGAGAAGATATATTTAGGATAGTTAGTCTTTGATGGTAAATCCAGAAAGCAGTACACTGAATATATAAGATTGTATTTAGAGAAGCAGGAAAATAAAAAAGAGGATATCTTGAGAACTGGATTAATTTTGAAATAAAAAATCACAGTAAATCCTTGTGCACAGATAAAACAGTACAGAGAAATATTTAATTCTAATTTTTTTCTTTATGTATCTGAGTAATTGAAGAAATCAGGTGATATAGTGATTTATAGTAAGGGGTATATATAAAAATCCTCTATGAAAAGCAGGATTATGGCATGTATTGCTATATAAAATCAACAATCAACTCTGAAGGGAAAAAGAGATAAGAAAAAGCAGTGGTATGAAAAAGGGTTGATGAACTTTTGAGTTGTCATGTTATGTAATTTCTGCTATATTCCATCTCACAAGCAGAACAACAAGAGATCTTTTTTTCACCAACAATTAATGATTTCGGGAAAGAAACAGGCAGAAGTACTCTGATATTCTGTCCCTTTTAAGGAAGAAAAAGCAAGGATCAGAAATAGTACTGTCCCTTTTCAATGGCATAGTTCCTAAAAGTGTCAGGTTCTCAAAGGCAGAAGTGTTGATTGAAAGGAAGAGGTCTAGATGATCTGATTAACAGATGCGGGGTGTGGAATGCTTGTACTTTCTTTAAGTATGCGGGACTGTGAGACCTATTCTAGGCAGCGCGTTTAAGCTTCTCTCCCAGGACCTGTCTAGAATGTTGTTTTCTTAGAATGCCTATCCAGCAATCCAGCAAAGTCTAATAAAAGGATTTCTGTAGGACAAGTTGTGTCCATAACTTGTTGGTTAATAACCCTTAATGGATCCTTTCATCCATTAATTTATTTTTGTCATCCATGGTATTCTGCAACAATGAGTTTCACAATTTAATTATGTACTACATGAAAAACTACTTCCTGTTTGTTTTAAATTCTCTGTCTTATTATTTCATTTCATGATCCTATTTCTTGTGTTACAAGCGAAAAAGGAATAGTTATTTTCTTTTCACACTGTCCACATAATGCATAGTTTTATGCTCTTCTTTCATATCTCCCTTTCTCTTGAGTCTTCTGTGTTATCCAGTTTGGTTAGCCTCCCCTTCATACATTGCCATCCTCTTTGACAACATAAAGTTGTTTCTTCAACCTTATGATATCTCTACCATTCTTGAGAAGGGACACACTGCTTGTCATGGAGGTGAAAGCAAGGGCAGCCCTTTGGCCTGCAAAATGGTCTCATAATGGCATTCATGGGAAAATTTACAGAAACTTTCAGTAAATTGGGGTTTCTCAGGGTGGTAAAAGAATGAATGAGTGTGAGAGTGAATAAGGATATCACACAAAATCTTTCCAATCCTACAGAAACCTCCTAAATCTAATTGCAGTGCAAAAATGTAACTTCAGGTAAATGGCTGTCGCATTTTAAAAGTATGCTCAGAGATTACCTGTGGCTGTAATATTTGTGGTTTCAGATCTTACTTTCCTTCACTGCATTACTTTACTGAACTACTTATATATCTTTCACTTTCATCGTGCAACATAGTACATCTTCCTCCACTGATAACACTTAAATTATTTCTAATACTTGTGAGCTATCAGTTAGTGGAGTTGGTCTTTACAATGTGTACTTCCACAACTACGTTCCTGTATTGCTTTGAAGCTGTATAGGAGTCCTTCTGCATTTCTGTACAGTGTTGGCTAATGACAGACCTGGATTTAAAGTCTGGTGAGAGGATTTGAACTGCTGCAATGGAATGTCCTTGTTAGAAGTGTCTCTTAAAATGTTTTTCTTTCGTTTAGTTGAATATTATTAATGCTACATTTTTATCCCGCATGGAAAACTCAGCTTTTAAAATTATTTTAATAAACAATTATTCCCTGTACATGGGATTTGTTAAAGAAATTTTGTGGAGTTTTTGTTCTGTATGTTTTAATATTTGACAGTTTGTGTGTTTGTGTTCATGATACAATCTGGTAAAACAGTTTCTTGTGCTTGATCTCTCCAGAGCTGAATTTAGGATTAGATTAAGAACAGATTTTCTTCCTGAACATTATTACACTTCTTCAATCTCATATTACAAAAAAATTGGCTTAAATCTGGGGCAGTTATTTTTGAAGAATTTATGGTAATAGTAGAATTCTGAGAACATACAGACTGAAAGGAAAATCTTCATAAAGCTCAGTAAAGGAAGAAAGATCTAAGGCTGACTTTTGATTTTTGAGCCTTCTATGCTTTTGCCAGCTAGCTGTGAAAACTCTGGGGAGCTCTAGACTGAGCTTTGTCTACTTGTAGTGAAATCTCCTGTTTTCTGATTTTTTTTCTCTTGGTCATTTTAAGAAGCTTTATATGACCTCAATGACAAATATGGTTGCATCCATGCATACCTTAGAGATAAAGAATATGCAATGGCTAAAATCTTTTGTTTGGTAAAGCGTTATACCTAAAAATATGTCGTATACCATACTTGATTACTCGTATCTGACCATAACCACAGTGAGAAGAAAAGAAACTCATTGTGCACTTGCAGATCAATTCTCAAAGGTCTCTTATAAGCTGGTACCAGAATTCTTGAAGCAGTCCGGTATCTCTTCTAAAATGAAATTTAAGTTTACCTCTTTGCACAAGGTCTTTATGCTGTTCCAGTCAGATGTATCCCTTCAAAAGGATGTTCAATGATTTCATAAGGGGCTCTTTGCTGCTTCTTGGATGAAGGGGTGATTTTCAACTGTGTTCTAATTTCCTAACAGGAAAAGAAGAAAATAATGTAAATATTATCCTTGTTGGGACTACTACAGGATCTCTGTAGGATTGGAATCTTATTAATCATATAAAGTTCCTCAGTAAAATATAGGCATTTTTATATGTTCGCCATATCAAAAGCAATTTTATGTACTTTCAGTTCATAAATGCAAGCTTCATTCAATCTGGAACTGTAATATTCAATAAAATTTTCCCCTGATATGAGTCAAAAATGTCCTAAATGATTTTCAGTCCATATTTTACTGTCTTTGCTTCCAATTAAATGATCTGTGAATACTGGCAATTACACTGCCTTCCTTTGCCAAATCACTGAAGTATCAGTAAAGGGTCATCATTTAAACAGCTACAAATTAATCACAAAAGCCAACCTTTAACACATCCATACAGTGATTTTAATGTAAAATGGCCCTCTTATGCCTCTTAATTTTTCTTTTTGTGAATTGCAGCTGTATTGCATCACAGGACATTAAACATGTTTCAGCTCATGGGACTGAGTCAGGCATGTTTTTAGAAATTGAAAACAAATGTTATAATAGGATAAATGATAATATTTGAAGCAATAACAGTTTCCCAGTAGGCATGCCTATTTAAGAGATTGCTTAGGTTTTCAGCTTGTAAACGTAACAGTATCTTTCACTAGCTGAAGTGATAGAATATTTTTTTAAATTCTACGTTTGACAGTAATACTAAAAGATGCAAACTAAAAGGGCAAGAAAGTCAATAACAAGTGTAGAATTAATTTATGAAATTATTCTCGTTAGCTGAATTATGATCTTTAGAAGAAAGTAGATAGGAAATTTTTTTTGATGTTTCAGTGGCAAATTAGTGAGGATTCAAACTGCATGGCTTCCTAGCAGTGTATCAGTAGCATATTAAGAAGTCTGTATGAGCGCAGAAGAGAAGGAGAAACAGGGGATAAAGATAGGATAGTTTCTTGTTCTTGTATAGGAAGCTATTGGATTTTGGAGATAGAAGCTGTGTAGGGGCAAAGAGGAAGGAAGTTAAAATATTCATAGCATTGGTTTCATTTTTACCTGGAAACCAAAACAGGTAGCCTGGTAGAAACGCGGCCCATTTATAATTGGCAGAGTTGGAATGTCCTGGACACCTTAAGGTAGTAAAATATCTTGCTGGATAAAATGATCCAGAGAGAAGTGTCTCAGGAGCCCAGTGGAGCCAAATGCCTGAATAAATTTAGCCCTTCTATCCTTATCATGAAAACATGGTGCATTGCATTGGTGCAATGGTGTCATGATCTCCACAACCTCTGCATAAACCTGTAAACTAGCAAATATCTTCTGTGGTACAGTATGCTAATAACTGTTCCTCTTTGAGTTTGCTCATGGGAAGAGTAAGTATGTAAATGATAATACAAGATGTGAAGAGAAGAAATGAAAACTGCTCATTCCAGCTGAAAGTGCAAGCTTTTAACCTGATTGGAATTTTGCAGTTGTGGTATGTAGGTATCAGTGAACCGTTTAAGGTTTGATCTGAAAAATGGCGCATCCAATTAAAAACATGGTGCTGGAACATTAATTTTTTAATACATGATAGGAAAGAGAACCATATTGTAAGCTTCTGAGAACATCTGCAGTGTCAAACCTTCTTATTTCTCACTTGGTCAGCACTTGTTAGGCTGACAAAAACTGAATGTGAAGAGGCACTGTTTAAGGAATGTTTTAAACTTTTTATAAACCAGTCTGATATACAAACATGTGCTACTTGTAGTGATTTCATAGAATCATAGAACGTGTTGGGTTGGAAGGGACCTTTAAAGGTCACCTAGTCCAACCCCCCTGCAGTAGGCAGGGACATCTTCAACTAGATCAGATTGCTCAGAGCCTCATCAAGCCTGGCCTTGAATGTCTCCAGGGATGGGGCCTCCACCACCTCTTTGGGCAACCTGTTCCAGTGTCTCACCACCCTCATTGTAAAGAACTTCTTCCTAATGTCTAATCTAAACCTACCCTGCTCTAGTTTAAAACCATTGCCCCTCATTCTATCGCTACATGCCCTTGCAAACAGACCCTCCCCAGGTTTCTTACAGGCCCCCTTCAGGTACTGGAAGGCCGCTATAAAGTGTCCCCAGAGCCTTCTCTTCTCCAGGCTGAACAACCCCAGCTCTTTCAGCCTGTCTTCATAGGAGTGGTGCTCCAGCCCTCGGATCATCCTTGTGGCCCTCCTCTGGACCCAGTCCAACAGGTCTATGTCCTGCTTGTGCTGAGGGCTCCAGAGCTGGACACAGTACTCCAGGTGGGGTCTCACCAGAGCAAGTAGAGGGGGAGAATCCCCTCTCTCGATCTGCTGGCCATGGTTCTTTTGATGCAACCCAGGATGCAATTGGTCTTCTGGGCTGCGAGTGCGTATTGTTGTCTCATGTCCAGATTTTCATCCACCGGTACCCCCGAGTCCATTTCCACAGGGCTGTTCTCTATGACATCATCCCCCAGCCTGTATTGATAAAGACGATTGTCCTGACCCAAGCGCAGGACTTTGCACTTGGCTGTGTTGAACTTCATGAGTTCATAAGGTTTCTTTGCAATCAAAAAAAAAAGCAACAGTGAGACAATTTTTTGAGTTTTTCTCCATCATTATTACCAACATTATGGTTACTAAGGAGCTTATGTTATACAAGGTAAATGAACTCCCGTTTAGCTAGGATAGTCATCATTTCATTTGTCTGTGTATTTTCTTTCTCTACAACTCCCGTTAATCAATATCATTGACTGGTAAATTTTCTTAAGCTCAGAATATTGATTAATTCTTGTCAGAGTGGCATCTAAGAAAGTTGAGATTGATGCATTTTGTCCGCTAGCAGAAGTCCTCAGCTGCTTGAAGGGGATCTGTGTCTGGGAAGAGTAACTGGTGGCAGGAACAAATGATTAAGAATATGTAAATACAGAACCTTAGAAACAAAACTTACTGCATATGAGATTAAAACACCTTTCTGCTCTGTACTTCTTTCTGTTTTGATTATAAGTAAATGCAGTTTGCTGGTAACTGTCGAATATTCCTAAAGTGTCATGCAAGAAATAAAGGCTTACCCTTAATTATTGATTTCAGCATGGACTTATGATATTTAATATCTCATGAAAATATAGGAACTATGAGAAGATTTTTGTTTTTATATAACTGTCCTCTAGAAGCTGAGTTGTAATTTTTTTTCTTTCTATGTATCTTCAAAAAATGGCAGTTTGTGGTGTTCTTAAATATCCTTAACTTAGATAATGTCAGGGTCTTGAGTGTTTATAAACTGTTTGTTGCTTACTACACTATCTACTGCATTTTGTGTCACTAACTGAAAACAGTTAAGCATTTAGAAGGCCAGAAACTATCATTCATTGTCACAGACATGATGTCATCCTGGCTATAAAAATGATACAAAAAAACCATTATATTTTACAATTGTGCTTTATACAGCTACATGTATGCAAATAGTTGAAACAAAACTTCATCAAGCACAGTCATATACATGGCTGTAAAAAGACAATCATCCATCTGAAGATTTAATTGAGTACAGCTGATGTCCAAACGTCTCCATAAAAGAATTCCTGTAGAGATTTTAGGGAACAGGGCTTCATTTGGCATACAAGTTGCATATTCAGACCTTCAGTATATTTTATGGTCTTCTGTATTCTGTAGTCTTTGTCACATTCCTTCTACATCATTCCTGTTCAGTTATGCCAAATCTGTAATAAAGCATCATGTGTGACTAATGGTAATCACATCAAGGTGAGAGCTGTAAGTCTCTTTTTCCTCTCCTGATTGCATAACATTGTCCTCAGGAGCTATTAAAGGTAGTCCATGCATGTAACAGACACCACCTTCAAGACAGGGAGGGAATGACTGAAAATCCTTGAAAGTCTGGCACATTTCGACAGCAGGTATCATAAAAATAAGCTGCTGTTAAGTAGGTCTATTACTGAGACAGGTTTAATTCTCTTAGATCCAACTGAATATTTCATGATCAAGGTTTATTCCTGTGCCAAGCTCACAGTAGCTGACCTATGTCTTCTTCTACCCTCAAGTCACACCAATGAGGGGAAAGCAACTCTGTAGCTCAGAGTTGTTCCTGAGGAATCCCTTACTCTGCAGTACTGAGAAGTAGTAGTTTCTTTGGCCGCAACAGGATTGATGTGACTTCGCTTCAGCTCCTGCCTAAAACCAACAACTGACTTCACTGAGAACCTGTAAGGAAGCACTAACTTCACCTTTGCCTGAAAAATATTACTCACCCAGTCTGGACATTATTCAATGCTGTGATTTCAAGCTTTGTCTTTAAGCATATTTTAGTACTTTTATCATCTGTCCTTTGTAATAATGTGATAACTGAGCATCCTGATCCAGGAGCTGGCCATTCCAGATCTTTCTTATATTTTCCTAGAGATGCAAGACAGACATTGAAGTGCGCAGCAGGGGCTTTTCCCAGCCTGCAGCTAACTAGGCATCTAACATCTAACTAGGCATGGTTCTGCGTTGCAAAGAATAACAGTATGGCCAGGCAAAATGAAAAAGCAAAGGACAGAAAAACTGTATTAATAGGAGCCCCGTTGACAGAGTTGTGGGAGGAATAGAAAGTTTACCTCCAAAGCATGAGAGAAATATGTAAGGCTTATTTTCTGTAACATTATTGTTTGCCAATAAATTCACCTCTGTAAACAGAATAGCAGCAACAGCATTTAATGAGTTAGAAATCATGCTACAAATAAAGCCTGACTTCTTAGAGGTTTCATCATCTTCAGTAATTTCCATTTTTAAGAACATATATTTCTAGAACATGTTACAATATGTTTTATTTCTATTATAGTCAATTCTGAAACTGCAAGATGCAAAGATCTTGTATAAAAACATTCCACGTTCTCAATTGCTTTTAATAGGTGTTAAAGTAGTTTACTTATTTCAGGGCACCAATCTCTTTCATAAAAACTGATGTTCGAATTCAGAAAAATGTGCTGTTCAAATCAGTGTTATGAAACTTTAGAACTTGAATTCCATAAAAGTAAGTACAATGCATGAAATAGGCTTTCATGTTTTCCCTCCTGTGTTCATTTCTTTTAGTGCTGGAGTCGGCAGGACTGGCTGTTTCATTGTGATAGATGCCATGTTAGAGAGAATAAAGCATGAAAAGACTGTAGATATTTATGGCCACGTAACTCTAATGAGAGCGCAGAGGAATTACATGGTTCAAACTGAGGACCAATACATCTTTATCCACGATGCACTGCTGGAAGCAGTGACATGTGGAAATACCGAAGTGCCAGCCAGAAACCTGTATGCATATATCCAGAAGCTGACACAGATAGAAACAGGCGAGAATGTCACAGGAATGGAACTGGAATTTAAGGTACTTGGATTTTATGTTGTGGGGAACCAAAAGCAAATGTTGTAACACTTAATGCTGCTCTGTCCTCCAGCGGTTGTTTCTAGTAATCAAAAGATAAGACACTGGCAGGCAAAAATTTTAAATTAGGAAGATGATCCTTTGAAAAATTTACAATTCTGTCTTCAGTTGGTGACCAGACAAGAACCATTCAATGAGGGTGGTTTAAACCTGCTGTTCCTTTATTGTTTCAATAGCTTGAAATGTGTATTTGTGTAACTGTTTAATACTCAAATTTGTCCATATAGGTTAATAGAGCAGACATTAAACTTTTATAAGATATTAAAGGAAGCTTTACAAATATTTAGGTAATGCAATAGAATATCAAAAAGTAAGCATCTGAAATTGAAATTATTCGTTAATGGATAATGAGCAGAGATCATAAAATCTGATTGTGTCATTTGTTTTTGTTATACCTGCGCTTAATTCTTTTAATTTATTTTCAACAGCGTCTTGCTAGCTCTAAGGCTCACACTTCAAGATTCATCAGTGCCAATCTTCCCTGTAATAAATTCAAAAATCGCCTTGTCAATATTATGCCATATGAGTCTACAAGGGTATGCTTGCAGCCAATCCGAGGAGTAGAAGGCTCTGATTATATCAATGCCAGTTTCATTGATGGATACAGGTACTAATGTTAATGTGTTCTCATGTAGACTGTTTTAAAAGTTTACAAACTTATTTATGTAATTATATTAAAAATAACAAAATTTAGTATTGAAATTTAGTATTGTTTATTATGTGTGTGTGCCACGTTCTGTTGTGTGGTTTTTTAAATATTAATAAAAGGTTTAGATTTTCAGCTATGATAATCAATACAGGAAAATTCTGTAAATGACATAAAGTCTTAAATGTTTTATTTTTACCTACCTTTAAACCACTGAGAACTTCCAATATGTTTTACATGCTGAAAGTTACTGAGATTTTAAGAACATTCATGATTCACAACTATTCTTAAAAAGGTACATAGAAATAACATACAGGAGATACAGTCTCTGTGTCAAGGTGATAACCTACGATCTTGGAACACTGATTAAGACTAGACCTAGCTGCCAAAAGCATTTTATACATAAACAGTTATGTAGCCCACCAGCATCTTCATGACAACATGGGGCAATATGCCCTCAGCTGAATTAAGCATCTGGTAGAAAAAGGCATGAAGGACAAGTGGTATAGTTTCCCTAAGGCAGTTTAGCTGTACCTGAGTATCCATATCCACAGAGATAATTTTCTGAGCCTCTGCTCATAATTGGAAACAACCTCTATCTCCTCTGTCACCCAGAAGGGTGTTTCTGTTGATTGAAAGAAGCAAAAACAACATGAACTGGACATCATCTTATAAAGCTGCTGATACAGAAGCTTTTAACAGCTTGGTGGTAGCTTCCGTTAGTAGGATATTTAGACCTGGAAGTGCAGTGCATTCCATTCCTGAATTTTCTTCCTGCCTTACTTTTGCTGGAGGCATCAGACTGTTGAAAAGGAGTTAATAAAGAAAATGCTGGATGCTATAATTCCTAAACTTAATAGATTGTTAAACAGTTATTTCTACAAAATGAACCAGCACAACTAAGTGTTTCTAAAGTGCTTTTTACAGCACACAAGATTGATCTATTAGACTTGCATTAAAATTTAAATAATAATGATAAAGTAATATATCATAATATTAACAGAGTAATTTCCCTCTCAAAGTTCTAAAAATAAAAAGCCATAGTTTGATTAAGTAATCATAATAAGGTTTTAATGTGCTTATTATTAATAGTATATAACTTTTTCCCTCTAGATAATGTTTACATATGAACAGAGACATTTGTATCAACTCACTTTTTTGATTAAAATATTTTTCTTAATTTACTTTTTTTTTCAACATAGACAACAAAAAGCTTACATAGCTACACAGGGTCCTTTAGCAGAAACAACTGAAGACTTCTGGAGAATGCTCTGGGAGCACAATTCTACAATTGTGGTCATGCTCACTAAGCTACGAGAAATGGGCAGAGTAAGTACTGCTGTAACATTCCTTTGCTGAAATGTTTGTTATAATCATTTTTTATTAAAATATTTAATTGTCATGGGGATTTCTAAAGGTAAAGTCGAGGATTTAGGTTCCTTCTCCTTTTGAAATATTGGTGGCATAGTTAATCACCATGTGTAAGGTTTTCCAGTCTGTAGGTGTGTTGCAATAGACAAGCTAGTCATGGCATTTTATTGTGATTATTGAGATTCAGCAACTGAGTTTGCATGTTGATGTTCCGAAATATGCAGAGAGAGCGTTGCTGTCTATTAAAAAATAAAGATTTCTTATTTGGAAACTTCACTTTTGCAGCGCCTCTTTTAACAATGTTAAAAGAAAGTGTGGTAATTTTGAGATCTGAATGTCTTCTGTGTGTTCATAGTGCTGAACTTTAAAGTTCCAGCATCCATTTACAATCCTAAACTCATTCAAGTGGTGCTTTGTGTAATGGAAAGAACAAAGCAGTTTACTACTTGGACAGGATTACATCAAAATAAAGCTGGTATGTGATGAGTGAAGTCTGAGTCAGGCCATGTATCTAGGGAACAGAGATGATTCAGGATATGGAAAGTGGATGCAGAAATGGAGTCTTGACTGAGGCCGAGGGGACTTGCTTCAACAGGGAAGAAGAAAGAAAACCGAAGGTGGCCTCAAGTTTTAAATTCCGTTCTGTATTGAAAATTAAGCTTGGGATAGCTCTTGTCACTGATAAACAATAGAACTGAGCAGAAATATAAACGAGTTCAGACGTACAACAACCAGAGAGAACCGCTTTGCAATGCAATATTGAAGATCATTTTTTATTCTAGGTATGGAACTTCATGTTCACAGCAAGACAAACAGTTCATTTTCCTGTCACTGATGGCACTTTCCATGAGTATTACACTTATCTGAGTAAAAATGGTTTTATACTAGTTTATGGTAGTGGTCTTGAGTAGCAGGAAATGTATTTTGCTTTGTTATTTTGTAGGAAAAATGCCACCAGTACTGGCCTGCAGAGCGCTCAGCCAGATACCAGTATTTTGTAGTAGATCCAATGGCAGAATACAACATGCCACAGTATATTCTGAGGGAATTCAAGGTTACAGATGCAAGGGTAAGTTAACATAGCATTACACTAGTTCACATAAGTTTAAAAGAAAATGTCAGTTTCTTTCTTTTCCTCTGTTTTTTTTTTTAATTTTTATTATTATTAGAAAAACCCTAGGGGTGTACTTTCTACAAGGAATAAACAAATAACAGATAGAGTTATTATTAAATGAATGGGGTCTGTGTGTAAGAACAATTTACTTCATTCAGATCTAACATCTGGGCAGCACAACTTTGTAAAGTTCTGAATAACTGTTTGTACCACAAAACATTAGATGATTTGAGGACCATTCTCCCTTTCTTCCTCATCTCCCCCTTGATCATTTTTGGGGGCAATTTTTGTCACTTACAGCTGTAACTATGTTTTTTCCACCACCCTCTAGGCTGAGTGCGTATGAAGGTTAATACATTGAGATTTAAAAACTGCAAAGCAAATAGCATTCGTAAGAAAAGCTTGACAAGCTTTGCACATTATAATTTGATTTTTGGCACAGCATATTTTCATCACTCTTGTATATCTGCAGAGTAGATACATGCAGCTGTGACCCTAGCATCCTCATTTTCATACTGCATTTCTTATTTGAATTTCTGAGTCCAAAATTGAGCAGTGATATAAGATCAAATGTGCATAAATTTTAAATATATATGTGGCATTTCTCAGACTTTTGATTTCTAGCACTTTAGTCTGCATGGCAAGAAAAATTACTGACAGCCTCCATTTCTGTAAGCACTGTAGAATACTGTTTGTTCAGGCAAAACAGCAGGACATACTGTCCAGGAATAACATGAGTGATTACTCAGAGTTGCCAGTCAGCGTACAAAATATTAGACTTTCCCATAGTTAGACTGCTTCTTTTAATGTTATCTTCAAGTAAAATTAGGTACTACTAGTAATTAGATGGACAGTATTTTCACTGACCCAAGTCAGCATAGGAACATTGTAATTTTGCAAATGAGACTTAGGTGTGTGTTTTTGAGAAGAAACTGTAGACACACTGGATCTGATTTTCATTCTATTTGAAATCTAGTAAGGACCACATGACTCATAGCTTCTTTAACCTATTTGTGTTTAACAAAAGAGGAGAATAAGAGGCTCCTAAATTCAGTCTTTAGCCACACTTGTAAGCATAGACAGTCAAAGCCAATTTCACCACAATTGTGCTGGTAGTTTTCCTAGATCATCTATTAAAGATCTCTTCCATCTCAAACTGGAAGAGGTCTTGTGTGACATAGTTCACCAAGCTCAGATCACAAAATAACAAGGAAGACAAAAAAGCCACAGATGTAGTTGAAGTGTCTGAAAACAGTATATATTTCAAAAAAGTTTTGTCAAGAGTTTATAATGAACTAGGATATTTATGAAAGTTCTCTTTACTTATAGCTAACAAACAAGTAAACAGTCTGAAAGGGTTGAATAACTCAATTTGCAAAAGTAGTTTTATTAGACCTGATATTAATTCATCTGTTTCCAAAAGTGCCAAGCATACATACACCTTGGCATTCCTGTTGTGATATTTTACCATCACACGTCATTGCTTCTCCAATTTTGAAAATCTCTTTACCTTGATGGTCCAAATTTTGTTGAAAAATTGTGTTGAAAAAAAAGCTCACGGGGCCATCTTAAATTTTCTAGATGTGCTGGGAAACTATAGCTCCTTCCAAATTTACTAGAAGTGGTGGGTACTACTTACCAAAATGTACATTATAGTTTTCCTGTAGTTAGGCTTTTATGACTGTCCCACCCAGTAATTGAGATCATCTAACTAAATTGTTGTAGTCAAAGAAGAGGAAATGATGCAGTGGCTGTAACCAGCCTCTCTCCCTCTTATCTCCAAAACCGTCTGTAACGTTAGAACACCATCCGTGCTCTGGTAGACCCAGAGACAAGAAAAGAAGCACACTGCCTTTATAGGTGTCAGCAGCAAGTGTCTGGTGTAGAACACTCTGTTATTTCTGAAACTGAGCTGTGAATTGTTGTAAGGTGAAATTGACCTCTGTAAGTCTTTCAGTCTGCTACTTCTGACTGCTTTATACTCACTTTCTCTGTAAACTCCAGAGGTCAATATGATGGGGCAGTGTCATTTAAGGCTAAACTATTAGTGATGACTGTAAGAGTGTATTATAAATTGTACAGCCTTATCAAAAGACAATTGAATATCCCCTGTGAGGAGCAAGAAATCCAAACGGTCAGCCAATCAATAAGGCGATACATTAAAAGCTCTCTGCTCCACGTAGGGATCTGAAAGTTCAAATTTTGATAACTAACTGTGCAAACTGTCATAACATTAGAAAGTAAAGATTTTAATAAAATTTGGCATTTGTATTTGGACTGCTATAGGCAAGCACCTACTTAAAAGAAAGCAGCACTACTTATAATGTCAGTAGCAGAGGGAACTGTGTAAGAAATTGCAGATCAGTTCCCAATATGTTTGAATGCTAGTCTAACATCAGACCAACTAATTTTACTTCTATGCTCATGAAATAGCATTAAACAACAGAAGTTACTGCCATTAAAACTAAATAAGAACAGTTTTCACAGATTTGCACTGGATTATTGAGTTATTACAGTCATGAAATACACCAATACAGTTGCTTTAGACACACTTGGAAACCAAATATTTACCATCAAATCTATTTTGCACATAGAAATTTGTGGTCTTTCCAATGACACCCTAGATTCAAGTAAAGCATCATCTTTCTTATCTTATCTACCCCTAAAAAGTTACTGTTATTCTAGCATAATTCCTATCAGGATCAGAAGTTGCTGAAGAGCTTCCATCTCCTTAACCAACATGTTGCAAGTGAGTCAGACTTAAGGCTTCCTTTGTTTAATTTAGAAGAATGGGAGGTTATTTTGGAGGTAATCAACCTATTATTTTCTCTTCTTGATTAATTAATTCCATATGCCTAAGGCTGTCTGAAGGATGCAATTTCATTATATCTTCTTGAGGGAAAATGGAATCACAGAGACACTATGAGAGAAGTCTGCATTAACAAAATGTCATTTTGGTAGGAAATATTTTGTTCTTTGTGTTGATGCCCACAAGGAATAAAATAGGGTAAATGTTTTCGAACAGATTTTTTTTTTTACAAGTGGGTAAAAACATTCCACAGAAATAGACTACAAAATTGTCACAGTTGTCTAGTGGGAATATAATAGCTAGTAAGTGTATGTGTGTCCTCTCATGGAGCAGTGGCTGGCACACACCCCCATCTTCTGTTTTCCTTACTCATCTGAGACATGGGAGGCAAAACCCCACAGTACTAGAGGAAACATAAAATCAAAGTATTAGCTTTTCCTTTGGTTATTTTTAAAATCACTTTCATTTAATTTCAAAGGTCTGTAATAGATGAGTGCTTGTGGTAGAGGGACAAAAAAAAAACAGAAATAAAGGATTTTTCTTGCCCTCCAGCTTAACTAGTTGTTTTGGGGGGGGATCTCCTATAATCATTTCTATTTTTCATGAGTTTCACTTAGTACAAGACCATTTCGAAGACATGGCACAGTGGGTGCTTAGGAAACAACATGTCCAGAGGCACTAGTTCACATCAGTAGCTCATGTACCATGCTTTTATGCCCATGTTTTCAAACATTTCAGCTGTGCAGATTGACAGTGTCAAAATCATCAAGAACAATGTTTGAAAATTCAGAATAAATTTACTTCATCCATTTGTATTTTTTCTATTTATGTGTCCTGACCATCTATACATTAAATAGGCATCAGCAGAAGCTGGCATTTAGTACTTTCAGGGGCTTCCATCTAAAAATAACCATGCTGTGGTGTTCTGCAGTTTTAAACAATCCTATTAGTATTCCTAACCAAAGGGAAGGAACAGCTTCAGCCACCTTGTTTTGAGAGAGGAAGCCTTTCTTCTCAATTTTTGACTGAGTCCAAGCTATTAGTGAATGAAATTATGATGATTGAAGAGAAGTTTATCGTTTGTTAAACAACTGGCTTCTCTTGACCCATCTTCTTCCAGGAAAATGTCCACCTCATAGAAAGCACCATAGAAAGATATCATCTGCAAAGAGGGCAATGACTAAACGATTCTTATCAGTGAAGATATTCCTGCCATGCAGTAGATGAGCATATCTATGAAATGGAAAGTCAGATTGGATGGCCTTATTCTACCTGCTCTATATGTAAAGGAATTTACAGTCCGCAGGATTCGAAACATAACTTACCAAAAAATTGTATAACCTGGTGAGATTGTTACATCGTTAGCCTCATATACGCTTTTTACACAGGCAGAATGTCAGACAGCTCTTGTATCCTGTGCAGAAGGGAATCTATGCAATGTTGTTAATGAAACTGCACTTCTGGGCCAATGTCCAAAAGCACCAGCCAGTACTGCGATTGAAAGAGTCTTCATAAATGTGATCTTAGCCTACCTCTTCTCAATGTCCTTGTTTTGTGATTGTCTTTCTGGTTGTTGGCTGACTGACTTTCAGCCACTGGAACGTGCTTTTGGGATACATTATTTGTGTCTTTTGTTAAAGGATGGCCAGTCCCGAACAGTGAGGCAGTTCCAGTTCACTGACTGGCCAGAACAAGGAGTGCCAAAGTCTGGAGAAGGATTTATTGACTTCATAGGCCAAGTGCATAAAACAAAAGAGCAGTTTGGTCAGGATGGACCAATTTCTGTTCATTGCAGGTAAGTAAGCAAAGCCTCAAAACAACTCATGTGCAGATTTGTTTTTTTCTGAAGTTGATTGCTGATTGCAATGAAGGTGTATATGTAAATGGAATTTCATAGGTGAACTATCAGAAAATGTAATCAAATAGAAGATCAAAAAAGGAACACACAGGACTGCTTTACAAAACAGAAACTGTTCTGTGATATCCCACTTACACAGAAAAGGTTCTTCTGAAGCACATGGAGGCGCATGATTTTTGTTTCATTTAAAAATATCTCTAGTGCAATCTGGTCAATGCTATGCACACAAAGCAGCAGGAAGAGCCTTATCACAGACTGCTATATCTGATATATTTTTTCCACTGGTAATTAAAAGTGAGGCTCTTACTTTAGTGGGAATTATTTGCTGTAAACAAGCTAGTTACACCTCAGTAGTATATTAGTATTAATCAAGGTAAGACAAATAAAAATAGTAACTATCTCAAGAAAGGGAACAGAGTAGAAAGCGGTGTTTAGAAACTTTGTCAGACAAAAAATCATTGAGGTTTGGATTGGTGAGTTCTAACTTCAGAATGTTATGCCTATTTTTTGATGTGATGACTTCCCTCAATTCTTTTACAATTGATATGCAGATGAAAACAGCTTGCAGGGCATGCAGGAATAATCCATGGTGGGCTTTTTTAATATTCTTGCATTTTTTATTTATTTTCTTTACAGTATTCTAGAGTCTCTAGCAGATGGCCAAAAATAATATCTTTATCTTCTATCTCTTATTTAATAAATTGTTTTCTATAAATTCCATTAGGATTTCAGATACTCATTTTTGCAACATTAAATTATTTTTGGTAGATTAAATGTTATCATTTATATAACAGAGATGCAAAATACTGATACAGGTTCCAAGTCCTTCCTGCAAGCCACGTAATGCCCCAATACTAGCATGAAGACAAAATGAACAAGTTTACTAGAGCATATAAAGGTAGAGAGTGCAAGAAATTCTTGTCCTTCCAACGCCAGGAGGAACCAGAAGTTCTTAAAATACTAGTGTGTTTTGACAGAGTTCTTTATGCTCCCCTAATCTGCAAGACTGACAAAATAAATGTGTTGGACTTCTTGAATCCTACTTTTTTTGTGTGCCTAAAAATTTTTATGGCCTGCTAAGGAGAACAGCACTGCAGAGCAGTGTTTGGTATTCATTTGGCAAGGGAAAATGAAGGACAACCATGACAAAAACAAGCCTTATTCTTCCTGACATTAATGAGTTTTGAGAGCAGAGGAGTAATAAGCAATATTTATGCCTTTATGCAGACATACATAGGAAAGCAAAGTGATGTTTTTCTTCTAAGCTCTTCGTACCGTGCAAACTTGTCCACTTGTGACTGCAATGAAATACTGCTTGCAGTAGGTTATGCATCCCTCCAAATGGGTGTGATCTTTCATGGTGAAATTATAGAGATTTCTACCACTGACTTTGGTAGAAGCAAAGTCAAATCCAGTATAATTCATCATGGTTAGGTCTTTAAAGGTCTAATCATCATTGTAATGACAATTTAGACATTGGTAATGCTAATCATCATTATCAATGTTAGTCAATTTACAAGAATAGGAAATTTCCCTAGCAAGTTTATTTGTTTCTTTCAGGAAGTACAAGATCCTGGGTATCTGCACTTTCGTAGTCTTTGTGGAATTACTGTAATAATGCCTCCAGTTTGTACCATGATGAGTTTTTAAGGATTTCTCTTGTACAAATAAATTCTTCAACTGACAAACTCCCCTAGTGGAAGGAAACCACATTTTTGTGGTTTCCTTCCCACTCTACACATTTTTCACAGGTTTGCTTTTTCTGTTACACGGTAAACCCCTGCCACCCACAATTCAAAAACATTCTCCTTCTCTGGCTTTTTTACAAATAGATCAGCATGTTAAAATTTAAAAAATTCTAAATCAATCATTCAGTTAATTAAAAAATAGTTAAAAGAGCAAAGGACTGTTCACCTTGATGAAAAATTTTCACCTCAACAAATTTTAGATATTTATAGTCTTGTTATTCTAGCTTTTAGCTGGACAATAAGGAAGACCAGCCTTACCCAGAATGCATTTAGATGAACATTTAACAATAAACTCTTATTTCTTACAAAAATACCAGTACCTACTCATGACTCATTGAAGCACCCTACCTTTGGTTTCTAGCTGTTTAAACTTTGGTGAATCGTACTAAATTATGAAGTAGTGCCCTCACAATTTTCTAAATGCAGAATTCTTTAAAACCTGTCACATTGCTTCATTAAATGTCGTAGCATGAGCTGAAGATTAAAATGCTACTAGTACTGATGTGGACTTTCATCACTCTTTAGAAATCCTAAGCATCTTCTGATATGAATTGATACAATGTTAAAATATGCTTGCCACTTTCAGGGGAACAGGGTCAGTTTCCTATAGACTTTACCAAAATATTACACTTGATGGCTAGTTAGCATTTGCAAGCATCGAGATCTTCCCATATTAGTCTGTCTTCCTCTTAAGTAGCTTCTCCAGATACTTTTTCATTTCTTAACAACACAATACAACAAATCAATTCCCTCCTTTTGCTAAATTGAAGAGTTCTGAGTAGGGTTTTTTTTTGAAGTAATAAAGATTTGGTTAATGTGTAAGGCTAGAAGTCCTCACGTGTATTTAGAAAATCATACCTTTTTGTCAGATATATTTAAACAGTTGAGCAGGAGCAGGAGCAAGGAGAATGGAAAATGGTAATCTGCCTTCACTCTGCTGGTCACTTTCTGGGCTGCTTGGTTTAGATCACGCTGTTGTCAGCTCTATAAAGTCCAAGCAGGTTCCAATGCTATTTTTTGAGTATTTTTTCAGCATGTTTCTTAAATTTAGCCTTCTAATTGCCTCATCATAGAGAGGAGACCTTACACTCCTCATCACATATAGGTAAACCAGCACTGAGATCATGATGTTTTGTCAAGTTTTTTCTCAATTTCCTTTTGCTTCAGCTCTCCAAAGGCCCACAGGTTATACAAAATATGCTAAATCAAATCACATATATTTAATAGCCCTAGAAGTGCACTGATCTAGACCAAACACTACAATACCATCATACAATTTGGACATTTGATTTCCACACTAGTCTCTGTGAATTCACTAGATCTCTGTCACAGTCCGTATCAACATTCAGAGTTCTTCAGCTTTTCCCTGCTGTTCATGTTCTTCCACTCTTTTGTCTGGTGAATAGGCATCACAAATCTCCATCTTCCCAAGTCTATATGACTAGACAAAACCTGGTGAAATTACTGACATCAACAGTGAGATGACGGGGTGCTTAATCTCCACCCATACAAGTTCAGACTTGGAAAATAATTTTTTTCTTTGTAGTTACCTCTCTCTTTATCCAAGAGTCATCTTCATGAATAAGTGATTGCTTAATTTTAGTAACTGACAACTATTGGCTCTATTGATTACAGGAATTTCTATGGCTTCTTGGGAGTTTTAGCTAATAGCAGAAACCAAAGACAGAACCGAGAGCAACCAAGCTGTATATTCAAAGATGACATTTCAGACTAATGTAGACATGGTGCACATATATCAGTAAAGCTAAACATCCAGACTGACAGACTTGAATAAAAGCTGTGTCTTAAGGTTTTTGTGTATTCATTACTTAAAATGCAGTGTGTATGAACAATTTCCATATTAATCAAAAATCCCCTGACTATCTCTAACTTGAAGTAGAAGGTAAACTAACACACTGAATATGTGCAAAACAGGGCATATACATAAACAAACTAAAGTAAAGCAAGCAGTAAAATACAGTTTGGTATCTTTTTCTCTTGTCAATTCCAGCATAGATCATTGGCAAAAAACATTCTCATTTTCCTTCACCATGCACTGATTACTATATATCTGGATGAACAAACCAAGTCACTTTGCAGTGAACAGTGGAGAATCAGGAAGTACTTAGTAGCATATGAAGTTTGCTTGAGATTAATTATTCTTCTGAATGCAATAGTTTCCTGTGGAATTTTGTTTATCAAGCCTTTCCCCATATAGAAGTCTGTACACATATGGTGTGTTGTAACCACACATAATTTGTCAGCCAATTCTTTCAGCATTAACTGCCAATTAATATTCCTTTTTTCCTTTCTTATTTTTTTTTCTTTTATTGCAACAGTGCGGGTGTTGGAAGGACTGGAGTATTCATAACTCTGAGCATTGTGTTAGAAAGAATGAGATATGAAGGTGTTGTAGATATCTTCCAGACTGTCAAAATGTTAAGGACGCAGCGGCCAGCCATGGTACAGACAGAGGTGAGCAAAATAGTATCCATGTACGACAGTGATGGAAAAGAAGAGGTATTTCCACAACCAAAAAATGCACAGATAGAGACTGTATAAAATGTGCTTACATTTGTATCTTAAGTCATATAATGACTATATGACTACAGTATAAACTCTTCCATAAAGGTACTGCAAGGACTATTTCCTGTTACAGCAGTAGATACTGCAGGCTGGGGAATAAAAAAATTATTTCAGGAGTGGATCCTAAATTATGGTAATTGAGGAAAACCATTTTCCAAGAAGCATTTTAATTGAAACTTTGTTTCCTGGCAGAAATGTCTGGCAATAAAGAAGGAGGGAAGTTCTTTCCGCAGGTGAATCCACTGATTTTTTTGTTCCAGGAGCAAAGTGTTGTTCATGGCTTCAGAGTGAGACTGTATTATTTATACAGTTTTCTTGACTTTGTGTCACCAAGCAAGTGGCTGTTTGGCCTGAAAATCATAATGGTAAATTCAGCATTCAGGAAAACTATGGTGTAAATATTTTCTGTGTTATCTAGAGTGCCATAGAGAAATAAGGAAAGGGATAAGCAATATCAACTGATTTCCTGGGCCTGGGTGCTTAGAACTGTGTCATGTCATAAAGAATACTTTCAGTTGTGCTTAATTTCTACTTAAATTTCTGAACAGGAGACTTGAACTAAGCCAGAGCCAATAGGGTAGGAGAACCAAGCAAAAGGGCAAGAGAAGGGAAACATTTTAGGTCATACATTTATTTTGTATAATTTGATTGACACTGGCCTTTAAATTAAAGTCTGTGAACTCTGAAATGGTTCCCCAGAGTTTGCCATTTAGCACAAGAAAATTAAACTTGTTCAATAAAAGCTGGATAGTCTTGTTTTTAAGAAGACAACTTCATAAAAACTTATATGAAAAATAAAGATACTTATTTTTAATCTTGTCAGTTAGCCAGGTAAATCACTGTGACCAAACTGAAGAGTTAATTCCATTTCTTTTCCATTACCATCATTCTTCTCGATAAGCAAAATGAAAAATGACTGCTTTCTGTCGTTTTGTTTCCAAGAAATAACTACAGTATACAGAAAAACTATGCTTCCTGGAGCCTACCTGACAAATACAGAGTTCAGCTATGCAATATATTCTCCTGCCTCCTACTTTGACTTATTTCTGTATGCTACCCTTCATGCCCCCTGCTGAAAGTCGAAGTGTTGTATACTCATTTGTTTCAGGATCCTGTGGAAAACAAATCTCTCATTTAGTGGTATAAACTGCCAGGAAATCTGATCCTTATTCAACAAAGCACTTCAACTCCACGTAGACCACACAAGCACTTAAAGTTTACACGTATGTCTACTGCATTCTCCCACTGTTCCAACAGGAAGCAGAAAAGAACTGTTAGTGATCATACTACTACATTGAGGCAAATATCTGATAAGTTTCCTGGTCTCCAAAATAAATTTTATTTCGATCTTAACAAGTATAACCCATGTGGGGTTACCACATAGCACTATCAGATAAATAAGCGGACCTTGATATTTTAGATGGTTTCAGAAGCAATCTCTCTCTTTTTTTTTCTTTTTCTTTTTTAAATTTTAAACCCTGAGTGGCAGTTGCAAATGGGTACACAGATGTGCATATTTTAGTGTAAATGTGCAATATTACATAAATGTGCAAAAGGACTGCTGTGTGGAGGTGAAGATAACATGTAATGCCAAATGTTGGAGTGACCAGAGGTATAAGCAAATCTCTCACCACACTGAACTTTTCTCTGCTTCCAGGTGTAGGTTGAAATGCAAACCTCTTTAATATTCATAACGTGCTTTAGCTGTATATTTCCCTCTTAGGCCCTTTTCTTGCCACAGGCTGAGATACCTTCACATCTTCATCAAAGCCTATAGTACTGAAAGGTTGGGATTCCCTTTGTTTCCTTAACATGATTTCTAACCTGGTTGTTTTACGTACAGCATTCAATATTAAGGCTGTAATGGATTTTGACACTTAGTTTGTTGTATTTGCTGTAGAGTTAATTGGATATTTTACTACTTATTTTCAAATACGTGGGGGGAAAGCATCTTAGCATGCTCCAGTGAGAAGAAAGCTTTATGCTGATGTTGTATTAATCCAGAATAACAAACAGTCAATAAGTGGGTATATGGTCTCTGCACAAAAAAAGAAGCTACATTCTGTGGAAAATGTTATTGCATTAAATGAGTGTCTATCTTCATGTGTTGTATCTCAGACTGGATTCCTGTTATGTCAGCAAAAGAATATTGCTGAACTGCAGATGCCTCTGTGGTGTATTTGTCTGTAGCCAAAAAGTATTCACTCTTAGTTGAAAGAAAATAGAAAGCAACCAACAAACTGGCTTTTTGATGCTTTTGTTTTCTATCTTTCTTTCTCCAGGATCAATACCAATTCTGCTATCGAGCCGCACTGGAATATCTGGGCAGTTTTGATCACTATGCAACATAAAAACCCATCGTGGATTTTTATTGCAGGCCCTTTAAGATCCAGAGAGCCGCTTCTGAGCCATACGATGTGCTTTAGAAGTACTTCTTAACTCTTCGCTAAGGAGCAATTATTGGGGATATATAAAAAAAAAAACAAATGAACAAAAATGGGGATATTTAAAACAAAAATAACAACAACAACAACAACAAACTATTCCATGTGGACCAAGAATTCACAGTTTAATAACGTAACCATAATAAAAGAATCCTGGCCACTGAGGCGTCTGGAGGATCTAATTTACAGATACCTCAAGGGTTCGACATTGGTTGAAGTTAAAGGGAAGAGGAAAATGATCAGAGAGAATGATCATCTTGTTCAGGATTTCATGCTTTTGCAAAGAAGAATTTTGAGAGAACTGCAGTTCAGTGCAAGGTGTTTATTAAAAGATTGGGTCCTGGCTTCTCAAATAAAGCGGACTCTTGACTTCAACATCACCCCTTCCCATCATACTGCTCATCATAACACTTTAGGGAAAACGTGGGAATGATTAAAAAGGAAGTCCTCGATTTAGTTTTTTAGTATTGTAAAGATACTGCTGACCTGTGCTTCATTTTTAACTGTGTAAACTTTTTCCTTTTTTTAACAAGAGTTTATCATTCATTGAGGTGAATTAAAGAAAAGGTTGCATAACTGTTAATCTTTTTGTTTAAAAACTGTAGATTTTTTTTTTAAGCTGTAGAATTGTTATCTGTAATATCGTGCTGTAGAAATGTTAAATAATTTGAAAATATGCACATTTTTGTGCAGTACTATATTTCTCTACAGTACCACAGTCTTGTTAGGTATTACTTTTACGGTTTTGTTTGGTTTATTTTTCTTTAAGAAAATATTCATTGTAATCAGTTAAATCAAAATGGGGCTTTTTGGTTTCTTTTGGAATCAACAGGGAGGCGCAAAGTATAAAGATGCTGCTAACACACGCGCATGCACACATATGCACATGCACACCCACACCCTCGCTCTCTCTATATATATAAGTATATGTATGTATTACTGTCTACCCTTGTCTAATTCTCTGTATAGTTACAGAGATACAGATAGGTAGATATTCACACACACATAAACATACCAATTCTTCCATATCTGGATTTATCAAAGCATTGGGAAAGTTTTTCAGCATACTACAATTACATTAAACTACTATTTGATCATCTCTGCATTTCCAAGGTCCATAAACTTCTGTTTCAAAGGGAAGTGAGGAATGCACATCATTGATATTTGAACGTCTTCTCTATCCCAAACAATATTTCTATCCACATTGCCACTTGAACACACACACGCACACACACACACGTGCACACACGCACAGAGTATGTGATTTAGGCTTCCAGTGAAGTTCAATATTTGTAACACTATAGTGCAATAAGAAATCATATTATTAAATGTAGGAGGTGTGCATGTGGGAAAGGTCAGTGCATATCCCTTTAGGAGGGGAGAATGTTGTAATATACTAGGTATTAAGATGTTTTAAAATTGTATTCTATAGTATACTGTCTATAGTGTGCGCTATATAATTTACATTTACCGTATGTAACAGGGCAAAGCCAAACACACATTGCTCTGTGAAATCAAACGTTTTGTGGCATACAGCATTGTTTTGGGATGCTGGGTTTTATTTTAATTTTACATTTAGAGTGCCTTATATTTGATGCCTATTTTGAATAGCATTTCTTTAAGTTAGCCTTCATTTTGTATTTAGTTCAGTTTGTTCATGTCTCTGTTATTCTTTTCAAACATTTTAATACATGTATCAGACAATTTTGAAAAATATGCATTTCCAGTTTCTAATGAAGTATGGATGGTAATAAATGATAACCCAAAACATGTAGGTAGTCGAGGCCCTTTATCTTTCCATATTTCCAGTAACAGACCAGCCCACAAAGTAAAAATCTATTTCTCATTGTCTTTTAAAACCCACTGTGTCACTGGTTATTGTGTTATCATTGCAGAGATGTAGCAGTACACTAGCAGTAGTTAACATTGGCAGTGTTCATGCATCTTTTTTTTATCTTTTTTGGGCCAAGTCCTGGTCATTCAATTGTGTCAACAGAGTACTAAAGTCAAACCATTGCTTTCAGTGGGAGGGTTCATGTAACGCTGGCAAGACTGAGCTGACAGGATATATTTGAGAGTGACACTAGATTTTCTTCCTGAGAACAAAGAAAATTCTGTAAACAGCACAAAGTACTTTTTGAGACTCTTGATAAGATGCCATTTACATTGACCCTGGTTTCCATCATGCCTTCTACCATTGTCAATACATGAGTATCAAAGGAATTCTTTCTTTGGGGTTTCAAATAGAAGTATTGGTATGACCTGTCAATGTGACCTCAACTTTTTTTCTTCTTCCACTTTGCCCACTACTAGCAGAAAGAAAAATATGAAAGACCAAACTCTAGCAAGCATTGTATTTGAGCACTTTTGTAAAGAAAAAAAAAAAGAAAAAAAAAAAAAACGAAAACACAAAAATATAAATATATATATATGGAATGAAGGCTACCTCAGAATGAGATTCTATAACTTACATCTGAACCAGAAAAAAATGTGCACTATGTTTCTTTTTCTTCTTCTTTCTTGATTTGTATTTTAAAATAATTATTGAAGTGCCAGGTTATGTGGTGTGGTCATGTTCTTCAGCTCAAATGCAGAGGACCAGAAAGAAACTATAATCAAAAAAAAAAGCATCATTTTGGAAACATAGACTAGGGAATATTCTTGCACACTGGATCTGTAAAAGAATCAGAGCATTCTCCCTAGCAGACTATCTTGCAAGCTCCAAAGAAAGTAAAGGAATAAAAAAAAGGAAAGCAGAGCCAATTTATGAGGAAAATTGTTGTATAACTATTCCATTTAGTTTTTGTGTTTCTTAAGATAACTGCTAGCATCATTGATGTGCATTCCACTTTCTGTACTCTTATATGCAGTCTTTCTACAGTTAATTTAAGTTGTGAGCTTCTTTGTCTACATACATCATACATTTCCAGGCTTAAAATTGGTTTCATCAGCGTAACCAGTACGGTGCTATTATTTATGTTTATATGTGTAGTTATGTCTAATTTTGTAATTAGTTGCAATGGGAAAAAAAACCACAAAATATATAAAAATGATTTATACCGAAGCTTAATTTAGCTCTTTTTTAAAAAATTATTTGAGTGGTTAGATAGCAGAGAGGATAGCTGGGGGAAGGAGTGGCCCTCTAGGGAGATTTGCACTTTCTATATATACCTTTGTACTATGCACTGCCCTATTGATTCTACACCCAATAATATTATAACTTGAACCCATCTGTAAGAAACTGCTTATAAAATCCACTTGTGTGTATTTAAATGACACAGAACATGTAAAAAGGAAAAAAAAAAGTTTGCAATGGCTAAAAAAAATGCAACTGCTTTTTTTCCTTTTATTCTCTCCTATTTTTCTTTAATTTTCTTTTTTCTTCTTTTCTTTTCCTTTTTTTTTCTTTTTTCTTTTTTTTTTTTCTTGGTGCCCTGATACTCCATAGATATCAGAAGGCTGCAGGTCTCATCATAACCATCTGTTATGTGGCTTTGACATTCAAGCTTGGAGTGTCTTTACAAAGATAATAAAAATTGTGTTCTTTGCTCTTGTTTTGGATGCATAGACTGAAAAATTTAAGAAATTACCTTGTAAAATGGCTTGTTAAAAAAGATACAATTACCTCTAATTAGTAGTACGCGTAAATGTTTTACAGAATGAAAGGCGTGCTTTTTATTTTCTTACTTCGTTACATTGGTGGCGAAAGAAAGTCTGTATGAAAATCATTTCTTTGCTGACACAAGTTCCATTTGTTACAAATGAATTCTAATAAAATGTCAGTGTTATGCAGCCCTGGTCTTCTTTCTTAAGCAGCACTTTTGAAATCAAAACTTGTTTCGTCCCTCCTGGTGATAAAGGAGTTTAATTGGAACTACAAAGCAGTCATTAATCATCTTAACTAGCAGCTGGACAGTGGAAAATGCATTCTTAGGTTAGCAAATATATATCATCTTTAGCAGCAAATTTTGAGCCAGCATAGGCAATCTCTTTGGCATGAATTCCCATAGCTTTATGAATTGAATTGAAATTATCACACTTTACATTCCTCAGGAGTTCCCCTTTGTGCTTTAGAAATGTATCATTACATTGAAAAAGTAGACCTCTGTCCCACCTAAAGAGGGGAAAATATCCCCATTGTGGGTCAAATTGTGAATTTTTCTGTCCTGTGGATTTGGCAGGTTCTGGAGTAAATCCAAAGTCACTAGTCAGAATTCAGTTACAGAAAATGTGGCAAGCAGTCATGACAGATTTTTGACTCATTTCTGCTCTGCACTGCATGTGCAGCGAGTGCAAATGTGGGTCTCTCAAGCTGCTGTCCAAACACTGTGCGAGTGTTTTCAAACGCTTTGAAAAAGTTTTAAATGAACATGCCATGTGTATTGAGGCAAGCTACAAGGGGCATGGAGATCTAGTCAAGGATAACATAAAAAAAAGACTTGCTCTGTTTGCTTGTTTTGAAAGAGGGCAGGTTTTATCTCCAAGATTGCTTTGTTAGTAAGGGAACACAGTCCATTAGCCACTAGTATTAAGTACATGTAAATAAAGAATTCTCTGTGCTGGAAGGATGTGCAAAGACATAAATATTAGACTGATTTCTAAGAACTTGTATTCTTCTTAGCCTAATTTCCACGTTAAGATGGTGATAATAGTGTGATTGTGAAGCCTTGGTATTTTTAGAGAGTATTACTAATGTTTTTCCACTGACTTCTGTGGATTTTACTGCTTTGCAGGCTGCCTTTGGCTTGAACCTTTTTTACATAGTCTGTGCAAGGTGGTTTAAAGCTGTGTTATGTAAGGGTTTCTTTAACTATCTGAGTGGCTTTAGATGGCGCCCTTTAATGTCAGCATTGACTTCTTTGGATTTTCCTGTTCTGTGCATCTAGCATGGGCCAAAATAAAGTGTGAAAATGAATATTGATAAAAAGATTTGGCTATGTATGGGTTAATACATTTTAAGTTAATGAGTTCCAACAACACTAGTTCTAATTCATGCTTCCTTCACAAATAAAAAAACATTTTTATGTCATGTACTTTGAGATCATTAAAGTTAAGAAATGCTGTTGAGGTGTGCAATTAACCCATCTCAAAGCAAAACAATACCTACAGACTTTCAAGCACAATAACATTGGCATCTTTTCAATATTATACAAACACTTGAACCAAATTCCCAGATTCCCAGAATCTTTGGTGTTCTTTAATTCTGGTATCTCTCAAAATGAGACAGTCAGTCCTGATTCTAGAGCAAGAGAGGATTTCCATCTGTGCTTTGTATTTCTTTTCCCATTGCCTGCTTCTCCCAGTCACTGTGACCTTAAAACAAACGTCAGCTACTGGTAGAGGTATAAGTATCGAAAAAGTACTGATGAGGAATATATAGAAAGAAATTGTTCACGGACCAGAGTGTCCAGAACAGGTCAATACTCAACAGATCAGTACCCAGTGAAACCTAAAGAGCATTAGTTATCACTGGTCAACAAAGGGACAGAAAAATGTTCATAGAAATTGCTGAGTCCTTTTTGCTTCAGATGTGAACATGGCCTCTTTTTTTTATTTCCTCGTAAACAGCTGTATAAGCAGAATGATCTTTAATTACTTTTCACAGACTGGAATTTTGAAGAAAATAACCAACAAATTTGCTGATGTGTAAGCCAACCTACCAGTCAGTGATAAATTACTTCCTCTTCCATAAAACTTAACATGAAAAAAAAAAAAAAATCCTGCCTGTGGAGCTGCTGAATTCTATGAAATAGCCTTGCATTTTGAAATCTTGAAATTTAACATCTTCAGACAATCAAACTTCAACAATAACACTTGATCAAATTGTAAAAAATGTCCACAGAAGGTGCCAAATGGTATCAATATTACTTCGTTGTCGAAGAACATCCTTAAAGCAGTTTCTGAAGTGTGAAATAGTGGTACTTTTTTCAGTCTGTCACTGTGCATGGGGACATGAAGCACTGATGGGTTATGAGGCTATGCACCTGTAGCAAATTTTTATCTTAAGACCTGTGGCAAATTTTAATTTAATTTTTGTTTGTTTGATTATTTTTCTATTTTTATTTGTTTATTTTATTTTATTCTATTTTTCTGTTTTATTTTTAAGGAGGGAATATTGATGCTCTGCTACTGAATGCAACTATTTTGAAAGTTACTTAATTCAAAAACTGAAGGATTTGAATAATGTAGTTGTACTGATATTCAAGAGAGTATTTTCTCTTTACACTGTCCTGTGTGTTTTAAACAAGGTGGTTCTATTCTTCAGTTCTGCTTATGAAGGGTACCACAGTATGATGCAGAATATTTTTGTATTACTAATGTAATGAGTCAAGATGGAAGGAAACATCTGCCGACTAGCTTTCAGAGGAAAGCAGAATGATAACCTGCAAATGAGACACTGTAGTGAATAGAGATCATTTTGCATCTAAACTATAAATAGGATGTTTTTGAACCCAAAATGCATTCAGCTTGCTTCTGTCAGCAGAAATCTTTATTATTGTAGCAGGAACAAACAAACAACCTTTCTTTGCCAATAAAAGCAGTTCATTATGTATTCAAAAGCCTTATTGGATCTAGAATGTAAATCTTTAAAGTAAAAATTCCCTGGAAATGCCTTTCCTTCTCTCATACATAAAAGCAAGAAAACAGAATGTAAGTTTTTCTTCATTGGAAGAAATTATTTGAAAATACATTAGCATTACTATAGAATCATAGAATGGTTTGGGTTGTAAAGGACCTTAAAGATCATCTAATTCCAACCCCTTTGATACCTCCCACTAGACCAGGCTGCTCAAAGCCCCATCCAGCCTGGTCTTGAACACTTCCAAGGATGGGGCATCCACAATTCCTCTGGGCACTTCTGGTCTTTGAAAATCCAGTTTGCTTGTGAAATCTGGTAGGGTCTAAAGGACTTGAATAAGCCCAGCATTCTACTGTGGTAGGCACTTCACAAACATACAGCAAATTCTCATCCATACAGCAAAAGAAAGCAAAGCATCATCTAGAGGCTGAACATGCCATTTCTGAGTTCATGAGGCAAATCAGCGTCATCACTGACTCTGAAGCCAAACCAGCTATCACTACCACTACAAGGCATCTTGTTCAGACACCATGGTTATTCAAAGCACACAAAAACCTGCAAAAATCAGTGGCTAATGTTGAGCACACAGTAACTCGTTGAACACATAACTGGCAAAATGGCCATTTTTCACTAAAGCCATGTGCTTCTGTTCCATAACATAAAATACTTACCAAGTTAATACAATATTGTCTCAATAATCCACACTTCCAAAGAATATTTTGCAAACATTTCACACATTCACACCTTGTGTTTGAACTCCTTTTATTCCATTTCCTCTGTAAAAATTTGCTATTCCTTTTTCATCAAATGCTTACACTTGTTCTTTGACTGTTTCCTTTAGAACTTAGTCCCTGACAGTTTTAGAGATTTGGTACACAATTTACAGCATCACGCAGCAAACTGGAAAGGTAGAGTAAGACCCAAACCTATGTACTCAGCCTGGAGGGAGCAATATATTCATCTACAAAATCATTCTTAACCATTGTAGAATGTGGATGCAGAATAGCTCTTACATAATGAGTAGGCAACAAAACAAATACAAATAAGAGTGTTTGGTTTTAGTCTACTGGTTTTGGCTAGGATGGAGTTTATTTTCTTCATAACAACTGTATGGTGCTACATTTTAGATTTGTGACCCATACAGTGCTGATAACACACCAAAACTTTAGTTATGGCTGAGCACTGCTTACACGGTGTCAAGGCCATTTCTGTTTCTCACTCTGCCCCACCAACGAGTAGGCTGGGGGCACACAAGAAGTTGGGAGGGGACACAGCTGGGACAGCTGCCCAAAAGGAAATGCCATGTGATATGACACCACGCTCAGCAACAAAAGCTGGGGGAAAAGAGAAGCAATGGGGGAAGTTCAGAGTAATGGTGTTTGTCTTTCCAAGTAACCATTACAAGTGATGCCCTGTTTTCCTGGAAAGCGCTAAAGGGCTAAACATTTGCATGCTGGTGAGAAGCACTGGCTGAATTCCTTATTTCAGTTTGCTTGCATATGCAGCTTCCAATTTACCTCTTAAACTGTCTTTATCTCAACCCTGTTTTCTCACTTTTACCCATCTGATTCTCTCCCCATCCCACTTGGCAGTGGAATGAGCAAATGGGTATGTGGACCTTAGCTGCTGGCCAGGGTTAACCCGCTACATTTGGTTACTGATTTTTCTTGTCAGTTGTTACTTCCAAGGCTGACATTAACCGGGAATTGTAACTGATGCTCCTGGGAAGCCTATTGCAGAGAAGCTTTTTCTGCAGGCTATTGCACGAGCAGGAGGAAGAACACAATGGTCAAGCCCACCAGTTTCAAAATGGGAAACAGTGTTACTGTCTAGAAACTGTAGATAATAAGGTGTGAGGGATAAACAGTGCAACAAATACATAAACACTATCAACATTCATTGACTAAAAGTCAATTTCTACAAATTCTGTAGAAAAAGTACAAGTCTGCAAACACACGTCACAGATATGGCCATTGGAACTTCAGTTAAAGGCTTGCTCTTACACATGCTACTCACAAGAAAGCACCACCAGGTAGTCTGTCCAGATAGTTGAAAAACTAATCCAAAGTGAAAGTTCTCTAGAAAGAACTGAAAGGTCTGTTATCCTTTCTGCATGCTAGTCCTTAGGTCAAATGCATGAACAAATGCATTTAAGGTAAGACAATGCATTTCAGGGCTTTTTCTAAGTTTAAAATTATCAATATTTATTTCTTAAATACCAGCTAAAAAGGAATTATCTTGAAGTAAACAGAATTCTGACTTCAATAGAAAAGATTTTTTTTTTCTATTTTTAGCTCCTTATTCATAGGATTTTGGCTAAGTACTATCAAATAAGTAATAGATCCAAAAACAGATATCTGATATTTGCTAACTTTTTTAAGGAAGTATGAAAAAAAATCTCTGTAGCTTTATTATGTCTGAATTAATAGTACTTAATACATATACCTTATTATGTCTGAATTAATAGTACTTAATACATATACTCTTTAGTAGTAATGCAAAATGAACATAGGTGCTTCATGCGTAGACAGGATTTTTCCTCTCTAAAAATTAAGAGTATTCGAACTGAAAAGGAGATTGACTGGAATTAGAAAAACAGATAATTTACTGCTAGAAGTGTTTTTGTTGTGTTAATATTTCTTGCCAATGTCTTCTGAGGACCCAGCTGGACATACTCCTTTGCCTGATTACAAAATTGATGTTTTTAAACAAGTTAAGAATATTTTGTGTGATTGTGTTAATTTCATAATTGCTAGGAGTAAATTCTGAAAGGACTAAAAGGTTAATTATATGCTGAGAATTGCGTTCTTCTGTATACACATCGTCTGTCCTTCTACACAAGATATTATAGAAACAAAAGCTAGATCTGCTTTTACATTTCAGGTTTTTTGGAAGTGCTTTATCAAATGGAAGTTAAAAGTTCAGTCATGTTATGAGGTAACTTCTGCTTATAAGTAAATTTGCTCATAGAAACATCATATACTTTATTTACATACTTGGATGTTTTGTTTTGTTTTGTTTTGTTTTCCAAAGGAAGAAAGAGATATACATGAAATAAACTCTGTTGATGGCATGCACTCTAGCTAGTTGCTAACATCATTCTAGTATGGTCTATATTTTGCCTTTGCTTCCATTTTAATAGCTATACATTTCCCTTGGGCAAGGATTTACTTGCCTATAATCACACAGTTACATTGATCACTATAAAATAGCACAAAATTATTATTTCATGGGATGCTGGAGAATCAAACAATATAAACTCAGGATCAACAAGCACAGACAAACCCTTATGAAATGGAAGGGCAGTGAAATTTAATGTAGACACAAGCTTTGCAAGCAGAAGTTCCTCCCTCCTCCCTCCTTCCATCAATGTAATAGGACATTAAAACTACTCTTGAGCCCAAGTTATTTTGTTAAAGGGAGGAGACAAGAAAGATAAGTAACAAAAGACAGGCTTACCATGACCACACTAAACAGACGGGGGGTGGGGAGGGGCGGGGGGGGGAGGAGGGGACATAGTGACTTTGTTTCAGCTTGGCAGTAGTTAATTAGTGGCTTTCAGCATCTGGGAGAAAAGCAGGGTGAGAGTGAAGCTTTGAACCAGACAGCTGGATGGCTTTATGGCAATGCTTAACATCCAGTTGTTTAAAAACGTTGATGAAAGCTTTGTCCTTTGACCTGGATGAACACACAACAAAATGGGTAACTTCTTCCTAGAGGCATGAAACTTCTTCCAAATTCAAAAGGGCAAAAGGTGTAAAAAGAAGCACGGATATTATAACATTTCCCATGAAGAAGCAGCTGAATGTTTTCTGATGTTGTATGTGGTATACAGTGGTTGCTGAATCACTTAAAGGTTCTCTTGAGTCAGGAAGGTTTGAAGCGACTACTTCTGAACCAAAAGTCTGACATAACAGAACGATTTCGTATATCTCTTCTCTATGGCAGAGCTGTAGCATCTCATAAACACAAGGTTTCAATCATTATTGAGTTTTGACAGGCTTCTCAGCTTCTTCCGTATTATATCTTTGTACCTCACAGTCCATGATGGCTCTTTCTCTAACAGTCCTACTATATACTGAGATTTTATTCATATGTTGTACCTGCAAACTATACAACATTGGCTTATATGTGCTCATACTGATTTGCCTACTCAGTATTAAAGTCAACATTTAAGTTTCTCCTAGACTTTACTCAATTTTCAGCTAATTGTGTATATGCCTGCCACTAGGACTATTTTACATTGTGATGTATCTAACATCTAATGCAACAAAAGTACAGCTCTAACTCAAACCAGGACTCCTGTAGAATAATTCTTGAAGTAGCTATTCCCCTGTTCTAGTTTCCATCTCTGCCCAATACTGTAGGTATGTTCAGAGCAAATTTACCAGAACCAGCTACATCTTGCAGTGGGAGACGGAGTACAGACTTTGGCAAGAAACATAGATCCCCAGTGGCAAACTGGTAGGTTCCTAAGCATTCTGGGGTAGATCTCACTTCTTTTTCCACCTTTCTCTTTGCCCAAGTCAGGCCAATGCTAATTAGCAGGCCATTTCTTAGCAGCAACCTAAGGGGTTTTCTACATAAGGGTAAAAAGAGAGAGAAATCTTCTACCTCATGTTGTCAGATGAATTTGGGAAAAGCCTAGCAGACTCACAGAAGCTGGGAGAACAGAGTGGTGGTAAGATCTTCATTTTCCTCTCAGAGCTTACGCAGTTCCTATACAAGAGCTGCTGTCCACCCAGGGTAGTAGCAAAGCAACTCGGTTGCACCCACTCATGTAGATATGGTTTAGCTTTAAACTCATATGTTTGAGGGGAGTTTTAAGTACTAGATTCATGGCTAAGGATCACACCAAGTGTCAGGGCACTCAAGAAGTTGTGCTTTGCTCTTCCCAAGTGTTATTTAAGCTAGAAGTGATTAAGAGCTGCATCTGTTAAAATTATAACTCAAGTTGATTCCAGCAGGAATGCTGAAATCTACCTGTAGGCCTGTAACTAATGATATACACCAGTCAACTCTGCGTTAAATCCTGTTTAATATCTTTGTTAATGATCTAGATGATGGGGCAGGGAGTACCCTGAGCAAGCTTGCTGATGACACAAAATTGCAAGGAGTGGCCAGAGGATTGTGCTATCAATCAGAAGAACCTCAACAGACCAGAGAAACGGACCAAGAAGAACCTTCTGAAGTTCAGCAAGGGGATCTGCAAAGTCCTGCATTTGAGGAGGAACAATCCCAGTCATTCAGTTTGAGAGAAGCTTTGCAGAAAAGGCCCTGGGGTTCCTGGTGGACAAGTTGAACATGAACCAGCAATGTGCCCTTGCCACTGTATCCCAGGCTGCATTAGAGAAAGTGTTGCCAGCTGGTCAAGGGAGGTGATCCTTGCCCTCTCCTCAGCACTGGTGAGGCCATACCTGGAGGACTCTGTCCAGTTCTGGGCTCCTCAGTACAAGAGAGACATGGACATACTGGAGAGATCCTAGCAAGGGGCCACTAAGTTGATGAAGGACTGGAGCATCTCTGCTGTGAGGAAAGGCCAAGAGACCTGGGACCTTTCAGCCTGAGGAAGGAAGGTTTAGGGGGATCTTACTACTGTATATACATTTCTGAAGGGAGGGTTGCAAAGAAAACAGAGCCAGGCTCTTTTCAGTGGTGCCCAGTGAAAAGATTAGGGGCAACAGGCTCAAACTGAAACATGGGAGGTTTCCTATGAACACCAGGAAATACTTTTCACTGTAAGGGTGACTGAGCCCTGGCATAGGTTTCCCAGAGAGGTGGTGGAGTCGCCATCCTTGGAGATATTCAAAAGCTGTCTGGATACAGTACTGGGCAATCTGTTGTTGGTGACCCTGCATGAGCAGTGGGGTTGGACTAGATAACCTCCAGAGATCCCTTCCCACTGTAACCATTTATGTATGGGACATAAAGTTAGCATTCACAGTTGAGTCTTAGGTTACTTCTCTAAGGCCAGGTTTCTTATCTCACTCAATTTCATTTTCAGATTTTCAGTGTCAAAAGTAAGAAAACAAACCAAAGAATTTTTTGTTAAACATACATTTCTGTTTCTCAAGAAATAACCTTTGAACCAGCATCATTCAGATGAACTAGCATCATTCATATATACACATGTGTATATGTACACAAATATAACTCACAAATATGTCTCACATCTGTGCCTGGCAAGATCAAGGAGCAGATCCTCCTGGAAACCATACCAAGGCACATGGAAAATAGGCCCGTGCAAACCTCATGAAGTTCAACAAGGCCAAGTGTAAGGTCCCACATGCGGGCTGGGGCAATGCCAAGCACAAATACAGGCTGGGTGGAGAAAGAATTGAGAGGAGGCCTGAGGAGAAGGACTCGGGGGACTAGGTGGATAAGAAGCTCAAAATGACCCGGTAATGCGCACTTGCAGCCCAGAAAGCCAACTGTATCCTGGAGTGCACCAAAAGAAGTGTGGCCAGCAGGTTGAGGGAGGTAATTCTGCCCCTCTGCTCTGCTTATAGCAGTTTAGCCTCCCAGTACTTAAAGGGGGCCTACAGGAAAGACTGTATCATGGAGTGTAGCAACAGGACGAGGGGTAAAGGTTTTAGCCTGAAAGAGGGTGCATTTAGGTATAGATATTTGTAAGAAATTCTTTACTGTGAGGGTGGCGAGGCACTGGAACAGGTTGCCCAGAGAAGCTGTGGATGCCCCATCCCTGGAAGTGTTCAAGGTCAGGCTGGATGGAGCTTTGAGTAATCTGATCTAGTGCAAGGTGTCCCTTCCCATGGCAGGGGGGTTGGAACTAGCTGATCTTTAAGGTCCTCTTCAACCCAAACCATTCTATGATTCTATGATATACTTAGTGTGTATATATGAGCATAATACAGTGGTTCTTAATATTTGCATTAAGATTGCATTTGCACTAGGTTTGTTAGATTTTCAGAAAATGTTTGTCATTCATGTTTTCCTCTTTGGATACTTGATCTGCTTAAACAGGACATTTTAGTGGCATCATTTTTAACTACAACTTTTACTCTATCTTTTTTCCTTGTTTTTTGGAGGCATTATGTTTACAAAGCAAAATTTTTTATCTTGTCAAGCTCTTGACCAAATTTCTTTTCTCGGAAGACATTTACATTTTCCTTAATGGTTCAATTGTAAAGTGAGGTTAGTGGAGCCAGGTAACATAAGACACATTATATAGTGGTTTTACTCTTACCTCTTAAAATTAATCCAGTATTAGCATTTCTGTATACATTTCTTGCATAAATGATTCGTTATTTTTTTACGATAAGACTGAAATTATTTTCCTAATTTGCAGCCCATCATCTGCCTAAAATTTTAATTTTACTTGCTAGAAATCCTCATTAAAATGATTTTCCAGCTGGCAAGAGATTTTTAGGACTGAAAAAAGTATTTCCTTTTTCACTCATGAATGTGAGAAAGTGGGACATGCTTCAGCCCTCTCATTCCCTTTTATGTTTTTATTTGTGTCCTCATAAGCCATTTAGTTTCAAAGAAAAATGAAATTTTAGATGCAGTTTGTTCAGTGGCTGTTTGGCCATTGTCTGGCTATGTGCCTGTTCAGATGGGAGGGAAAATTGAAAGCAATTTCCTTAGAGGTGTATTTTTTGCCTTCGTTGAAGACCCATAGCTTTTTTGTATTTGCCTGATTTGAAGCCATGTCGAGGCTAAAATCAAGACTAATGCAAGCTGAAGTCTTACACTGCTTAATTAAAGCATCTGCACTGTGTTCTTTCACTGTTGAATGCTTCTGACAAACAAGTTCCCAGAGCAATGTGGATTCAATGTTTTCCAGATTTTGTAGGTCTAGCATTCCTAGCATGGACTTAATTTAGTGCACCAAATGTATATATTGGAATTGCTTCTTTTCAGCCTTTGTCTTTATTTCTATCTTTCAAAGGAAAGAAATAATTGTATAGCTGTCCTTAAGTTTCAAGGGAAGGAATAAAAAAAAATACAAGCAAGGTGTTCTTAGTGAGAGAGGAGGGATGTTAAGTGAGATACCTATATTGGAAAGCTCTTCCCCCAACACTGCCAGTTTATGTGCAGTGTTTTGTCACCAGGAGCTGAGAGTTCTCAAGTTAAGCTGAAAGGCAATTCCAGCTGCTGAGTAGTAACCTACAGCTTGGACACAACAGGCTGCAACAGGGAAGATGTGGTATGAAACAGGTAGCTAGCAAAAAACTCCCAAATTAACTTATAATTTTTATTAATGGAAAAAGATGGATCAACATGATTGATTTCTTTCTCAGTGTCCTTTCTTAAACTGTACCATCTGTGGAAATGAATCCAATTCAAGAGCGAGTCAGGTAACCTGAAGATTTCTATTTCTTTTGCTAATGGAGTGTACCACAGGATTGGCTTTTGTGCTCCCTATGCTGTGGGAATCCAGCAGAGAACAGTCATGCAAGTGAGGTGTAAAAGTGACAACATGCCTATGGAAACCTACGATGCTCAAGCCCTGTCTACAGACTTGAGTCCATAGGATGAGACTTATATGCTGTTATTGGAATCCACAAAACCCAAACAGCTGAGTAGACTCCTTTAGCTACATCTTTTCAGGGCTCACATCCTATTTATTCGTCTGTGTTACTTCATTTTCACATTCAGCTTCTGTTCTTCAGTTCTTCAAACAATTCTGTCAAAAATATCTCTATTTTTATAGTCAGTATTTCTGAGTGTTCACAAGCATGTCTCTGTATTTGGATTTACAAATATACAGTATCCTGGAGGAGAATACCAATATTGTCTCAAAACAAGAGACTGCTGTTACATCTGCTACAAGTATGGCAACATACAACAGACAGAAAGTCAGTCCAGGCTGAGTTGGGTGTCTGTGTCCAGGTGCTGGCAGTGGGGGCTTGCAGTGGTGGCCTCTGTGAGAACAGGGCAGGGGCTGCCTCATGCCAGACACAGCACATTCCAGCCAGTTCTAGCCAGCTCCAGAATGGACCCACCAAAGGACACAGATGAGGCCATCAGCCACATGGCACAAAGAAGTGGCATCTCTGTGAAAATGTATTTAAGAAACAGCAAAATACCAGAGAGCAGAGTGAGGAGTGAGGAGAAAAAAAAAAAATTGTGAGGAGCAACCCTGCAAACACCAAGGTCAGTGAAGAAGGAGTGGGAGAAAGAATTTTTCCAGGTGCAAAAGCATAGATTCCACTGCAGCACATGGAGAGGACCATACTGGAGCAGATATCTACCCTACAGCCCATGGAAGACCCCACTCTGGAGCAGGCAGATATTTCTGGAAGGAACTGCAGCCTGTGGAGAACCCGCACTGTTGCAGGGGAAATGTGTGAGGAGGAAGGAGCTGTAGAGAGGAGCAATTATAGACTGAACCCAAACCCCCATTCCCCATGTCGCTGTGCCACCCAGATGAAGAGGAGAGGTAGAGGAATTGAGAGTGAGGCCATGAAGTTGAGTCTGGGGAATAAAAAGCAGGGGAAGATGTTTTAATTTCTCTTTGTTTCTCACTATCCAAAAGTATTTTAATTGGCAATAAATTAAACCAATTTTACACAGGTTGAATCTGCTTTGCCCATGATGGTAACTGGCAAGTCATCTCCCTGTATTTACCTTGACCCATGATTTTTTTAATCTTATTTTCTCCTTGTGCCCTTTTGGAGGAGGAGTAGGAGTGAGAGAGAGGCTAGGTCAATGTCTGGCAGCTGGAGAAGGCCAATCCATCACACTGGTAATTGAGGAATATTTGGGGGAAGGTTTTGCCACTCTTTTGAAAGTACACTGTCTCTTCCGCCCTGTAGATTTTGTACCAAGCTCAAAAAGGCAAGAATTACATGATATGAAGAACAGAACTATCACAAAGTACATCTCCTTCCTTTTTCCCGTGATCCAGAAGATTAAGGTTGTTATTTAGACCCATTGTGTTGCAATCATCTGAGAAGTCTAGTTAACTTAAAGAAATAGAAGGTGATCAAGACTGATGAGAGTAGAAAATGTCAGAAATGTGTTTTCATGTACTCCCTTGCAAAAAGTAGTACCTCTTGGGCTGCACTGCTGCACTTGGGCTTACCCTGCTGCACTGTTCCGTGGTGGGGCCTGCAAATATCTGTAGGACGACAGAAGCTCAGAAGCGTGCTGACAGTAAGTGCATGAGAAGCTGTTATTAAATCTCACTGGGAAACTGAAAGTGTGCCTGGAAGAAAGTGGATCTATATGGCTAGGGGGTGATCTCTATAGGAATGGAATCTCCTTAGTGCCCCATTAGAAGAATACAACCTCTTGACTGCTTGTGAAAGGTAAAGTTCCATGTGTTACTTCCACAACCTAAATACTGTATCGTAAAAATGTTGTGTGTTAGGGTACAAATTAGTCTTTCCTCACCCCGTTGCCACTTTATGCAGGACACTGCTGAAGGCTGCTGTCAATTCATTCATGAAGTATCCATATACATATACTGTTACTCATGGGATCAATTCATGTAAGCAACTCAGTTGGCTAAAGCTCCGTGAAATGAATATTCAATTAAATCTGTTTTGGATCTCATTCAGATATTCAAATAAGGTAAACCTTTGGCTTATTCATTTGTGAAATAAGCTCTTTTATATGGGTGAAAAATGGCTTTTCACAATAGGCAAACTCTGATCTCTGATCCACACATGTGTAACAACTAGAAGTAGCATAATCCAGGAATTTGAGAAGCTAGCAACAGTATCTGCACTGAACTGTTGCTCCATTGGGACTTTTCACTCTTCCAAAACCACATTAGGCCAGACATGCTTGTCTTGCATGTCTGTGCTTAAAGATAATGAAAATGCAGCATTGAAATGTGGAAGAATAGTTCCTAGCACACCTGATCTTGAATTTATTTTCTGAAACTCTGGAATATGGTCTGTAAATACAGACTGATATTTTTCAACTTTTCAGGGGATTTTTCAACTCATGAATTTTTTGCATAGCTAACTTCAAGCACTTATTGCAAAACTCTTGAAGGCACCAGCCTTTTTAAAATCAGATTCTTCTAAACTTCTTAAACTAAGTTCTTAGCTTAAGCTGGAGATTCACAAAATCATCAGTAAGACATTAGCTACATAGACTAAAATAAATATGTGAAGTATTGGGCTGGTACTAGTTTTGGATAAATATGACCAAGGACATGGTTACACAGTTGAACAAGGGAAGACTATCAGTCTACATGTGGCTTCATAGACTTAGGTGAAATGCTTGTGTTTCCAGTGCAATGCTCAGCAGTGACTAGACAAGTGAGATATTCCATAGAAACAGGTTGGGGAGGAACTACCTGGTTTGTTTTTCTCTTATTTGTAGAAAATATGATCTAACTAGTAGAGAGAGTTTATGATCTTTACCTGATGCCTAGTTCAGTAGTAACCTGTCTGTAGTGCCATTACCTAACTGAATGGAGCCTGTTTACTTCCAGTCCAAAGGGGTAGGCTAGGGTATTTGACCAAGACGAAAGGCAAGTCGTGTTGTGACTGATAGATGACTCAGGTAGAAACAGGTCAAGTGTGTCTCTTTCTGTTAGATATGTCAGACAAGGGTGCTGTTACTGTTGCATTCACTGAAGATGATGGGGGGTTACCTGTTCAGTGAGAGTAGGACTGATAACAGGGCTGACAATAAATAAATAAAAGACATATCACTCCATCCCACCCTCCCGCAAAACCAAACCGGAAATCCACAAGTTTTCCTTTGAAGGTTGAACAGACCATTACAATGACCTAGCCTGAACTAGAGAAAGGTTTGCTGCTTCAGAAATGCTATATTAATTTCTGATTCAGTTGCACACTTCCATAATTCAGTCATTCTTAAGAATATCTCCAGCTCACAAACAGGCAACACTTCTGCATAAAGCATAAATAAGCATTTAGAAAAACGCAGAATATCCTACATATTTTTTTTAATATACCTAGGACGGATCCTGCACACCTTTGCCCCCTTCCCAACCCCTCCCCCACCCAGTTTTTTGTTCGGTTTTTGGGTTTTTTTTTCAGGAGAATTGTGGTATTAATTATTTAAAAGATTAAGTTCTATTCTTTCTTGTAGAGAGATGAAATGGGGTGTAAAACAGAGCGTAACTTTGCCAATTAAAATGGGATCCAAATAAGATCTGGAAAAACACATAATTTCAAGTGAAGGACATCCGACTAATTGTGCGATTACTAGATAAAAAGGGTGAAAATCCAAAAAAAGTAACAGAAGAAGTGACAAAAAGCAAGGAAATACTTAAATACTTTTTTTTTTTTTTTTTTTGGTCCAAGAAGAAACCTTACAGCTTTTCATTCACTTCCTGATGTGTGGGAGTTAGGAAAAAAAAAATAAATGTAAGCTTAGTTTAAGAAAAGGATCCTTCCTTTCCAACCTGAATGATTCTGTGGACTATTTTTATACCATATTTTGTTTCCATTTGGTAGAGGTGGGACATGCTCCTCAGCAAAGGATCCTGTTGCCAGCAGGAGTAATGAGGCTTGACTATGCAAGGTGGAGGACTAGATTTGATATTAGGAACAGAAGGCAAGGACGTCTCCTGACTGAAATGGTATGGCTGAGGCACTGCATGTGTTGCATATCTGGAGAGAGTTTCTTTGTCTGTGGGTTGTACCTGAAAGGCTTTTCAAAGATAAGAAAGCCAAAAAGCAAATAGGCAAATGAACAAACAATGTAATGTGAATTTGTGAAAATTATCCACACATAATTCTCTTCCTTCCTATAGAATCCCTCAGAATTTCTGTCGGTTACTGCAGATCTGCATGGCTGGTTTGAGTTTTAGAGCCATGTTTAAAAGTTTTCTGTCCTTGAAAAAAAGTGACTTTACCTTCATTTGGCTGAAATAATTCCATTTTAGTGTGTGGCAACATCTTATGAAAAGTCAGACCTCAGATTTTTGCTCCATGGAACTGAGTATAGTTATAGACTTCCTTGAAAGTATTTTTGAAGCAGGTATTTATTCTATCATCACAGCCAGTTATGTCTCATAAGGAAAAAGAATGATAAACTCACCACCCAAAGATATTGAAGATTATTAAATATGAGCCAGAAATGAACAGGGTTTTTGTCAACTGATGAAGAACATTGCTCTGATTATATAATTTAAGTACTCTATTCTATTAGTACCTTCCTATTAAATGGACTTAGAGCCTCCAATTCGTAAGCAACCTCATCCTAAAGCCTCCAACCTTATATGCAATTCTAAGGTCTAATAATGGAAGAATATATTAATTTTCTTTTGTATTTGCAATTTTTGGCTGTATGAACTAATAAGAATTTACAATTTTTTTCACCAAGGGGAGCCTATTACCCCAGGAAAAATTATCATTCTTGCTTCAAACATGTGGTCTGGTTCCTTTTTGGACTGAGAATTTACCTCTTGCAACAATCATGAATCCAGAGTAATAAACTAGTAGCACGTTAAATAGATTTCTAAAATATGTATGCAGCATGACCTGTATGAGAAACGTTGAATAAACTGTATAAAACAGGAGATGTTAATTTCTGCAAAGCTAGCTGCATTGCTTCATAAACACCAGAAGCAGAAGGTCTTAGAATAAAAACATTAGTTAAAACTAGGTTATAAAAAACATTTTCTGTAAAGTAATAATAGAAGGAGTCCCATCAGATATCAGTGGTAGGTGTAGATCTTTGTTTCATCCTAGCTTTTCCACAGAGTACATCTCTCCAGATCATTTGTCTCTTGAAAAAGAAATTGTTAATTCAGGTTCTCACTGATAACCCCTCTGAATGTGTCTCTATTGAACTTTTAACTGAATTGCACTAAGACTGTTGTCTTTTTTTGCCATAGTTGTAAAACTATGTTTTCCTCACTAGTTCAATCCACCATTTATAGTTCCTTTCATGTTTTCTTTGTAACTTTTTTCTCATTAAGTACTTTATTGGTAGTATGTGAACTTCAGTATTTTTGTAGAACTTATACAACAGGGTCAAAACTTGATACAAGCTTGTGATTACTTAAAATATGTTCTTTTCTCCCAGCCACCTATTTAAAATCAAAATAAATAATCTTTTAGCACCGTGAGGTTTTTTTATTTCTACCTCTCTGTCATAAAAGAAAAATAAAATAAATGTGTCATTTTCTTTTAAAAAATGGATAGGCAGGAAGGCAACTTTTCACAAGCCTATTTTTGCGGAATACCTGCTTATAGTGTATCTTTCCCGTAGCATTATCTCATACAAAAAATTGACCAAGAGACACATTCTTTACAATACCTACATTTTTGAACCATGTTTTGTAGTTTTCTGTCCATAGTCAAGAATTTATGGTGGCTATGCTGCAAAATAGACATGGGTAAAGGTTTCTATCAATCACCTAGGCTTTACACAAAGAAAGGATTGCCTGAAAACTAAGGAAAAGCCACGGTGTAACTATAGCTAAAATACACAAATAACTAAACAAACAAAAAAATAATTAAATAAATAAATGAAATAATCCATACCTGGACCAGAAATCCATACCTCACCTAGGCTGGGAAGGAATCTTTATTGCACAAGATACTGTTTTACCGTATCTTCTATTGCCAAACAATTTTTTTTTTTTGCCAGCTTTTTCATAGCACTGCATTCCTTCCCAACATAAAAGCCAATCATAAATTTAATATCTGATATCTTGTAATATGGCACAAAGACTGTCTTGCTGATTGATGTTTTTTTTTCCCAAATGGAAATGCACTGAAAACACCATAATACATTGGGAATACTTAGAATCATAGAATCATAGAATCTTCATGGTTGGAAAGGATCTTTGGGATCATCGCATCCAACCATACACACACAAAAAAACCCCCTACAATCTCTGTTACTAAAGCATGCCCTGAAGTGCCAAATCTACATGTTTCTTAAATACCTCTGGGGATGGTGACTCAACCACCTCCCTGGGCAGGCTGTTCCAGTGCCTGACCGTTTTTCAGTAAAGTAATTCTTCCTAATATCTAATCTAAACCTCCCCTACCACAGCTTCAGACCATTTCCTCTGGTTCTGTCATTATTCACCTGGGAGAAGAGGCCAACACCCACCTCTCTACAGCCTCCTTTCAGGTAGTTGTAGAGGGCAAGGAGGTCTCCCCTCAGCCTCCTCTTCTTCAAGCTAAACGTGCCCAGCTCCCTCAGCCTCTCCTCATATGACTTGGTCTCCAGACCCCTCACCAGCCTGGTAGCTCTCCTCTGGACACGCTCCAGCACTTCAATGTCCCTCTTGTACAGAGGGGCCCAGAACTGAACACAGCACTCGAGGTGAGGCCTCACCAGTGACGAGTACAGAGGCACAATCACTTCCCTACTCCTGCTGGCCACGCTATTCCTGAGACAAGCCAGAATGCTGTTGGCCTTCTTGGCCACCTGGGCACACTGCTGGCTCATGTTAAGCTGGCCGTCCACCAGCACCCCCACGTCCTTTTCTGCTGGGCAGCTTTCCAGCCACTCTGCCCCAAGCCTGTAGCGTTGCTTGGGGTAGTTGTGACCGAAATGCAGGACCCGGCACTTGGCTTTATTAAACCTCATACCGTTGGCCTTGGCCCATCGATCCAGCCTGTCCAGGTCCCTCTGTAGAGCCTTCCCACCCTCAAGCAGATCGACACTCCCACCTCATTTGGTATCATCTGCAAACTTACTGAGGGTGCACTCAGTCCCCTCATCCAGACCATTGATAAAGATACTAAACAAAACTGGCCCCAAAACTGAGCCCTGAGGGACACCACTGGTGACTGGCTGCCAAGAGGATTTCACCCTATTAATCACAACTCTCTGGGCACGGCCATTCAGCCAGTTTTTAACCCAGCAAAGAGTACACTTGTCTATTCCATGATTCTCCAGCTTCTCCAGGAGAATGCTGTGGGGAACGGTGTCAAAGGCCTTACCAAAGCCCAGATTCATTACCCATTCAATTTAAGTATACCCACTACATATTCGGCTTGCAGATGAATCCAGAGTCCTCACTAAAACAGCACATCTTCAGGTGAATATTCAAAGAACTGATTTCAAGTATCCAAAACTAGCCAAGGTGCTGGTTTGCTAAAACCAGCAAAAAAAACCCTGTGTCCAACAACCTGTTTGCTTAAGAGCAATTTTATGAAAACTTGAAGTTACAGGGTGTCTGCACGTTTCACCTGAGAATTACGTATCTGAGCACACTTCGCATTATTGGTGTGCACAGCTCCTTGTCCCATCTCTCACATCCTGATCAAGAATCAAGACCTTCTTCAACCTAAGTTTCTCCAAAGGAAACCATTCTGCTAGATGCTCACTACACACACAACAGAGCTTACTACACACTTCCCCAGCAATCTGAGCACCTCACAAACAGCAGCGTGATCGCTTTTGCAAGTGGTTATAACAGCATCTACGACTTTGTTAAAGCAGTTGCTTAGCTTTACAAAAGAGTGGTTCTGCTTTCTTGGGTGCTTATGCAGTTCAAATCCATAGCCTCTCACCTCCCTTCAAGCTTCTCACTACCCACCTTCAAGAAAATCAGACTATCTGCCAAGAGCATTTTGGGTGCAAATACAGTCTCATTGTCACCACATCATGGCTATAAATTGCATGATTGCATGCTATGTAAATAGCAAGAAAATTGTATGAGCTTCTGAAAGGGGGAAAAGCAACAATTTACCAAGTGACTTGTCTTGGGGTCTTGCAGTTTCCAAAGATTTCTAAAATCTAGGCTTTGATACACTGTCTATTTCTGGAAATAAACATTTTTAGAAAACTCGATCTTTTCCATCCCAAGAAGAGGAACTAAGATTTAAATAAGCATTTACATTTATACATGCTTATCTGATGTGAAACACTGACTTTTCTCACACTCAGTCATAGATAACTTGCAAAGAATGTAGACTATAAATTGAGCAATGAGGGGGAAACGCTCAGCTCAAGAGGCAGAAGGGGTGGAAAAATGACCAGAAGTTTCAGACCAAGTCTTGGTGGAATTTGAGTCAATGCAAGTTTTGCCTCTGACAATGAAAAAAGCTGTCATATCTCTGGTTATACTGGAAGGATGCTCAGCATTGTAAAATACATTTCTCTTATTTCTTCTTTGTAGTTTTCTAAATCCAGATTTTGCTGTGAAATTTTATGGCATCTGTCAAAGCCATGTGACTATTCTGGCCATTAGTATACTAACAAAACACCTGCAATTACTTTAATTGCAGTAAGTAGTGAGTGAATGAAACTAGTGTCAAAGATTACAAGAGGCCAGTAGGAACAGTATCAGGACCTCTTTTCCATCAGACCATTCTCTGAATAAATTGCTCAAATGTATCTATGTTCTTTGTTGTCTTACGCTGTAGTATAATGAACAGCCTCCTGTAAATGATTAAGTGCTTTATTATTTAATCAGCCATCAGAGCCACTCATTTCTCTGTGTATTACATTGCTGCAAAAAATGATCACATATTTAAAAAAAAAAAAAAAGGAAAATAAATGAAGAATTGGTATGTAGAGGGCAAGGGAATCTTCAAATGTCTGTTGCCTAAGGGCCAAATTTCATTAACTCAGCAGCCTAAGATATTGTTTATCCCCTCATTCTCAAAATATGTTGCAGTGTTTAAATTTAGATACTTTTGAAAGTATCAGAAGTCCATTGTAGCAAAGACAAGTTTAAGAAATGCCCAGTCATTTTTCAACAATTAGCATTTGGGATAAAAAACCAAACCAAAACAAAAAAAAAACCCAAAACAGACACCAAAAATAATATGAAAGGTCTTTCTAATTTTCTGAGTAATTTTCTTGTTTTAGTCAGATATTTTAATTTGAGGCTCACCTCTACTATAGCCAGAAATCAGTCCCTACGCTTATGTACCAGAAACCAGCTCCTTAGGTGAGAGGTATCATTAACTTAAGAAGACCTGTGCCAGCTGGCCCAACTGTGAATCATCAGCTGAAACCAAGTGTTCTCAACGCTGACTTGAACGTAAATGTGCTTTGTTTTTTGTGTTGTTTTTTACTTTGCTTTGTTTCTTTTTGTTTTGCTTGGGTTTGATGGTGGTTTTTTTGTTTGTTTGTTTGTCTGTTTTTGTTAAAAGAAATAATCCTCCGATTTAATCTTTCTTCCTAGTTTATTCTCTCTTGATTAGAGGCAAGAACAATGGAAATTTATATTCCTTGACAATAGGTAGACTTTACAGAGTATCTCGCTCCTTTGACAGTAGAGAAACAGCATAGAAAAGAGCTGTAGGAGCTAAGTAGAAAAAAAATCATAAAAAGTCATCCTGCAAATCAAGTGGGTGTAAAACAAATGCAGCAGGAAAGAGGGGAGGTTTTTTAAACAGGGAAGAGAGATCAATTTGGGGAATCCGTATACAGCATTTTTTTTTACACTCCAATTGAACACCAGTCTTGGGTTTCATCAATGACTCTAATCTTTATTTATGTAAAAAATTGTTTACAAACAGAATAACTGCATTAAAAAAAGCTTTAATCTTGTTTGGTTTTTGGAATTGCTTTTGACACAGATAAATATTTGAGGGGAAGGGGATCCACAGTTCTGCTACCTCTTTGATTTCATGCTGGTTTTAATTTTAAGCAATGCTAATGTCTAGTGTATTTGAAGATCTAGGTCATTACACACTCAGACTCCCACTCTTAACCTCTCCCATGAAAAGTTGCTCCCATTTTTAAAACTAAATACAGAAATACTCACTGTATTGAATCAGGAGATCTGCTATCTGGCTTTATATGTATGAACACATCAGTTTTGTCAGCCCATCAGACCCACAGTGACTAATAGGAAGTTCCTTTTGTGTGAGATTTACATATATATACATCAATATAATGGTCAACATTTTAATGACTTTGTCAATAATTCAGAACACTTCAGAAAAGGTGAACAAGTTGCCTCATAGCCAGCAATTAAGATATATATTGCTGTGTAATTCAAAAATGAACAACCTTGATTTAATTGTCCTGGAGCATCTAGGATCATTAGAGGAGGTCCAAAAGAAGAATGGTGCCACATTTCATTGCAATTCCTTCACTGTAATATATCCAAATATGATAACACAGGGTTAGAGTCTTACAAACTGAGATAACCTCATTTGATTCATTGTGCTAAGGCCTCTTTCAGTTTAGCTCTATTCATGACATCTGCATTTCCACAGTTGAGCCACTATTCTCTTTACCCTGGTATCCGTGTATTAAAACAAAATTCCAGTTAAAAAAAACCCTTATATGTCTATGTGCACTGTCAACAGATTATAAGATTGTAGGGAAATGCACCTTCTCTCAACCTTTTCAGTTTTCAGTATTTTTTCTGAAAGAAACAAAACTGCATATGGCAGTGATTTACAAACACTTCCATTTCATACTTAGATGTGAAGAGTATTACTTTCACACAATTTAACGGAAGCATCTGGGTTCAAGAAGGACTAAATATATGGCCCTCGGACACGGCCAGCAGCCCGGCTGAAGTGCCTCGGCACAAATGCATGCAGCATGGGCAACAAACAGGAGCAGTTGGAAGCCATTGTGCAGCAAAAACCTATGATATAGTTGTCATTTCTGAAACTTGGTGGGATGAATCCTGTAACTGGAGTGCATCTATCTATGGCTACAGGCTGTTCAGAAGGGATGAGCAAGGAGTGACAGTGGGGTAGCCCGTTTATCTAGCGAGTGTTTTGGTTGTCTAGAGCTTAATGACGGTGATGAGAAGGTTGAGGGGTTGATGTTTATGGGTAAGAATCAGGGGAAGGCCAACAAGGCAGATAATATGGTGGGAGTTTGTTATACACTGCCCAATCAAGATGAAGAGAAGGATGAAATATTCTACAATCAGCTGAGAGAAGTCTCACAATCACTAGCTCTTTTTTCTGACGGGGGACCTCAACTTACCAGACATCTGCTGGAAATAAAATCCAGCAGAGAGGAAACAGCCTAGGGGGTTCCTGGCATGTGTGGAAGGTAACTTCCTGACACACCTGGTGAGGGAAACAACTACGGAAGGTGCCTTACTGTTTGTGAACAGAGAAGGAATTGTGGGCAATGTGGTGGTTGGAGGCTCACTTCGGCATAGCAACTACAAAATGATAGTTTTCAATTCTTGGAGAAGTAAGAAGGGGGGTAAGCAGAACTGCTCCCTTGGAGCTCTAGAGGGCAGAATTTGGCCTGTTTAGGAGATTGGTCATCAGGGTCCCTTGGGATGCAGTCCTGAAGGGCAAAGGAGTCCAGGAAGGCTGGACATGCTTCAGAAAGGACATCCTGAAGGCACAGGAGCAGGCCATCCCCATGTGCAGAAAGATGAGCCGGCGGTGAAGAAAAACACCCTGTCTGAACAGAGACCTTTGTCTGGAACTCAGGAAAAAAAAAAGAAAATTTATGACTCTTGGAAGTAGGGGTAGGTAACTCAGCAGGACTAGGAGATCCTGTGGTTATGCAGGGAGAAATTTAGAACGGCCAAACACCAACTAGAACTTAATCTGGATACTGCCATAAAAGACAATAAAAAATATTTCTATAAATACATTAGAAACAAAAGGAGGGCTAAGGAGAATCTCCATCCTCTATTGAATGCAGGGAAAAATATAGTGATAAAGGATGAGGAAAAGGCTGAGGTACTCATTGCCTTCTTTGCCTCAGCCACAGTCCCTGCAAGACCATTACCCAGTCCCCTGAGCCAGAAGACAGGGATGGGGAGCAGAATAAAGCCCCCATAATCAAAGGGGAAATGGTTGGTGACCTGCTGCACCACTTAGACACACACAAGTCTATGGGGCCGGATGAGATCTACCCAAGGGTACTGAGGGAGTTTGCAGGAGGGCTCACCAAGCCACTTTCCATCATTCATCAGCAGTCCTGGCTAACCAGGGAGGTCCCAGTTGACTGGAAGTTAGCAAATGTGATGCCCATCCACAAGAAGGGCTGGAAGGAAGATACGGGGAACTACAGGCTTGTCAACCTGACCTCAGTGCCTGGAAAGGTTATGGACCAGATCATCTTGAGTGCCACCACATGGCACATACAGGACAACCAGGAGATCCGGCCCAGTCAGATGGGTTTATGAAAAGCAGGTCCTGCTTGACTAGCTTGGTCTCCTTCTACAATAAAGTGACCTGCTTAGTGGATGAGGGAAAGGCTGTGGATGCTGTCTACCTAGACTTTAGTAAAGCCTTTGACACTGTTTCATACAACATTGTCCCGGAGAAACTGGCTGTTCATAGCTTGCACAGGCGTACTCTTTGCTAGGTAAAAAACTGGTTGTATGTCTGGGCCCAAAGAGTTGAGGTGAATGGAGTCAAATCTAGTTGGCAGCTGGTCACATATGATGTTCTCCAGTGACATTACTGGTGCCAGTTCTGTTTAATAACTTTATCAATGATCTGGATGAGGGGATCCAGTGCACCCTCAGTAAATTTGCAGACAACACCAAGTTGGGTGGGAGTGTTGATCTTCTTGAGGGTAGGAAGGCTCTGCAGAGGGATCTGGACAGGCTGGATCAATGGGCTGAGGCCAATTGTATGAGATTCAACAAGGCTAAGTGCCAGGTCCTGCACTTGGGTCACAACAACCCCATGCAACACTACAGGCTTGGGAAGACTGACCGGAGAGCTGCCTGGCAGAAAAGGACCTGAGGGTCTTTGTGGACAGCCAAGTGATTATGCTTTCGCAGGTGGTCAAGAAGGCCAATAGCATCCTGGCTTTTATCAGAAATAGTGATCGCCCCTAGGCCAGCAGAACTAAGGAAGTGATTGTCCTGCTGGACTCAGCACTGGTGAGGCTGCACCTCGAATACTGTGTTCAGTTTCAGGCCCTCCACTACAAGAAGGACATTGAGGTGCTGCAGTGTGTCCAAATAGGAGCAACAAAGCTGGTGAAGGTTCTAGAGAGCAAGCCATTGAGGAGTGGCTGAGGGAACTGGGATTGTTTAGCCTGCAGAAAAGAAGGCTCAGGGGAGACCTTGTGGGTGTCTACAACTACCTCAAAGGAGGTTGTAGAAAGGTGGGGGTCGGTCTGTTCTCCCAAGTAATAGGCGATAGGACAAGAGGAAATGGCCTCAAGTTGTGCCAGGGGAGGTTTAGATTGGATATTAGGAAAACATTTTGCCATTTTGCACTGAAAGGGTTGTCAAGTATTGGAATATCATGCCCAGGGATGCGGATGAGTCACCATCCCTGGAGGTATTTAAAAGACATGTAGATGTGGCACTTAGGGATGTGGAATAGTGTTAGACATGGCAATGCTAGGTTAACAATTGGACTCAATGATCTTAAAGGTCTTTTCCAACTAAAATTGTTCTATGATTCTGTTCTAAATGTGTGAGAAGTAGGGGAGAGGGAACAGACCACATGTGCAGTAATACACAACAGTTTCCATGTATCGTTTCTTATCATGGGAGAGGCCATAATTTCTGAACCACTGATTTTATAAAAATTTTTTCAGTCCCTTGCTTTTGCTAGCTCTGACTACCATAATTACTCTAATTTTGCCAAATGGATAGCTGGGAGGGGATGGAGTGTCTGAGGATAGCCAGAGTAGTGCAACAGTGATGACATTATTGACTCTTCTGCTCACCGGCAGATGCGGTTCAGTCTGGCAGAGCAGAGAAAGTTCCCCAAGTTGAATGACAGAAGAGGGAGCCCTGTCAACCTTATGTGGCCCCTCTATCTCCAGGAATGATGGCATATCCTAGGCTTTCCAAGAAGCAAGGATTTTCCAAATAGGAACCTTCTGTAGATTATTGCACATCAGTGCCTGGATAAAAACTGTTTTGGAGACTATTTGGTCTCACCTGGGCTGGATTTTACTGCTGATCTGGAAGGGAAAGGCTAATGGACTAAGCAACCCATCTGCTAGTTCTTATTGTTAAAATGTCACCACAACTCTTGACAGAATTAAAATATATCAAAGTGAATACTTTTCTGTATTTGCATTAAATACCCAAGTGCAATAAGCCACTTTATGGGCCAGTGAACTGGAAAATGAAATTATTGTATTAATGTGACTTTTTACTTATGATAGGAATGCAATATCATAAAAACGACAGCATATTGGCTTTATTTTCACACCTGAAAAACAAACCAAAACCAGGAAAAGTCTTCTGAAGTAGAGTAAAAGGATGTTGTTTGGAATTTTTCCCCAACTCTGGCACTTTGTGTTTAAGGTCTGGAGAAGAACTGTTTTATGACTGACTCAAACAGCCTTTCACAGGAATCTCTAAAGAGAAAGCATGTGCAGACCCAATGGCAGGATTATTGGTTTACACTTGGTGACCATCACCCCCCCCCCAGCCCACCTGGGCTCCAGGGCTCCTCATGGCAAGCCTGAGCCTACCCCTAGGTCTCTCATGCTGTGCTCCCAGTTCCCTGCCCATGCTCCGGCTCTACATTCCCTGAAATAGCCCCCTGGAAATCTACAACATTTAAATAACTCTGTGAGTTTACTAGCCCCAGTACCCGCCTGGCTGCCCTGCTCCTGGCTGGGGTGGTGGGACAGACCTCAGCTGCCAGTCCCTGCCATGGGGACCCCTTGCCACTCTTGAGCTGTGCTGTGCCCCAAAAGGTTTTTGCGCTGAAGATGATTTTTAACAAAGTTATTATCATCCTGTATCTGTGTGGAAGAGAAATGTGTCTCATCTAATTTTATCTGATATCTTACATAATCCTTCCTAAGAAATAAATTAAAAGCATTGGTAGTGTTAGGAAAAGGGGCCCTAGGTTTTAATTTAGATTTGGCTAATCATAATCCTGCCTGCTATAAGGAGGTTTTTGTTAATATGAATTTAGTTCTTAAGAGATTTTTTTTTCTTAAAACCATCTTGGTCATTAAATCTCTTACAAAACCTGATACACCAGAGTTGATGAAAACCTAGTATCAATCACTGCATCAGTATAGTTCACCACTGATACAATTCCTGGGGCAAGTTAATATGATCCCTAAAAGGGTGAGGAAATAGTGATATAAGATCACACATTTATTCTGGTGCTTATTCAGAGTTTAGGAATGTTTTGACAACTCTAGATCTCTCAGCAATATCTTTTCTTGTAGATTCAACAAGTTTAATGAACATAAAGAATTACAATTATTACTTAGCTCCAAAATTTTCTCTCACAGTGCCAAAAAATTTAGTGTGCTTAGTAGACCAGAGTAACATTGGGAACACTACAGCCTTTATATTTTGGGAAATAGTTGCTTTTCCTCAGAAAGGTAATCATGAGCTGCCAACTATGGGGTATCAGCAATCAGCAAGACCAGTGGTGAACAGCATGCAAAAATACTAATGAAATTAGCCCACATAATCCACTGGTGAAAGGTTATGAATAAGACTGGCATTGTAAGATTTCTGGACTGATTCATAAATAATTCACCAGCAGGAATAAATGTGTCAAATAATATATTCATAGTGATTTAAATTAATTTTTATAGATTATGATAGGCCTACTAATGACATTACTACTCTGCTGTAATGTAGTAGCACCTCTGCTGACATCAGAAAAGACCTCCCAGCAGAAAACTGAACCCAAACTTCATTCATGTCTTTGATAATTTTGTATTTCTAGGTATTAAATTAAAAGGTAGAAAGTAAGAGAAAGACCAACTCTATCTGAGTTTTAATGGATTGATCTGTAAACTTTTCTCTACATCACTGATTAGTCCCAGAGGTGTTTCAAATGTAGTAGGTGCTTCTTGGAGGACCTGGGTATTTCTTGTGAGCCAGAATTCACCTGTCTGCATTTGTTCAGTCTGTTCTTGACTGACTAGGTAGACAGCTAGCTCTGCCTTACCTCTGCTATGATCTTAAGGGCCCATATAGGTACACTCAGGACATGTTAAAAATCATTACGTTAAGTAAGTAGTCAAAGCCACGGTTATCCATATATGTAATCAGGGAAAGTGGTCAGGCCACTCCTTGTTTCACATTAAACTAGTAATAACATCAGATCATCAAACTCCCCAGTCCAATTACATACTGAAGATGTGACAAAGACTGTTCAGGAAAACAAAGTGCTGGATGGCTGCTAAGGAGATGACTGTGACTTCCTTCTGGACTGAATGAAAACAAAACACATGGTGGGATTTGGAAGATCCTGTTAACTTGCTTCTGCCCACAGCTAGGAATCTGGAAATCCTGGGGTGCTGGTACCAGGAACATGAGACAGTTTCAAGGCAGAAGCCTCACTTCTACATGCAGCTTAACATGAACAGTTTGGCTATAGCTACCACATAGGTTAGAGCCTTAGAAAGCAGCACAGATGTTTCAAGACTTTTTTCATCCTGAAGGGTTTTGCACAGTCTCTCCTGTGTCTCAGTAGGATACTACCTAAATAAAGACTATTTTAGGGAGGAAGTGAATGCCTGCCTTCCTACCCCTCTCATCTGCATGAAGTTGGGGAATAAAATTGTGTTTCTTAGTAATTAGAGCACTCAGTCATGAGTGGATAGATGTGGGACTCTGGCTTCTCAAGTTGATACATCATACTACTCACTGAATTGAAATCAGATAACAAAGGAGCCAATAAGTAGAGATGCATGGCCAAACCTGGAACAAGGAAGAACTGGTCAGAGATGTGAAAGTCAACAGGAGCTTTGGCTACAGTGAACATAAGACAGTAGACTTCAGGACTCAAAGAGAAGACAGCAAGGCAAAAGGAAGGACCACAAGCCTGGACCTCAGGAGAGCAGACTTTATTCTAGAGAGCGCAGACCTTTTCAAAGATCTAGTGGAAGAATCTATGGGCTGCAGCCCTGGAAAGAAGGGCACATCCAGGAGAGCTTGTTGATATTTGAGGATAACATCCTCCAAGCTCCCAACAACTATGAAATCAAGAAAAGGAGGGAAGAAACATGCCAGGATGAGCAAAAGCCTCCTAATTTTTCTCGGACATAAAAAGGAACTGCACAAGAGGTAGAAGCAGGGAAATGTGATCCAAAAGGAGTTGCTATGTGATATTGCAGTGATAGGGTCAGAAAAGCTGCCTTGGCTTTTCTAGCCAGCTGGAGTTGAATTTGGCAAGGGATGTGAAGGGCAACGAGAAAGGATTCTACATATACATGAGCAGCAAAAGGAAGACTCAGGAAAATATGGGACTGCTGTTGAAAGCAGCAGGGGAACCGGTGAGAAATGACATGGAAGAGGTCAAGGTACTCAGTACCTTCTTTGCCTAAGTCTTTAGCAGTAAAACTGTCCTTAAGGAATCCCAGCACCCAGAGACCAGATGGGAAGTCTGGAACAAGAAAGGCTTACCCTCAGTGCAGTAGGACCAGGTTAGGGAACACCCAAACAAACTGGACATACACAAGTTCATGGGCCCTGACAGATTGCATCCACAAGTGCTTGAAGGACTTGGCTGATGTGGTTGTAAGGCTGCTCTTGATTATGTTTGAACAGTCACAGCAACAGGGAGAAGATCCAGAAGACTGGAAGAGACCAAAGAAGACTTCTACATTCAAGAAGGCCGAGGGAATATCCAGGGAAGATAATGGAGAAAATCCTGGAAAGCATTTCCGAACACATGAAAGAAAAGAAAGTGTTTTGGATTAGTCATCATAGATTTACAAAGGGAAAATCATGTTTGTCCAACCTGATAGCTTTCTACAATGTAGTGACAAGCTTAATGGACAAAGGGACAGCAGTGGATATTGTTTACCTCAACTGTAGCATAAACCCTTTTTACACTGTCTCCAATAATACCCTCACAGACAAGCTGACAAGGTATGGGTTAGATATGTGTGCAATGAGGTGTATTGAAAACTGGCTGAATGATTGCAACCAGAGTGTTGTGAGCAGTAGCAAAAAGCCCATTTGGACGTTAGTCAGTAGTGGTGTATCCCAGGGGTCAATACTGAGGTCAATATTGCTTAATATCTTTATTGATGAGCTGGATGATGGAGCAGAGCGCACCCTCAAACAGTTTGCAGATGATAGAAAACTGGGAGAAGTGGCTGATACACCACATGAGTGTGCTGCCATTCAAAGCATTCATGACAGGCTGGAGAGTTGGTCAGAGAGGAATTTAACGAAAGGAAGAGCAAAGTCCTGCCCTGGCAATGAATAACCCCAGTCACTGGTTCAGCCAGAGGTAGGGGGGAACCTGGCTGGAAAGAAGCTTTGCTCAGAAGGACCCTGGGGCCCTGGTGAACACCTAGCTAAACATGAGACAGCAATGCAAACTTACAGTAAAAAAGGTGAACAGTATCCTGAGATGCATTAGAAAAAGCATTACCAGTACATCAACAGAGGTCGTCCTTTCTCTCTGATCAGCACTGAGAGTCTGGAGTACTGTGTCTAGTGCTGGCCTCACAAGTTCAAGTAAGATACTGACTTAATAGACAAAATCCATCTCAGGGCTAAAAGATGATGGAAGGACTGGAGTATTTGTCATACGAAGAAAGGTTAAGACTGCTGGGAGTGTTTATCCTGGAGGAAAGGCTCAGGGGAATCTTATCGTTATGTATAAATACCTGGCAACAGAGAACGAAGAAGACAGAGACAGGACTTTTTCAGTGTTGCCCAGTGAGATAGCAAGAGGCAAAGACCACTAATCAAGAAAAAAAAAAAATAAAAAAATTCCATGTCAGCACAAGGAAACCCTTTTTACTTTGAGGGTTGTGAAACTGTGGAATACATTACCTAGAGGGGTTAAGAAGTCTGCATCTTTGGAGATACTGACAATCTCACTGTCGTGGATAACCTGCTGCAGGTGACTTTACTTGAGCAGGGAGGTTAGACTAAATGATCTCAAGAGATCTCTACCAATCTAAATGTTTCTGTGATTCTGCATTTCTATGAAAAAAAATATCTTAGCAGTAGTTCTCAGAGAGGAAACCACCACCTCATCATGCTATTCTAAATCAGAAAACTCCATATTAAAAAACCGTGTTGGTTGAACCAGCCTGATCGTCATGACCTGACTGGTACAAATTACAGCATAAATTTAGAGAAGGGGAGTGTAATGGGAGCATCCATCAATATTTATTTACTTTTATGGATACATTGTGACTTTCACCTATATAATGAAATGCACACGTAAAGCTTTGTTTCAGTTCTGACCCTGTCCTGATGTTCTGGATTAACTTTTAGGTTTTCAATTATCTTTCCCCACCCCACTCCCTCAAGAAAGATAGTAGCTGCACAAATTTATCTTTTCCATGGCTGTAACCATAGCAACTCAAACAGTTCATTTTCTGTCTCAAATAATGTGCATGACTCTGTCTGACTAACAATTCAGTGAGGACATTGACAAATGATCTCAGTATTCAGGCAGACATTTAAAATATGCAGATATTTGCCTGAATTCTAATATGGCCAATGGATACTCAAATGATAAACTCTGCAATTCTCAAGTAAAATGTGAGAAAACTTTTCCCTGAGGATACTTCTCATTAAAGGTTTCAAAACAGATATATTTTGAGTGATGAATGTATTCAGTGAGATAGATTGTCTCCTAGAGATCAGAGATATTTTGTTCATATGTTAGAACCTTTTGTTTTCTAGACATTGTCTTTTCTTTATTAGCTAGTTGGCAAGGAGAAAAAAGTAAAAAGCTCTCCTCTCTCCCTACTCTCAGTCCCCCACCCCCAGATAACTGAATATTCAAGAAAAGAAGAGAAGCTTTTGAAAAGTTCTTTAGAACAGAACTTTACCATGTTGGGGAAGGCAGCATGTGGTGCACCAGCATCATCATTAATCTGATACAGAAGCAAGAAGTGTTGACATCTTTGCATGTTAAATATTGACCTTCCTGGTGAGAATTAGTATGTGACTTACCCAGAGGAGCTGTATGTCAGCTAGAAGCTGAGCACATTTCCACAATGGGGTTGGTTACCCACTGAAACAGCGTTAAAAGAAAAGTTGTGGAACGTTCACTGCTGGAAATACTGGACAAGGTTTTGAGCAGCCTAATGTAACTTTGAAGTTCTCTCTGTCTTGGGTGGGATTGGGATCAGATGACCTCAAGAGATCCCTTTCAACATAAATTATTGTGCAATTTCATGATTCAAAGTCTATTGCTTCAATTCACGTAAATCATATGAAATAGTTCGCAAATTAATAAGCTTTCAGTCTCTGCTCATACGTAGTGGATTCTTACTAGAGAGGCAAAGGTGAAAGAGCCCTTATTCGTAATTATCCATCTCCAGAGTTGTCCAAGTCCCTGAGGTCACTATTTCCTTTTAAAATAGGATTGTATTTCAAAACCACATTGCCTCATTTATAATGCTTCCTACTCTCCTGACAGTTCATCTGTTGCAAGGAATGCAGAGCAACGTCCACATTTTATACATGCAGTTACCTTTCAACATTGGTCTTGATTGCAGCAAGTTGCAAGCAAACTTCTCAACCAATGGAATCCAGCTGTCAACTCCTCTTTCCTGGCCTCTGATCTGGTGTGCTGTTGAAACTAACAGAAGCTGTCATGTGGGATGAACTTTTCTTGCTTTATTTCTTTCCTATTGTATCACTTCCGTAACAGCACTTTCTATGCAAGTGGAATTTAAGCAGTGACTTCAGCAAGTCAATAAACATGATATTCATGAGGACAAATGCTGCTTTTACATTGACTGCTAAAGGAAAGTGTACTAGGTACCCAGCAGCTTTACTGTTGCTAAACAAAGAAACAAACAACCCTCTCAAGCAAAATAAACCCAAACAAAATTACCTCCTGAAAACTCAAGTATTATTTGCCTCCCAGCCCCCAAGAAATAAGAGTTCTTAGTTTGTAATTCTAAAAGTCTGTAGAGACCTACCTGATTGCAAAGTTAAAACCAACCAAACAAAAAACCTAAACAAGCACACAAACAAAACACCAAACATACAAAAGGAATCTAATCTAACAATTTGGATCACCATTTACAGGCAGACCAATGAGGTCCACACATGCTAAGTATGTTCTTTGTTTAGTGAAAGAGCATATCAAGTCCACCATAAAAGAGCTGGTCTTGAATAGGTTAAGAGGTGGTTCTAAATATTTAAACTAATAAGCCTTGGTCTCCAGAAGATATTCCCATCTCAGCATGATCACAGTTAGAAAAAACTAACCTCTCACCATCTCGACTTTACTCTTTTGATAGTAATTCTTCAGCATTAGTTTCCATCTCCATTTACCTTCGTCTGTGGTTCAAGTCAAGGTTTTTCTGTTTTGTTTTTTTCCCTTGCCAGAACTGAAAGCTCAGAGCAGCATCTGAAAAAGGAACCATACCCTCATTTGTAGACAGAGAAAAAATAGATTCTAAAAATGAAACATAGCTGGCAATTTTGATGATGTTAAATGTTGCCAAGAAGGATGTGGACACATTGACTCTGCTGCAAGTATTATGGACAGGAAGCCTTTTTGAGTGAGAGGTATTCAGACAAACATCACAAATTGCCTGAACACCAGGAGATGAAATATATGTCACTAATCTCCTGGACAATACCTCACTCGCTGAGTTAGAAGTGTGGCCCTGATATGTCTGTTCCCTTGCCCTTGTCCTTGCCTTTGCCCCAGTGTTTTCTGAAGATACCTGTACTTTGTGAATATGGGTAAGTATGTATGTATATGTCTTCGCCAAATGTATCTTCACTTACGTAGTTCAAGAATGTAACTAAGGCTTACAGGGTCCTGTTGAACAATCTCTCACCTTGCTAGTCTTGTCTCTCTCCCTGTAGAAAGCAGAGGAAATAAATATGCAGGTTTCAAAAATGTCAAGTATATCCACCATGTCAGAAAAGTTCATCTAGGTAAAAACAAATGAGGAGATACATACAGAGAAGCTACATCAAGCAGTGGCAGCTGATGCAGTGCTTTTCAGGGTGATTGTGTAAAACAGAGAGAGAGTGAAAATTATAGGAAAGGGTCCTGCATCCATCACCCAACACTACCACTGAAGTAGATCATTTCACACTGAAGAGGTATTGTAAGCTGCCTTTTCCCTTTCTAACGGCTCTTACTGCCATCCATCACTTTTTTTTTCCCCCTATTACTAGGCAGGGGAGGAAACTCATCACTAACCAGAGGTCAGAAAGCCAAGAGGACACTCATTTAATCTCAGAGTCCTGTGCGCCTCAGAGAAAAATTTAACCTGATGGGAAAAACTAGAATAGGTTATCAGTACAGAGGACCTGTTATAGGAAAGACACAAGTAAGTTGTTTGTAGGGAACTTATTCTCCTTACTTTTACAGGGAGAAATACAGGTTTGGCTTGGAGGTCATGGATCTTTTTACAGAATCAGAAGAAAAAGTCTGCACATTTAAGAGGAAAAAAGAAAACCTTACTTTTTTTTACTTTTTATTTTAAAGTAAAGAAATCATGGATTGGAAGATAGATTGGCAGAGTGCAATACTGATGGAGGACATGATTTACTTGCTTTTTCTGACAGGCTGGTAAAACTCTCTGGCAGAGCTGAGTTGAACTCTGTCAGGAGGAATGGTGACAGGCTATCCTGAGAAGGTGCAGGGGGTGTATAGGCTTCAGGGCCAGGTCTTAGAGGATGATGTGTGTCTAAGGTTGGTTCTCTAACTGCCTAATGCCTCATCAGGAGAAAGTGTTACTTACACAGACAGCACCTGGTCTACCAGCAGGTTTGCTGGAGTGTAATAGGCAGATAAATTGCTGTGTATTTCCCTCTCCTCTCACTGCCACCTCACTTTCTGCATAGCAGATGCCATCCCTCTGTTACAAATGTATATTTAAGCCTTTTTGTGATCTGCATCCTGAAGAGGAAGCTCATGTTCTCTGAATGTGCCAGGCAGGGTCTGAGCTCTCAGTATCCAGCTATTTAGGCTGAGAAGTGGTAAAGCAAGAATCTAAGGGGTCTTGAGAGAGAGTAGGAGGAAAAGATATTTAAGGGGTAAGAAGGTGACTTGGAAGGAAGGGGAGACTTGGGAGTACGTAGTTGTATGTAAGTATGTATGTGGAATGGGGGTGGAAACACAAGCTGCTGGATTTTCCCATTTTGCCTATCTTTATATCCGAAATATGTGGTAAATAAAAATGTTAGGTGAAAGAAGAGTATGAAACAGGAGAATGAATGTAAGATGTGTTAGGAACTTTCTCCCTCTTCATCGAGATATTTATATTTTATTCACTGTGTAGTAATAGTGCAGATAAAGTGGAAAAAGAGAGATTTTTTTTTGCTATTTTTGCTTGACCTTGCTGTTTGCTGTTGTCTTTTCATAATTTGTGGAAGTTGTGAGGGAATGTATCCAACTGCAATACAGCAGGAGAGGGTTAAAGTTTAGCAAAGCAGATGGAAGACTGCATTTGAAACCAACCATCTGAGTAGGGGAAGAGAGGGCTGTAGACTGCGTTAAAAAGTGGAAAATTGAGACTGACTGCAGAATCCTTCATTCCCCACCTCCAAGCCTCCTGAGAAGCAGAGGTTTATGGGATCAGAAATCCCTTTCCCACTGCTTTGGTTTGGGAAGAGAAAAAATCTGGTCATCATGGTGACAGGAAGCTGATTGCCCAGTTAAGTAAGAATAATTTGGTGTTAGGGCTATTATGCAAAATCCTGTGTCTTAGAAAAGGAGTCTAGGCAGGCTGAATCGAGACTAATGGTTGGGAATGCCTAGCAAATGTAGTGAATAAAAGTACTGCAGCAGAAAAATATAAGCTGGTGGCTGGCCAAAGTGAAGTGCTGAGTTTCAGATTGCTTTTCTACTTGTAAAACTTACAACTATTGTTAAATTTTGTGAATTCTCACAGCTATTGACAACTTAAGGTATAGACACCACTTCTCCAGACTATTGTATCAGAAAGAAGGCAGACAAAGCAGACGATAGCATTTTAAATGACACACGTAATAGTTTTTGACCTAATTGATGTGGTGACAGTTCCACCCCGATGTTGTTTCCTTCCAAGATATTTCCTCTAAGAGATTGGATTGCGGTGAAATCTCGGTTCGATTCAGGGAAGTGAGATGCTCCAACAAACTGTTAATATGATTTTTTAGTACTGTTGTATATCTAATTTTCCAATCTCTCACGAGTCAGGTCATATCAACTGCTGATTTCCACCTGGTCTGGTTAGAGGCTGTGCCAAGTCAGATGTCTCCTGCTTGATCAGGAAAATGGACAGTTAGGGATATCAGTATCAATTATGGGCTTAATTGCAAATTCAGCTGACCACTTGTCATTGTTTCAGCTGGGATGGGGTTGACTTTCTTGCTGGCAGCTGGTATAGTGCTATGTTTTGTATTTGGGATGAGAATAGTGTTGGTAGTGCACTAATGTTTCTGGTTGTTGCTAAGCAGTCAAGGACTTTTCTTGTCCTCATACCACCCTACCAGTAAGTAGGCTGGGAGTGCACAAAAATTTGGGAGGAGGCACAGTCGGGACAGCTGACCCAACTGACCAAAGGAATATTCCAAGCCATATGATGCTACACTCAATGCTGGGGGAAGAAGGAAGCAGGGAACGTTTCAAAGTATGGCATTTGTCTTCCCAAGTAACCATTATGTGTGATGAAGCCCTGCTTTCCTGGAGATGGCTGAGCACCAGCCTGCTTTTGGGAAGCAGTGAATGAACTTCTTGTTTTGTTTTACTTGTGTGCACAGCTTTTCCTCTACCTATTAAATTAACATTATCTCAACCCATGAGTTTTTTCTCACTTTTATTCTTCTGATTCTTTCCCCCATATGAACTGAGGGGAGTGAGTGAGCACCTGCATGGTCCTAGTTGCTGGCTGGGGTTAAATCACAACACCACTGTAGCCAAGTAGGTGTAGCCTCATATTTACTGTGCACCTGGGAGATCTTAGTATCTCTTACAAATGGATTTTTCAGAGAGGACATCTTAAACATATATGCTTCTTCTGCAATGCTTCTCCTTGGCTAGTTTTGTACTTAAAAGTGACAGAATCATAGATATCTCATACGTGATCAGGCAATTAAGAGATATATCCCATATCCTCATCAAGTTCAACAAGAAGTGAAAAGTCATGCATGTGGGGAAGAAAAACCCCAGACATATGGGATATGTGCTGGGAGCTGGCAGGCTGGAAAGCAGTATTGCAGAGAAGGCCCTGGGTGTTCTGGTGGAAAACAAGTTGAACATGATCCAGGAATGTGCCCTTGCCCCGAGGGCCAGGGACAATGGGTTCAAAGTGAAACATGACAGGTTTCCTCTGAACACCAGGAAACATTTTTCACTGTAAGGGTGACTGAGCCCTGGCACAGGTTGCCCAGAGAGGTGGTGGAGTCACCATTCTTGGAGATATTAAAATGCTGCCTGGAAACAGTCCTGCTATAGGTGACTCTGCATGAGCAAGGGGTTGGACCAGATGACCTCCAGAGGTCCCTTGCAACCCCTCCAACCCTTTCCAACCCCTCCAACCAATATATACAGAATTATAGTACTATAATTTTATTGTATACTACTGTACAGAAATACAGGAGTCACACCAATACTCACATGGGTCAGGACATCCCAGGAACATGGAAATATCCCTGAATACAAAAAAAATCTTGTAAGTTTACTATTTCTTTACTGTTGCTATTTCAAGGGCTGGTTTAGGATTTATTGTTTATTATTGTACTTTTCAAGTTTTATCTAATCTCTAGATGTTAGAATTACCTATAGTTTTTTGCCTCTAAATTTCAAAGAAATATATAGCAAGGTAGCTCATATGGGTACCTAATCTGTGGTAGTAAATTCGTCCATTGATCTTGTCAGTGGAATGGTATTTGGCATAGTGTTTGGAGAAAGGGGATTCTTTGGTTGGATGGTTCTTCAGAACCGTTTTTATGAGGAATTTACAATAGCTGTGTTTAAATGCAAGCTCATGAGAGCAACTCAGGAGGTTCCTTTTAAAACAAGTCTTATTTTTGTGTGAACCTGAGCTCCAAGACTTCATCCTTTTCTTGAATGGTAAAGTTTGCTTCATCACCTGAAGCTATACCTTTGAAAATTATCCTGGAATTGCTTTAGCAGTGAGTATGACATATATTGCTTTTCTGGTAGAGGTAGAGTATTTTTGGTGCTTTTCAGCCAAGTTTGCAATAAGAGAATATAGAAATCCTTTTGGTGAAATCCCTGAATACTTTGTACACAGCCCCTTGGAATAAACCCTCCACGTACAGAGAGGCAATTGGAGAGTATCAGTTTCCATACTTAAACTGAGGTTTGTAATGTCTCTATTGGATGTAGCAGGAGGACTTCAGTCTAAGCAAGAGACTCAAGAAAAGAAGACATTGATGTGTCCCCTCCTAACTGTAATTATTACATTTTTATCAATACAGTTTGCACTTATGGTATGAATTTTTTATTCATGTTTCTTTGCTTAAAGATACAGCATGTTACAGTGGTACAAAAGCACCTGATGAGTTGAAGGTCAGCCTATTAGAGTACATTTTGAATAGATGAAGGTTCACAGATTAAATAAATGAGGCAAGAAAAGCTGATGCCATGAAGTGCTGGGCTCATTTTGCTACCTCATTCATAACGTTGGTGCTAATGCCCTCTTCTGTGCTGTCTGTTCTTCCTCAGAGATTGGGAATTCTGGACCTCAGTGATGGTCTGCCTCCATGACCTCCATTTCTACCCATCACAACTGATAGACTAACTAATTAAGTTGGATTGCTTTGTTTTTAGACACCTTTTCTTCCTATCTGCAATAATTACTTTATCCCTGAGGCTGGAAGCTGTAGGCACTATAGTGTAGTGCTCAGGTGTATTCAACGAGTTGAGAGTAGTCAAAATATTGAGGATATTATTCTGCAGCTGATGTCTCTGGAAAGCTCTTGCAGGTACTTAGGATCACTTAGGGTTACTGCCAGTGGGGTAGATAAAGCAGGCTGCAATTCTTGGTGTCAGAAAAAGAATACTGTTTGTTTATTAAAGATGTACTTTGTGATAATAATAATATGCAAATATTATTGGTGTTGCTCAAGAAGACTAATGACTGAAAACCTGAAAACTGACAACTAATGAGGAAAGAAGGAAGGAAGGAAGGAAGGAAGGAAGGAAGGAAGGAAGGAAGGGAGGAAGGGAGGAAGGGAGGAAGGGAGGAAGGGAGGAAGGGAGGAAGGAAGGAAGGAAGGGAGGGAGGAAGGGAGGGAGGAAGGGAGGAAGGGAGGGAGGGAGGGAGGGAGGGAGGAAGGGAGGAAGGAAGGAAGGAAGGAAGGAAGGAAGGAAGGAAGGAAGGAAGGAAGGAAGGAAGGAAGGAAGGAAGGAAGGAAGGAGTATCTATGTATAACCTTCAGATAACCTCCTGTCTCAATCCGTATGGTCAGTCAACTGTTTTTTTGGTGCATTTTTTTGCTGTTTAGAAAAGATACATTAACTTCTACTTGACAAACAAGGCTTTTGTAAGAAAAACATGGATATAGGATCAGCCAGTATGCATCAGTATTGCCTCATGTTGAGGCATATCTTCAAGTAGGTACTCTAACTTACATCTAGACACATGCTATCAAATGTTGCTGGTAAATGTACATATAATTACTAACTTCACAGTAAGGATGTTCTGAGGCATTTTGCTGAACTGGGCCCTGAATGACCTAATCTGTATTCCTTTACTCACTATCTACTGAATTTGTTCTAAGAAAGTAGCAAGCATTTGGCAATGGGCTAATGAAGTTGTACCAGACAGAATGCTTCACATACAGTAGCATGAAATAAATTGTAAGAACATTACATGAATGTCTTATTATTTAAAAGACTAAGAAAGTTATCCCTTTTATTAGATACAAATGCAAGAAATGGTGTCATACAACTCAAAGTCAGAAATTCAAGATTATTATTCAGATAAGCCTATTCAGTCCTCAGGCATAATGCAACCTTCCATATGCTTAGATGGACGGAACCAAAGACAAATGTATGAGTGCACTGTTGCAGGAAAGGCACAGCTTGGACAATAGTAGCCTGCCCACAGACAATTTCTTCAGAGAGATGGGCTCAGTTTCTCTCTTCTTCATCGTACCACTGCACTTACTTCCCAAACAGATGGGAGCTATTGTATTATAAAAAGCAAACTCCAAATAATAAAAATTATTTGTCCCAGAGAAGGATTAAGCATTTCATCAGACCATAACTTCCACATGAGGAAACTCTAATTTTGTATGCACTTATCAGAATGGCAACAATTAATTGAAATATAAACCAGCAAATGCACACCACTGAGCAAACCTGTATGAAGTTTATTTTTCAGTCTCGCTTGATGCAGATGAACCTTGGGGCAACATTTTGGTTTAGCTTGTTCTGGAAATATGTCCACCTTCTCCTGAGCACAGACTATGTCATCCTTGGAAAATGAAAACTTGGACTTTCACAGCCCTCAGAAGTACAAATTCAACTGAAATTCACTGGTTTTCATCTGAAATTCTGAATCATGGGACCTGGTAACATATAAAGTGGTACATATTGTGTTTTCTCAACCTGGAGCAAATGAGCCTAAAGGAGAAGATGTTTGTCTAGATTATTAGATATCAGAAGAGAACAGGATAGAAGGAAAATGTCTCAGGAGACAAATTGTCATGGTGGCCTTGTATTTAGCAAGAGGATTTTTCTTGCTTAGTACAAGGGTACATGTTAACCTTGACTTATAAAGACTTGTTCTGATCTTCAAGGTATACAGCTGGTTAAATCAGTTTTGAATTTGTGCTCTCATAAGATCTCTGGTAATCTCCCTCTCCAATATGAAAACATTCATTCAGAGAAGAAATGATCTGACTTTTTTATAGATTATTGCCTTTCTTTTGTAGCTATATGCTTCTGGTCTAGGCCCGATGTTCTGGATACCAACGCACTGAAATCCACTGTTTCAGTGAGATACTGCTACTCCAAATACCTTTAAATAAGTTAGGGCTTATTTGGAAAAAATGTTGAATGAGTTCTTACCATTAAAAATTGTTTAAAGTTCATTAGAAATCAATATAAATCAAATAGACATGAATATATGGTTTGTGAGATTTCTTACACTTAGATGTGAGGGGACTGAGAATTCTTATTTAAGAAGGCTTTAATTTCCTTAATGTTTTTATTTGCTCCTAAAAATTTTGAATTCTTCCTCAAAAAAATTAAACAGAATAATTCACATTTATAGAAACAAACCTTTTTTTTCTAAATGTATTCTTTAGCAGTTTGCAAGCTAAATTCTGAAACAGAGTCAATTCTTTCACATCTATTAAAAAACTTTCAGAAAGCTGTAGTTTATCGTATCAAACACATAAAACCTCCTAAGGCAGTTGATCTTATTTGATTTAATAGGTAAAGAAAGACTGGTAAAGAGCAAGTCTTGTGACTTCCTTTAGCAGTTTTTGCTTAGTAACTTTCATGGCTTTGTATTGTGATTTTTAAGACGCCTGTAGTTACATATGAAATTTCCACATCAAATTAAAGAAGTAAATGTCAATGTTAGAAGTCTTAGATCAATTGGCTTACCTGAAAAGTCTTATTTTATCATACATTACAACTTTCTTGAATTACACTTCTCTCACGATTAAAACAGCATTAGGATATCCCCTGAGAAGCCCTCAGTCTCCATTTTACACATATAACTGAGCCGTGGGATCTCAGAATTTCTTCACATATGTGTTTATTTTCATAATGGGTTATGTACTTTAGTCCACTGTATTTCCTATGTGCCTCTTTCAGTAAGTCTGTAGGGAAGGGTGTATGTGTGTGAGAGAGAAAAACTTTATTGGAAACAGTCACGTAACCTAGAAATATATTGGTCCCATACACAAAGGGTTGTCCTCCTCACGCTTCCACTTTCAGCCTTTTTTAAAGAGGTATGTGGTGGGCCTTAACACTGTGTCTCATTTTCTTCTATGGGACTGTCTCGGTGTACATCTTTTCGGGCTTTCCAAATTGATCAGGAAACGCACTGCATTAATGCTAGTCTCAGTAGGCTGTTTCTCTGCAGGGTTTAGAAAGATGTAAATTGTTTTATGGACTAATAGCTTCAGCCCTTCAACCTTCTTCCCTGGGAAGAAATTCTATCAGCAAGAGCTATCAAGTATCTGTCACAAAATGAAGCAGTGTTGCCTTCAAGACTGGGGAGATTATTTATTATTTTTGAATAAGGTATTTAAAATCAAAATTATTTGCAGTTCTGCCTGTGTACTTACAAATGTTGATCAACATCATAAATCAGGAAAGTGTGATTCAACTTTAAATGCTGATTGTTAAACTTTAAATGTTAAAGCTCCCCTCACAATGTATTGATGTCTTAAATTGTCAATACTTGGTTATTGGAAGGAGAGTATACAGATTTGCTTGCTAATCTGCAATGCAAATACCTTGCAGTGACAGCTTGTGTTTCTATGCATTTGTTTCAGTTGGGAAGCATTGCTTGGAATTGCAGGCCTTCTGATTTGTCTAATTTAGGTAAATACTGTGAACAGCAATTCTGTTCTCAAAAGTCAACTCATAAGAAAGAAATCTAACATATTCTGTTATGAGATGAGAATTTTTTTCTTCCTTACTATTAAGAGATTAACTTTAACTATGGCTAGACTTTAGTTTATGAAATTTGATAACAGATCTTCTGGTATTTCTCAAGAGGATGTGTCTTAATTTAGTGAAAATTAAGCTGCTTCATGAGCCGGAATCTGATGGGTCAAACAGCATAAAATAAATTGACTCTTGGAGGATTAATAGAAAGAACACCACATAGAGCTGAGCAAAATATGAATAAACAAATCTAGCTGCACAGTGAATTTCTCTGAAGAATTATAATAAGAATGTCTTCAGAAAGAGGCCGTTAGGAGTGACAGACAATTGCTGGACTAAATACGTCTTCCAGCTTTACTCTAGATCTAATATTTTTCAATCATTTTTGTAAACACCAATAACATTCTCACATGTCATATGTTACTGTTCTAAATTGTTTGTTGATTTGAAAAGGGACACCTCCGCTGAAAAAAAATCTCAAAACAACATGCATGAGGAACAGAATGAGTAGATGTGATTCCTTTTATAATTTTTTCCATGAAAAAAAAAAAAAGAAATCACTTCTAAATGCAATGTTGTGTATCAGTAAAAACATGCTACAATAAGATTACTGATATCTTCTGCTAAAACTTCTTTCTCTTTGCCGATAAGAACAGAAATATCAGGCAGAAAGGTTACATGCTAGATCTCTGGCTCAGATTTTTTTCTCTAGATGGAGATTTTTGTTCAGATGCAAATTATTTCATGTATGTCCTTTTAAAATTCTTTACTTCCTCGAGGATTCTTCTTGTCTGTAAAAGAATGGCTACGCTTCAGCAGAATGCATCAGCAGATTGTGAATGCTTTTCTTTTCTATCACCAGTGAATTTTGAGAAGTTTTCTTCACTTTTGGTGTGGCAAACAAGGAAAAGTTAGTAGATTTTAATTTTGTTTTCTTTCTCAGTTTGTCAGCAAAACTCAAAATCAATTACATGTATGGTCCCAATTGACACAAAGTCTAGGGCAGCAGAAAATTGAGCATGTGATGTCTAAATGAAATCATCAGGGTAATGCAGACACCCAGGCTTAGTACTTTTCATTTGAATGTGCTGAATGAAAGGCTCAGATACATTTTTTTTAAGATAGGTATATGTTATGTGGATACTATTAAACAGGAGAGTGTTGCTGCAGAAAGAAATTTGTCTTGCTTAAAAAAAAAAGAAAGAAAAAAAGAAAGAAAAAATGCCATTGCTTTAATAAAACCTGTTCAGGGTCAGGCTGAACTTGTGTTCCAGCTATTAATATTGATTTTTTTTGTTCTTATAACTAGTCTGCTACTCAATAAATAGGAATAATGACTCTGGCAGGGTCCCATCTCACCTGACAACAGACTTATACTAGAATGCAGGCTTATATAAGTGAAGCTGTACAATATGAATGAATAATAAAAATTCAGTTTTCTTTAATTCTAATGTAATATCTATACTGAAAATTTATTTGAAAAGGGAAGACTGTCTGCCAGCTACTGTGGGATCAAATACGCTAATGTTACAATTTAAGGATTAAGTTTACTATTTACCTTCACTGCAGGTCTACTTCTTTAATTAGAACCACTATGTTTGTATTTGTGTAAGTATTCTTACCCCAACTAATAACTAACCTGAAAACATCCTGCCTGGAGTTATATTTTAAGGGGGTGAATAATCTGATGTCCACAGTGAGGGTATATGCTATTGGTACAATTTTTCCCACCAAGTTATCTGAAGTGTCACTCTGCAGTGTTTGCTGATCAGATATTTGCCTAAATATAAGTTACCTAAGGATGAGCTCCGACCTCTGTTTCCAAAATTAACCCTGCATATTGTGAAAGATCTGTTTATCAAGAGTATACATAAAAGATTATTAATTTCTTTTTCATAAGCCTTGCTACTTGGATATAACTGCATACATTTTAACTTTTTAATTTGGGTCTGGGAAGGTTTCATGCTTCATTTGTTTCCAGAAACAGGGAAAAAGAGGTACTAATGAATCTTATTTGAGGTATCACTCATGAAGAAAAAGCAGATTGTGCAACATGCATTCCCCTTTCTCTCAGAATATTCGATACACATATTAAATATAATTATATGTTTGGGTATTTATTAAACAGATTTGGAGGAAAGGTCCATCTCTGCAGCCCAGTCACCCATTTTGTATTATCATTCAAAATAATGGTGGTTAAAATCAAAACTGTAGATGCATGTTTTATTAAAGTAATAACGATTTAATGGCTTATTTCCAGTCAGGCTGGAGATTCCCCTCCCTCCCCACTCCCCCACCCTCCCACGCACTTTTCATTATTCTGTGATTCTGTGATTCTAAAGGGATCACTATAAACAATAAGTAAAGCTTTTCAAACACATAGGACTTAATTTGATAAACACTTCAGGTAATGAAACAACCAACCAAAAGCAAGGTAGTGAAATGTATTCTAAGCCTTAGTCCTCTGTCATCAGCTGTTGGTATACAGAAATGGATGGTGCTGGCTGAATAGTGAGCACTTTTTGAACAAACATGTCCCAATATACTGATCTTCAGTTTTCTGTTAAACTTCAGAGATAACAAAAAGTTTTCATTCACTGACCAAATACCCAAGAGTAGTGAAAGATGGAAACGACCCTGTTTCTGGGAGGGCTAAAAATCTTGTCATTGCAACAACTTGTTAGAACAACTGCAGGTTTTGAGATAAAATATTCCTTTTAATAAATGATGATTTAGAGAATGTCTTTTAAACAGTTTTCTGCTTTAAAAAGCTGCTGTCAGATTGTTAAAACATAAGCAAAATGTTACCCAGATAGTCTTTTTAATCTTATTATTACCCAGATATTCTTAACCTCTGTTAGTGCTGTAGATTGCCAGAGATCACCTCTCCAGCAGGTTAAGAGCTCAGATCAATGTGACAAGACAAATACTACTCACATTTTTATAATCCTCTGTAATGTTGCATGTTTCTTCCAAAGCTGCCATCATGCTCATAATTATGCCATCCATCCTACACTGTATGCATTTGATACTGTAAAGAAACATTTATCAGGGTGCTTCTGGAACCTGTTTCATATATAAAAGTTAGCTCTATACAGTTTTTCATATGTTTACTCTTTTATTTTCATTGGAAAATTTGATCAGCATTTTCTGTAATGTTTGAAGTGTTAGCTCAGAAGGAGTGTTTCAAAGTTGTGTACTTAAACTGCCAGAGAAACAGAGATCAACACTGGGCATGAGTCATTACTATGCTATTGATGTGAAATAGCTTTTCTTTAGGAAATCATCTTTAATCAGTATCATCAGAAGTCATGTAAATTCCCACAAGCAGTACACATTGGCAGCTTAACAATCAACAGCCATGAAGAGTGCCTTGCTGCCACTTTTTGTGCTGTCAGTGGTTGTCCTAACCTGCTCTACTCCTTCAACAGGGAGAAGCGCACATCTTTAACCTGCTCTACTCTCTTGACACAAGTCAAGAATAGCTTGTGTTGGATGGACATGAATATATGCTCAAGAATTGAGCAGTCTTCCAGGGCAGACATCAGTTGATATATTTTTTCCCTATATGTTTATTCTCCCTGAAAACTTGAGTGGGTCAGGTATACAGCATAGCTTGGACTGCAAATTAACTGATTCTCTCCAGCTTATTTTAGAAATTCCAGAATCCTAATTTGTATATATCCAATTAGAGGATCCTAAATGCAAGTTTTGTAATTGATGGAAAACTAGGCAAGAACACAACAGGTCTTGTAATGGCAGTCTAGGTTTATTCCTTTTGTGAGATGAACAGTAGTATTTTCATCAGCTCTAGGTTTCAGGCAGAACTTACTGAGGCAGGAAGGCAAGACCGACACACATCAAGACAATGTCCCTGTGAGAACAAAATGATCACAATCTCTTTGCACAAAGAAGGTGAAATAGTGAAAAAACCTCTGAGGTGACATTTTGTTCCAAGAGCCATTAAGAATGACAGAAGTTAGAAAGCAAACTGGGAATACTTCTGAAGCCTCTTCAATTGAAGGGCCAGTTCACTGCTGTCCAAGATTTTCTGAAGCACTCCCCTTTTTTAGCATCCCCCCCTGTTTCTTGACTCATTAGAGCACAACCTGCCTTCTCCCACCCACCTATCACTTGTGGCAACTAAAGAGGAAGCCCTGTGTCTGCCTGTGGTCGCAGAAAGTAACACAAATGAGTATCATTGGAGCGTGATGACATTCCATCGTGCATTGTGCAATTTCTCCTTTCACAAAAATATCAAAGGAAAGAACAAGCTTGAGTGCTCTGAAACACCCCACCTTTGAATGACTGTAGAAAAGGAAGAATTGTCCAGCAACGTCTTCTGAAGTGGTTCAGAAAAAGTCACTTTTCATTACTAGTTATCAATCATGTCATACAGTTGTGATAGAAAGTATCAATGACCTGTTACACAGGCAGGAAAAATATTTCTCATCCAGTGCTGTTTGTTATCACCGCTGGAGGATTACCAGCTGCTGTATAGGCAGTATTTCCGGCATCCAAGGACACAAAGGATGTCAAGCAAGAGGGCATTAAAAAGCATTAATTTGGTAATTTTTTTTTTTGTCCAGAGCAGGTCTTGTTAATAAGCCTTCCACTGACTGCTAGAAATTTGTTTTCAGCTGAGCCTGCAAAGCTGTACTAGCAATCCCTTACAATATGAGCTTCTGTGCATTCCCCATGGGCTCTCACCTAACAAGAAAGGCAGAGGTCTTACAAAGTTAGGTATACTGCTTACAGTTTTTCTATGACCTGTGGGTCACTGTTTGAAACTTGAAGAGGTGGCCAAACTTCATATGTGGCTGTTAGCCTGCCGATATCAGCATTCCCTGCAGTTCCAGTTTAAAGGAAGAAAAAAAGATGTTCACCACTATTGTTTCCAGACTGCAGCACTATTTTTTAATGTAATTTGTCACTATGAAGTGCTTTCCACGTTCAGGGTCTAAAATAAATTCTAATTATTTATTCCTCCCCAAAGAAGGTTAAGAAAAAATTAGCTCACACCAGCTAAATATATTATTTTTTCGGGAAGCTTTTTTTTGGAAATCAAGTCCATGAAAATATGAGTGTGTCAAGGGAAGTCTTGTCTGTCATACCATCTTATCCAGTAACTTGTTAGTTATGGCTTTGTCCACACTACATCGGACTTGGACTACCCATTCTTCAACTACTGCATCTGGCCCAGTGCTTTGTCATAAACTGGAGGAAGGACAATACAGAAAGATCTCTTCCATTACAAAATAATTCACTCATACAAAGGAAATACATTTGCTTTTGGCTGCTTTTCTCTATGAATTACACAGTTTTGCATAATTTTCAAACTGTGGGTGTTTCTTTTGTCAGAGCAGTCTTTAGTGGTAGCCGTTTTGAAAACAGAAATTCCTGATATCCAATACTTTTGGATGCTTACAGCAACTTATCTTTTCAAAGTGGATAACCAGGAGCAGGTGTCATGTGAAAGACTGTCAGGATTTAGAGGTGAAGTGCTCCTGACTTCTTGTTCTGCAGTCTCTGGGTCAAACACCTGTAAAACATTTTATGTCTCTGCAGATATGCAGTAGAAATATTATCTTGAAAATTTTCTCTAAATTTTGGACTTCTGAAAGGAATGTAGAAGCAATGATGTCCAGTTTATTCTAAGTATCCACAGAAATACTGGACGTAGAGGGGAAATTAGGTAAAACATCATAAAACTTAGAAATAACTTAGAAAGAACAAATGAGAATTTGCCTATTACAAATAAATATTTTCCTTTATAAATCCAGAAATGAAAGCAAAATTTCAAGGTACACCTTTTGTAATAAAAATTTTGATATCCTGTTTCCATACTTCTGCTGTTTATTGTTGTTTTATTACAAGAATTCTGAATAAGAAGATGTACTGTATAAATGGGTCCTGCCTAAAATGACAGAAGATACTGCCTACAAACATATACCCACTCACTGGTAGTTCCATTTTAATTTTTGCAATACGCAGTGAAACTGAATATATATTATTTTCCCATATCACAGGGACTCAATGAAGAGAGAAACAGATGAATGTGAAATAGCAGTTTTTACTGGTTGCCTGACTTGCACTTAAAATAAAAAAGGTTTCCACATACTAGATAGTGGATCTGTCTAATGGTTTTTATGCTATTGGGTGTGGAGCAGTGGACATGAGACTTGGAAAGGATCTTTAGTCAGTAAGAAAGTAAGCCGTACTAAGGGATGGTCAAAACTGGTCAAAATAATTTTAATTTAATTTCAAAGAAAAATTGAATTTTTAAGTACACTAAATTTATCATAGAAAACGGGGAGAATTTGGCTTCATTAAAAGACAAACAATACAAAAAGAAAAGTTTCATTTAAAAACAAAACCAAAGCAACCCATTTGTCCTTCTAGACTAAGGACTGAGTTGGGAAAAAAGAAAAAGGGTTGTATAAAATTGTACAGGATGTCCCTGGAAGAATTAATGAAGTTATACACAGTCTATAACTCTTACAGTTGGGTGCTTTTTTTTTTTTGCTTTTTTTTTTTTTTTTTTGCAGGCAGAATCTCCACAGCAACACAATGTAAAAGCTTCGGCTGAATCTAAATAGTTACCTTATAGCAACTACTAAATTGCAAGAGCTGTGAACTCATGAGAGAGAGGCACTATTTGTGCATAAATTGGGGCATCTACAGGGAAGCTTGTCTCCCCCTACTTTTCACATATTATACTATGCAGGATTTCAAATTTCCCTGTCCTTGTGAAACCACTGACAAAGCCATCAATATCTTCTACGGTATTCACAACTATCAGTGTAAGTACCTCTGTCCTCCCAGTTCCTCTACTGTGGCAAAATTATTTAGCATTCTTTAGCCTCTCTTAAAGCACACTGAAAAACAGAGCAGAAAATTGTGCTTTACTATTCATCAGATTTTAGTACTGGACTGGGGTTTCAAGGATAAATAAATTATACTCTCAATCCCTGTCACACGGAAACTGAGGTGTCATTGAACTAATGGGCATCTTCAGAAAATGACTGTCAATTAAATATGTTATTTTAGGACAGTAATAGAAGTAATTATCTTTTGTGCCAGGAGAGAAAGAATTAGCACTGAGAGGCCATGATGAGTCCATAGAATCAGTCAATAAAGGAAATTTTCTACAGTTGCTTGACCTGATTACAAAAGATGATGTTATAGTAAACGTCGTGCAGCAGCATGTAGTACAAAATAAGCCAACGGCATCAACAGGTTGAGTTTCATTCAGAGTTAAAAAGATGCTGGCAACTATAATTAAATTGGTGGGATTTGGGGGAATAATATGAGCAGCTACCGTAAGAGCAGTTTTCCAGTATAAGAAAAGGAGCTAAAATTTATGAAAAACCTTGACCCAGGAACTCTTATAGTGTCCTTAGAAGGTAGGCTTGGGGAGGGAAGATTGAGAATTTGGATATGAGGAGTTTGATACTCATTGGCCATCATTATCTCAAAGTATCTCACCCCAATCAGAGTCGGCATATAAACCATGCATCTATTCCAACTGGAGAACTTCAGTGTGTGTTTATTAACATACAGGTTGATATAAGCATTTATGACTCAGTAAATAGAATACAAGTCAGTAAGTAGACTTACTGTCACTAAGTTTTTTGGTGGGTGTTTGTGGAAGGTAGGATAGTTGTGTCATTCCTGACTGAATCAGAGTTATTAGTAAGCTGGGTAAACATGGCAATGCCATCTGTTTCACCACAGCAACATTTACCTCACCAAACAGATCTACGAGTCTTCCATTTTGGCAGTCATATAAACTGACTTCCTCAATTAGTTAGAGGTAAATAGGCTGTTAGTGGGGAACAAAGAGGGGCAGGGAAACTGACTGTAATTTCTGAGTGGTCTCAAAGCAGAGAGAGCACACATGGATAAGTAGGATGGGCTGTCTGGGGGAAATGCAACCTGAGGACCATGTTTGTCAGGATCAATGAAAGTGCCTATGGCAGAGATCATGCATCTCTTATGGTGGTGGAAGTCCAACAAATGCATACTCTTTTTCTCTTTCATTTTTTGATTTTTTTTTTTTAATCCCCATGAATCTGCTGTCTGTTATGGATGCACTTTTCCTCAATCAGCTCCAAGGACTAATTTAGGAATTGGTGTAATCAGTCAGAAGTGAGAGAGAGGTGATCATCAGTGAGAGACAGGAAAGTCCTCTGATACATAGGAAAGTAGGAAAGATGTTCCTAATCCTCTGAAATCCTGAGGGAGTTAATGACATGCAGAAAACAATGTACTAAAATTAAAACTGTAATGACACCCTCCTGTGTAGAAAGGGATCTCTTTCAGGCTAGTAGTGAGTAGGAGTTTCTACTTAATACAAGTATTGTAGTTAGACTTTAGGAAAGTTGTTCCAGTTGACCTGAAAGGAGAGAAGAGTGAGTGGGGTGACTGCAGAGGTAGGGATCCACTGAAAAGGAGGTGAGGATCACCCTTTGGGTACCCACTCACCTCTGGGGTAAATGAGTGGAAGCGTCCTTTGAGATGAGGGGGAAAGGCATGGAGACATCAGGGTAGGGTACAGGGGATGTCAGATAGAAGTATCAAAAGGCTTTTAATCAGAGAGTGTTTTCATTTTTCTTCTTCCCTCCCCAAATTGCTACCAGAGTCAGCAAACAGACACAGCAGTTTGTGCAACATTTCATTGATCCTGCTTCAAGATCTTCCAAATCAACTAGGAAAGTCATTGGAGACTGTTGGGGCACTCCTGGGAACCCTTTGAAGAACATCAGGGCACCTGCTGCTGCCAGGAAAGGTGAGAATTACAGGACGCCTTGACTTCTCCAAGACGTTCTTCCGTGTGGGCACCAATAATACTGTCAGGGGCAATCTGGAGTGCATAAAAAATTACTGTAGAGCTCTGGTGGTGGCAGTTAGGGGAATGGGGATGAGGGGGTTATTTCCTCAGTTCTGCTGGTGAGGGAAAAGTGTGTAAGGAGGAGGGCACTGGTACAGTGTATCAACAATTAGTTGCAGAGCTGGGTTTCTGTGACCATGGGAGCCTATTCAAGGATCGACATCTGCTTGGGAGAGAAGGGATCCATCTCACTAAGCAGGATGAAGTTATCTTTGCCAGTAAGTCTGAACTAGTAAGAAAGGCTTTAATTGATTGACATGGGAGGGATAAAGTTAACACCTGTGAGGGAGTGACAAACAGGGTTGACAAGCAAAGGGCCAGGGGTGAGGTGAAGAAAAGGGAATACAAAATCAATAAAACAGGTCTTAATAGAGTCACCTCAAGCATTTGCATGTAAGCAAGGAAGAGCCTACAAAGCACAATTATGGAAAAAACCTACCAGACCTTTTCTGGGAAATTGGCATGCCAGACTGCCTCTCCAAACTGCCTGTACAGTAAGGTATCCGGCATGGAGAATAAACATGAGAAATTAGACATTATTTACTTGCAGGGCTACAGTCCTGTTGGGATCACAGAGGTGTGGTGGAATGTCTTGCATGACTGGAGTGCTGCAGAAGAGAGATATAGGCTCTTTAGGAAGGATAAGCCAGCATAACAAGGAAGAGGAGTTGTCCTGTATGTGAAAGAGCAGTTGGATTACACTGAGTTCTGTCTGAGGATGGATAATGAGCCAACTGGAGCTTGTGGCTAAGGATTAAATAGCACACCAGTATGGGTGACATAGTGGATGTCTGCTATAGGCCACCTGATTGGGAAGAACAAGTAGATGAGACTAGAACTGACCTACATTCAGAGGTCATATTTCTCATGACTGACTTTAACTGTCCTCGTATCAGCTGGAGAAACAGCATAGCAGGAAACAAGCACTACATGAGGTTCCTAGAGATCATCAATGACAACTTCCTAACCCAAAAGATAGAGGAGCCGATGAGAAGAGGTGCTCTGCTGGACCTCGTACTTACAAACAAGGAATGAGTCATTGAGGAGGTGAAGGTCAAAGGCAGCCTTGACTGCAGTGACCATGAGGTGGTGGAATTCAGGATTCTGAGAGGAGGGAGCAAGGCAAAAGGAAAGACCACAGCCCTGAATGTCAAGAGAGCAGTCTTTGGCCTCTTCAAGGACCTGCTTGGAAGAACCCTATGGGAAATGGAATCATAGAAACACAGAATCACAGAATAGTTTGGGTTGGAAGGGACCTTCAGGATCATCTAGTTCCAACCCCCCTGCCATGGGCAGGGACACCTTACACTAGATCAGGTTGCTCAAAGACCCATCCAACCTGGCCTTGAACATCTTGAGGGGTGGGGTATCCACAGCTTCCCTGGGAAACCTGTTCCAGTGTCTTGCCACCCTCACAGTAAAGACTTTCTTCCTAATATCTATGCTAAATCCACCCTCTTTCAGTTTAAAGCCATTACCCGTTGTCCTATCACTTCATAGCCTTGTAAAAAGTCTCTCTCAAACTTTCTTGTAGGCCCCCTTTAATTACCGGAAGGCTGCTACAAGGTGCCTCCAGAGCCTTCTCTTCTCCATGCTGAGCAACCCCAACTCTCTCAGCCTGTCTTCACAGGAGAGGCGCTCCAGCCTTCTGATCATCTTGGTGGCCTTCCTCTGGACTCAATCCAGCATGTCCATGTCCTTCTTATGTTGGGGGCCGCAGAGCTGGACGCAGTATTCCAGGTGGGGTCTCACCATAGTGGAAGTCCCACAGAGGGACAGAATTACCTCCCTCAACCTGCTGGCCACTCTTCTTTTGATGCAGACCAGGATATGGATGGCTTTCTGGGCTGCAAGTGCACATTGCCAGGTCTAAGTGGTCTGGCTGAGGTGGAGTTAATTTTCCCCATAGCAACCCTCATAGTACTGTGCTTCATATTGGTAGATAGAAAGGTCTTGATAGCACACCAGGGGTTTGGCTACTGCTGAGCAGTGCTCGCACAGCATTGAGACTGTCTCTCCAAAATTATCCTCCACCGGTAGACAGGGGGTGGGCAAAAACTTGGAAAGGGACATAGCCAGGACAGCTGACCCAAACTGACCAAAGGGGTATTCCATATCATATGAGCTTTGCACAGCAATAAAAGCTAAGAGAAAGGAGTAGGAAGGGAGGGCACTTGTAATTTATGACATCTGTCTTCCAAAGCAGCAACTACGCATACTGAAGCCCTGCTTCCTGGGAAGTGGCTGGACCTTGCGACATCGCCTGCTTATGGGAAGTAGAGAATAAAATCTTATGTTTTCCTTTGTTTTGTGTGTGGCCTTCGCCTTTGCTTTATTAATGGATTTTATCTTGACCCATGAGTTTTTTCCATCTTATTTTATCCCTGCTCTGTCCTGCTGAGGACATAACGGGATGAGAGACCTAACGGACAACAAGAAATCACATCAGCAAGCACAAAACAAAAGTACATCAGCAGCATATGCTCTTTGACAGGGAATATGTGGGCCACTGTTGAATGGGGCAGGAGACCTGGGCATAAAGGATAAATAAAAAGCCAATGTACTCAGTGCCTTCTGCACCTCGGTCTTTATTGGTAAGAGCGGCCTCCAACAATTCCTACGCCCCTGAGAACACTGGGGAAGTTTGGCACTTTGGGAAGTTTTCCTTAACTGGAAAAGGATCAGGCTAGCAAACGCTTAAACAAACTGATTGCACACAAGTCCATGTGTCCTCATGGAATGCACGCACAATTGCTGCAAGAGCTGGCCCATGTCATTGTGAGAAGATCAATCACCTTTGAGAAACTGTGGAGACTGGTAAGTTTCTCAGAAATGGAAGAAACCAAATGTCAGTCTTATATTCAAGAAGGGCAAGAAGGAGGATCAGGGTCAGTAGTTTAAATCTGGCAGTTACTGAGTTGCTACACAGCAGTTCAATTTGCTCTACCATTTCAGGTCTAGATGTCTATTTCCCACCCCCCTCCAGTCTAGCAAAACTTTCAATAATGAAATGCAACTGCACATGCAACTTTTTTATTGTATTTGCCAGTCATTTTGCTTGGATCCACCTGTGGAAAATTCTCTGGTCTACTGAACTCCTCTTCATGTATTTTTTTAAATTAAATTAATTACATGCATAATATCTCTCTGTGCCCATGAACATCCTTCTCTTTGAGGTGCCAGAGACACACATTCTTCTGAAAACTGTTTAACAGCTCTGCAGTTAGCACCTCTCCATAGAAACCTCCCCACCCTCAGCTTGCTTTTGTCTTTGGAAAGGTGTTCTTTGTAACAAAAGCTTGCATTTCCTGGTAGGGAAAATTGTCATTTTCCAAGTATAAGTAGGGAAACAAAGCTTTCTAATTATTAATAATGCTACAGCATGGAAATTCATGCTTTAAGGTTAATAGTAATTCTTTTGATGTGAATGGAAACCATTTTATTGACTTCAGTTGGCATTAGTTCAGGTCCACAGCCCACCCTCTTGCACTGATCATTCAGATTCTGTATTTTCTAATATGGTGTGGGGTTTAGTTCAAAGTCTTTTAAAGAATGCTTTGACAATCAGACATTGCTTTAATTTATCCTTAAGTTTTCAGAGAAACATATTTTTGTAATCATGTTTATTTCTAGGTCACACAGTCACAGCAACTTTAACATTGTTAAATCAAACTCTCTTCAATTCAACATTGTAATTGAAGCTTTATCTCTTAAGGTAAAAAGTTAAACAGGTTTCATCCTGGAGTTCATGCAGTGATGATTATGAACACCATAAGCAGAAAAAAGGGTTATAGAGGACACCAGGGACAGCTTTTCTTAGATTTTTTTCTTTATATACATTAGATTCAAATCAGTGGGCATTGTGTAACTAAGAAAAATCTGCATGTTTCCTTGACCTAATGAATTGTTCTGAAGAACTAAATCTAAAATATTCAGTGGATCTGATCTTATTTTCTGTCATGTGAACAAATGCACAAGGACCAACTCTGTTGCTTTGGACATTAAAGCAACCCTTTCTTCCTCTCTTAATATTTGAAAGATTCATGTGTCTTGCAGGCTTAAGACATGTCTTGCAGGTTGGGGGCATGGTCACATGTAATCTGGTAAAAATCTGGAGTATCTTTAAAACTTTCATTAGTAGTGTACGTTGGAAAGTAAGTAATTCTGGCTTCGGATTGTCATTTCTTTTCTGGGAGTTTTTGGCTCTACATCCATTTAAATTCCCACCAGACACCAGGTAGAAATATCTGGTATCTCTTCAGTAGTAGTTTTGAGGGCTTTTTTTTCTTGTTCTTGACTACAGAAGAGCTTATTTGTGTCTTTGTGATGTCTTGAAATTGTAGCGTCAGCAACATACGATACTGAAGCAATCAAAGCTTGACAGAAATTTGAAAATAGGTATTCCTATTATTAAAATATGAATTATACCACCAGAAGTAGCAGACACAAGATAGATGTTAGTAAACGGAGCTACAGTGGAGGAAATATAAGATTTTGACTCTACACAGGTTCTGCTTTTTCAGAGAAGACAGCACTATTCCCTGCTTACATGCAGCCTTTTTAGACTAGATGATACTGAAAAGTGAAAACAGGAAGCTGAAATACATGGTTGGAAAGGATGTATCACTGATCATGACTATGATCCATTTGGCTTTTGCGAGGAGAAACAAACACTGAGAAGCAATGTTGGCAGTCCAAAGGCACTGGGTGCAAGTATTTGTTGTAAGCTTAGCAGATGTTTCTCTGAGGATAATCTTGTAATGAACACAATTAAACACTGCAAAAGTTAAGTTCACTTTCCCTTTTCATACATACCCAAAACTCGGACCGCCAGCAGAAGCTGCCCGCCTCTGCTGCCATTTGGTTTTGTATGTGTGAAGGACCCTGTGCATTGTCTCTTTGGATTCCATAAGCACACAAAGCCCTTTGGATTCCAAAGCACACAGTAAGGCATGAGCTAGAGCCCGCTATGTTCTTTCTTTCTTCCTTCCTGCAGAATCTGACACAAGTACCAAAGTAGAAATACAGGAAAGAGAAGAAAACTCTGCCCCTTCTCATTCCAAAAGTGCTATAGCTTTGTGTATAGCATTACAGTGTGCACTGGTCTTTACCCCCTGAATTGAGGGTATGTCCCTGAACAGAGATGTGCCATTTCTCAGCTCAGTTTCCTTAGGCAAAAATCTGTGGTTCAACTACAAAGCTGCTTTTTTTTTCTTCATAGCATGTGTGTAGCCCCCTTCTTTTCTTTCCTTTTTTGAATCTTTTGCCAAATATCATTGAAACTCACCAAAGGATTGGAGAATTCAAAGAGAGTGCAGTTACCGAAAACATGTGAATTAGAAATATTCCCTTGATTAAGGCAGTAGAATGCACTTAAGCCTTATTAAGAAACAGAAGAGCCACATAAGACAGAGATGTTATTAATAATTTAATTGAAAAAAAAAAATTCAATCAGTTGTAACATACAATTAGACATCAGAGAATCTGTCCACCACCTAGGAAGTGATATTTCATTAATTCCTCCTTCTACAGAACTACTAGTTTCCCTAATATAAAATCTGAGCCCTTTCAACCTCAATTCCATTTTTACCTCCACAAATACTGTGACTTCAAAAAAATCTAAACCCCAAAAAACTCTTCTCTGCTCCTTGCAGTGTAGCAGCTCCCTTAGGTCATACTTGTGATCAAAAAGAACCCAGATCTGCCACATTTAGTTCTACAGGCATGGTAGACATAATGAAGCAGTAGGATTTAGCTTTCATGAAAAGTAAGAGAAAAATATTGCCCTTGTGCTGACAGCAATATGTTGGAACTGAAAAATCTGTAGTGAACTGTGAAAAATTGCAATGTCAATTACAGTTTAAAACTGATATTTTTTGGCTGGGAAATGCAATAACCTGCATAATTGATGCTATATTATATGTACTTTTACAAGTGTAGTTAATATCATAAAGAAGTGAGAAGAGATGGTGCTTTCAAGTCCACGTATGTGATTGCCTTTAGGAAGGATGAGAAATTCTTCAAAGCTACAATCTTGAATTTTCTGGAGAGAGGAATGAAAGGAACTACTTTATCATCCACTTCCTTGTCATCCAGAACATCCTTGACAGCCTGACTTATGTCCACATAACACTGTTATTGCTTACTTGTACCATCATGGACTTCCCATATCTACGGATTTTACCTATATCCCTCAGTGTAAATGCCATGTTCCTGAGGGCTTGAAGAATGCAAATATCATTCCTGTCTTCAAGAAAGGCAAGAATGAGTATCCAGGGAACTACAGGGAAGTATACTTCACCTCAACCCCTAAGAAGGTGATGTAGCAAATAATCCCTATGGACACCAAGTTGATCATGAGCAAGCACTGTCCCCTTGCAGCAAAGAAGGCCAAAAACCTCCTGGGTTGCCTTAGGAAGTCCATTGTCTGCAGATAAAGGGACTTGGTTCCTTTTCTCTGCTCTGCCTGGTAAAACACATCCAGGTCTTGTGTTCAAACCTGGGGTCTCCACTACAAGAGAGACACGGACATACTGGAGTAGGTCCAGCAGAGGATCACAAAGATGATGAAGGGACTGGAGCATCTGTTATGTGAGGAGAGGCTGAGATCATTGGGAGTGTTAGTTTGGAGAGGAATGGGTTCAGGAAAATCTTATACATGTATATCAATACGGGATTAGAAGAACCAGACTCTGCTCGGTGGGCTCTAGTGACATGACGAGAAGTAATGGGCATAAACTAAAAAAAGGGGAATTCCAGTTAAAGACAAGAAAACTTCTTTACTGTGATGGCAGAGTCAAACTCTGGCACAGGTCTCCCAGAGAAGCTGTGGAACCTCCATTCTTGGACGTAGCCAAGCTTGTCTGGACATGCCCCTTCCTGAGCAACCTGCTGTAACTGACCCTGCTCTAAGCAGAAGTGGGACTCCTGAGATGACATACAGTGCTGTGGTGCAGTAGATCTGTCATGATCATGTGTGTGGATGTGTGTGCATGTGTATTTCTAAGTGTGCACATATTGTCAAAAGAATTGGAGCCTTATTGGAAAAGTCGATGGTCACGAAGGGCAAAACAGATTCTGGCTTATGTGCTGTATATCAAAACTGCCCTGGGACTGGCAATGGAGTAAGAAGCAACTTTTAAGTTTGGTTGAAAAGGATGATAAAAGCAAAGTGCTGAAATGTAAAAGGTTAAGTGCAGCTGCCTTTGAAGAGTTTAGTGCACTGCCTGCTGGTCTGGTTTAAGCAAATCAGAAGTGAAGGTGTTTCCTTATCTGGAATGTTAATGAGGGAGAAGCTGAGTGCTTTGCTATGCAGAATTGTGGCCTGCATGATAATTTGTCAGCCTCTGACAGTGGTTATGCTTCTTCAAAAGATTCTGTGACATCCTCACATTCAAAATTATAGGAGAATGACAATTCAGCCACTGAGGAAGCCAGTGGGCTTTCAACTGACTTTAAATAGTCATGAGACAATGTGAGCTATTGTTATAGGCAATGTAAGTCTATAACACTCATGAGTGTAGTCCTTTCCTTTCCTTAAAAAAAGGGGAATTCCAGTTAAAGACAAGAAAACTTCTTTACTGTGATGGCAGAGTCAAACTCTGGCACAGGTCTCCCAGAGAAGCTGTGGAACCTCCATTCTTGGACATAGTCAAGCTTGTCTGGACATGCCCCTCCCTGAACCACCTGCTGTAACTGACCCTGCTCTAATCAGAAGTGGGACTCCTGAGATGACATACAGTCCTTTTTCCTTCCCTTCCCTTCCCTTCCCTTCCCGCCCTGCCCTTCCTTTCCCTTCCCCAGAAAATGTGATTGTAAGATGTCAGCAATAATATACAAGAGTTAAACAAGTGAAAGAAAGGTTTTATGGTATGGCTGCTTAGAACAGCTTATAAAAAAACCCACAATTTTTTCCTACTAAGGTATCAAGCGGATTGTAACAAAATATTCTAAATCCACTACCATGCCTGGTTTTCCTATAGCACAGTCACTTCTTGAACAGTCCATGAATGGAAACAAAATGCCAATGGGTCAAAAGAAAAATTATGTTTTGTTTTGAACCTTCTTTTCTATCCTTAGCCTTTAGTTTACAAGCAACTAAGATATCCACTATGACTGCCAGAGCTAAAGCGCTGGGTAGATAAATTGAAAGTATCTTCATATTTGCTGACAAATAGCACACTTAGCCCACAGATCATAGTCAACTTTCAAGTTCGAAGGGAAACTTTAGGAAGATATGATAGGAGCTTTTATCTTCAAATAATCTGACGTTTTATTTGGAAGATCTTTATTTCAGGAGGAGTTAGTTTTTAATGGTACTAGAGAATGTGTACTTCCTCCTTGTCTCACCTGAAAGGCATGGAATGAGACACAAAAATATTTGGCATATGTGGGTGAACCTGTACTGAAGAAGGAGTTAGCTCTTTGTCATGTCTTTCCAGCATGGAATCAGCTTTGCCGCTAGAAAAAGTGGGGGTGAGGACGGCATGGAGGGGGATGGATGTTGTTTTCCTGAAGGTGTTGAAAGTTACTTAAGCCAATCAAGTTGATGTCAGTCATATCAAGAATAAGACAATTAGAGTGAAATGGTTAGTGAGTACTTTGTCAGATTCACTGTTTAATCTGTAAAGCTAGGAAAGTAACGCTAATAGAGTTATCCCAAATTGATCATGAACAGCCGTTAACACAGCACTAAATATAAGCATAAGAGGATTAGTCTGGTTTTGAATATTCTGATTTTCCATATCCATACTGCAAACAAAAAGTAGGAAAGGAAATTTTCTTTTTGTTTGTGCAGCAACAAAAATAATTAAAGTGCATGTATGCATAACGTCTGCTTGGACTGACTTATCAGATCTTATCCTTTTGGAAAGGGGACGGTGCAGTGCCAAATTTGTGCTTTGCACCAAAATAACTTTTTTTTGGGCGGTGACCTAAATTAAAAACATTGTAAAACATTATGAAATGAACACATCATAATGGAAATCAAATGCTGTTGACAAGCTTTCATCCCTTTTCACGTCACCATTATCCAGGACACATATGACATCTCGTACAAATAATTTGTCTAGATAGGTATGTCAGACCAGTCAGTCTCACCTCTATGCCTGGCAAGGTCATGGAGCAGATCCTCCTGGAATCTTTGCTATGGCACATGGAAAATAAGGAGGTGATTGGTGGCAGCCAACATGGCTTTACCAAAGGCAAATCGTGCCTGACAAATTTGATGGCTTTCTACAATGTTGCCACAGCATTGGTAGATAAGGGGAGGGCAACTGACATCATCTACTTGAACTTATGCAAAGCATTTGACACTGTCCTACACAACATCCTGGTCTCTAAATTGGAAAGGCATGGATTTGAACTGGCTAGATGGCCACACTCAAAAGGTTGTGGTCAATGGCTCAATGTCGATATGGAAACTGGTGACGAGTGGTGTTCCTCAGAGGTCAGTACTGGGACCAGTGCTGTACAACATCTTTGTCGGCGACATGGACAGTGGGATTGAGTGCACTCTCAGCAAGTTTGCCAACGACACCAAGCTATGTGGCGCAGTCAACACATTGGAGGGAAGGGATGCCATCCAGAGGGACCTGGACAGGCTTGAGAGGTGAGCCCATGCGAACCTCAGGAAGTTCAGCCAGGCCAAGTGCAAGGTCCTGCACGTGGGTCATGGCAATCCCAGGCACAAATACAGGCTGGGCAGAGAATGGCTTGACAGCAGCCCTGAAGAGAAGGACTTAGGGGTGCTGGTGAATGAGAAGCTCAACATGAGCCAGCAATGCGCACTTGCAGCCCAGAAAGCCAACGACATCCTGGGCTGCATCAAAAGTGTGGCCAGTATGTTGATGGAGGTGATTCTGCCCCTCTACTGTGTTCTGGTGAGACCCCACTTGGAGTACTGAGTCCAGCTCTGGAGTCCTCAACACAAGAAGAACACGGACCTGTTGGAATGGGTCCAGAGGAGGGCCACAAAGATGATCTGAGGGCTGGAGCACCTCTTCTATGAGGACAGGCTGAGAGAGTTGGGGTTTTTCAGCCTGGAAAAGCGAAGGCTCCGGGGAGACCTTATAGCAGCCTTCCAGTACTTAAAGGGGGCCTACAGGAAGGATGGGGAGGGACCCTTTATCAGGGAGTGTAATGATATGACATGGGCTAATGGCTTCAAACTGAAAGAGGGTAGATTTAGATTGGATATTAGGAAGAAATTCTTTACTGTGGGGGTGGTGAGGCACTGGAACAGGTTGCCCAGGGAAGCTGTGGGTGCCCCATCCTTGGAAGTGTTCAAGGCCAGGCTGGATGGGGCTTTGAGCAGCCTGGTCTAGTGTAAGGTGTCCCTGCCTATGGCAGTGGGATTGGAACTAGAGGATCTTAAAGTCCCTTCCAACCATTCTATGATTCTACGATTGTATGATTATCAATTGTTCTAGCAATAGTGAAAAAATATTAAAACTGCTTAAAAAAATTAGTAACAAAAGCCTCACTGCTAGTTCAAAGAACTTTCTATAAGAATATAAGCATTATTGCTACGGAATGCACTGTGAAAAGGGCTCATATTTTTTAAAAAATAAGGTCACACCACGAAGACTCATCCCAATGAAGAGATAGTTTCATGGGCACAGTCATGAAATAAGATAGCAATGTTTATCCAAGCATACCCTCTATATTCTCTATAGATAGACATACCTTTTATGCACCACCTTTTACCAAAGTATGACCTACACTAATTGATGACAAAATACATTACTAATATTTTCTCCTCCTGCTGTATCAAGTTAGACTGAATGCTGGTTGATACATCAGATATTTATGATGCCTTCAGACTGCATTTGCCTGCTGGCGTCCTTCAGCTTGGGTGGTGGTCCCTTGATGACTCCTTTGTTGTACTTTTCAAGTATGTCATGTGCTTGGAACACTTGGAGGTCTTTCATTAAACGTTCACTGATTTGGCCTCTGAGTGACATTTAGCTGACCTTTGTAACAGCTCATAGGTGGATTGGGCATTGAGGGTTGTTTTTTGACATGGTGGGGTTTTTGTTTGTTTTAAGAAAACCAATGGAAGCATTTTCTGTTGGCCAATATGGGAAATGGCTTGCAATACGTCCAGTCATTATGGACTGTAATACCCAGCCATCATTGCTGAAAATAGTACACACTTTCTGGTAAGATATTCATAGTATGATTTGAGGTAGAGACTAAGATCACTGGAATTTTTTTTATTGCTTGAGTACATATTATAGATAAACAGAGTTCCGCGGAAACAGTTCAATGAAATATTTCTCATCTCACTTCTTAATATTTTCAGACTACTAGTTCAGTTCCTCCCAAGTGCTATTTGTAGCATGGTCATTTCTCTTCTCCATATATCTGCACCTCATTTCTTCATTAACAAGCCTTATCAGACTCAAGCATGTTTTTTCTGTCTGGATAGCTTTCCTATACATTTATATGAAGTTTATGTATACTTACATATATATTTATACATACACATATATTTATACATACACAGGTAGGTAGGTAGCAAGGAAGAAAGGAAGGAAGGAGGAAAGAGAGAAGGAAAAAAAGACAAAGCACAAAAGAGAAACTGAGATAGAAAGACTGAGATAGTCTGAGATAGAAAAAAAAAACAAACAAAAACAAACAAACAAAAAAGATGCAATAAAAGGAAAAAAAAGGAAAGAAAAAGAAAATAAAAAAAAAAGAAAGAAAGGAACATCTGACCCCTCAATAACCAAAAGCTTTCTTGTCTGATACTCACCTGAAATCTGGTAACCCATATTCAGAGCATTGGCCTGAACTGCACAAAGTTGGAACTATTTTCATGAATAGAGTTTAGACTTGTACAGCTGTCTCCATTGGGGTACTGTGTGATCTAACCTTAGAGATTTTATTTATTAGAGAATTTTGGGGGGTTCTGTGCCAAACAGTATGTTCATATTTGAAGAACAACAAATATTTGATAATTAAGGACATATTGGAAGAGACAGCACGTCATGTTAGAGCCAGGTGAGAACATGCCACTTAACAGACAATGTAGCATTGTATGTAATTCCCCATAAATTTACTCCTAATTCTGAACATGGAGTTCAAAAATGATTCATGGAGGTGAGGGATGTTGTTTGAGTTTGTAGCATTTCTAGGTGTGCATCAGAATAATCAACAAAACACAGGGATTCATATTTCATGTTTACAGAAGAAAATATTTTCTAGCAAGTATTACGAATAGATCAGAAGGTAATTTACTAGCAGCAGAGCTCACTGAACCAAGTTTATTCCTAGGAGAGAATTAATCAAGTATTTGAATGAATGTATTGCAGAGCTATCCTTTCTTTTGTATTTTCCCTTCTCTCTCTCCTTCTGCCTTCTTTTCGAAAAAGAGATAAGCAATGTAGTTGATGATCCCGCCATTTATGAACTCCTAAATTGAAAGGGAGTCAGGGACAGTCTCTCTCTCTATATGTATGTATTGATAAAGAGTGCCAAGAACCAGATAACCAAAACCAGGATTAAATACTAAGGTATAAATTCAGTACAGCAGGCATGAGCAGTTGCAGCATTATAGAATCATAGAATCATAGAATGGTTCAGGTTGGAAGGGACCTTAAAGACCACCTAGTTCCAACACCCATTATGAGTGATCCTGTGTGTCTAAGGGGAGAGGAGGAAGTATGCATCCGCATTCATATCTTTAATAGTTTGTCACTGGAGGAGGAGAAGGTGGTAGTGGTGGGAACAAGCTGTTATGGGTGTTCAGAAGTACCTACCTCTTTATCAGCTAAGTAGCTGGTAGAAGCTCTGCTTTTTCAGGATCCTGGCATGTCCTTTGGAGGTGGGTAAAAAAAGAAATAAGGGAGGAAAAGAAGGAAGGAAGGAAGGAAGGAAGGAAGGAAGGAAGGAAGGAAGGAAGGAAGGAAGGAAGGAAGGAAGGAAGGAAGGAAGGAAGGAAGGAAGGAAGGAAGGAAGAAAGAAAGAAAGAAAGAAAGAAAGAAAGAAAGAAAGAAAGAAAGAAAGAAAGAAAGAAAGAAAGAAAAAGAAAGAAAGAGAGGAAGAAAGAGAAAGAAAGAAAGAGAGAAAGAGAGAAAGAAAGAAACATAGTTGTTTTTAAAATCATCAAAATATTTTTTAAGTATTTTTATTAAGAGGAGTGGGTGGGAACAGAAAGAATACAAATTAACCCCTCCCCCAGTTTTATAGAATGTGTATTTGACACACCTTTGGGACTTTAAGAGGGTAGTCTGAACTGAGACATCTCTCAGGAGATCTAATGTCTAAACTTCTTGGTTTCAACACCACCCCAGAGAACAGAAAGACCTGTGGATGTGCAGTGTACTTACCATGTACGTTGTTTTACAAGGATCATAATTCAGGTTTGTATTCACCCTTTCTAAATCTCTCTGGAAATCATTCAAAACTCTTTTTCTGTTTCTGGCAGGGGAACCAAGAATTCTGAAGGTCACATTTCTCATGGCAAATAGCAAAATACAGCTACAAGCTATTTACCTAAACTGGAGTATAATAAACAAAATTGTAATACCAGCAAAGCTTTCCAATTTAACATGAAAGGATGGCCGCAGAGGTAAAATGTCTGAGTGCAAATAGAAAGTTTATTTTAGCAAAGGGATCAGTCTTTTATGTATCTCATATAATTACAGTTCTCTCAAATCCTAAACTGGTGATCACCTTTATCAACTTCTTATTTTTCCCATAGGTTCTAAATTAGCCATTGTTTTATGTCCAGCAGTTCTGATCCCCAGTAGCTGAAAGACAAGAAGATACCATGCTAGGCAGCAGACTCAACCCTTCAAGAGCCACTCACTATCTTTCATCTGGTACTGCATGGCCACAAGCATCCCCTCTGTGTCCAAACCTGCAGCGTCAGAGACAGGAGAGTTTATTTTCTGCTTGAAAACATAATAACACTAAAAATTTGACACTTGACTCCTGTGAGGTGGACACAGTAGAGAGAAACCAGACATCTAATCTGGAGATGTGACAAAAAGTGGCCAAGGCATGGTCAGGTAATGGCAAGATGGGAGTGAATAAAAAAAAGTTATCCTTGACCATATAAAGGTGTGACCAGCCTGCTTCAGTACAAAGGCCGCCTTTAGAACAACCTGTGCAAGTGTATTTTGAAGCTGCTGAGGAGTGGCCACATAGTCAGTTAAAGCTAAGAGATTGCTCAGAAAGTTGCTGTTTGTCACCTCTGGGCCATCAGTTATGGCTTTGCAACTGAGACAGACGTCTCATGATGTGAAAGTGTCTCTTCCACTTTATCCTAGTGCAAGTGATCTGTGAAACTGCGTGGAGAAGAAATTCTTGACAGACTTTGGCAGCCACACCTTTTTAGCCATTGCTTACCACTAAGGTAGGACCATTGCTTCTTTTTTTCATATGCCGTAAGTCTATATATTTTACTTAATGACTACCCGACACAAAATCATGTGGACAGAAATTTTCAGGCCTGGTCATGAACGGTTCATAAAATCACAGAATAGCCCACCTTGGAAGGCACCTCAAAAGACCATCTGGTCCAGCCTTTTGTAGGAAAGGGAGCCCATATTAGACTATCCAGGAGCCTGTCCAATTGCATTTGGAAAACCTCAAGTGGCAGGGACTCTGTCACATCCCCAGGGAGGTTGTTTTAGTGAATGTTTGTTGACACTATAAAAAATTAGTTTCTTATATTGAGATGAAACCTCTCCCAGTGTACCCTGTACCCATTGCCCCTTGTCTTCTCCGTGTGTATCCTTGTGAAAGGAGAACCTCTGTCTCTTTTGTAGCTGCCCTTTAAGTATTGGAATACTATAATGAGGTCCCCCATGAGTCTTTTCTTTTCTAGGGAGAAACGGCTTAACTCCTTCAGTCTTTCCTCAAAGGGCAGGTTCTTCAATGCTTTGATCATATTTGTGGCCCTTATTTGGACCCTTTCCAGTCTGTCTGTGACTTTCTTGAATTGTGGGGACCAGAACTGGACACTATACTACAGGTGTGGCCTGACAAGCTTTGAGAAGAGAGAGATGATTATGTCTCTATCTGTGCTAGAAATGGCCCTTGGGGTGCAGCCCAGGGTCTGATTTGCCTTTTTTGCTGCAGTGGCACACTGCTAATGCATGTTCAGCTTGTTGTCCATGAGGACCAGCAGGACCCTTTCAGCAAGGCTGCTCCCCAGCCTCACAGCCCTAGCCTCTACTGAGCTCTTTGGTTACATCCTCCCAGGTACAGGACTTTGCACTTGTCTTTGTTAAACTGCACATAGTTCTTGCTAGCCCACTTTTCCAGCCTGCCCAGGTTTCTCTGCAAGATGGCTCTCCCTTTTGATGTGTCCATCTCATCACCCAGTTTGGTGTCATCAGCAAACTTGTAAGGGTGCTTTCAATTCCATCATCCAGAGAAGAAGCTGAGCAGTGTGGGGCCCAGTATCAATCCCTGGGGGACCCTAGTTGTAACAGCCTGTCAGCCTGACTAAAAACTACTGATCACCACCTGCTGAGTGCATCCTGTTAATCAAGTTCCTGCCCATCTCACAGACCACCTATCCAATCTGTATCTTGCCAAGTTAGACATTTAGTCTCTGTAATATTCCTTTTGTTTTGTTCTCAAGTGTGAAAACTGTCTTTAAAAAGCGGCTTTGCCCTCCTGCAGTGGGAGGCATTTTGACTCTAATATCAAAATGACTCTAACGGGATTTAAATATATAACTTCAGATATGCAAGCAATTTTGAAAACCAAACCCTGAAACTTTAGTTCTTATTTGGGATTTTATCCCACTTACTATGATTTCATGTTTTGAAAACAAAATACATTTGTGGTCATATGTTATATACAGTATATAGCATGTATTTTATGTTACCTGTGTCAGCTTTGTTTCCTTCTTATGGAGAAGCCACTTCTACAACCTACTAATACTTAGAAGCCGGTAGACCTTGCCATTCTGTCCTTTAAAGGATTTCTGACAGATTGTCTGGTTCGATTCCCTGAAATTCCTTTTGTGATATAAACCTTTACTAAAATACAAGCAAAGCAAATGAAGCCATAATTTTAAAAAGACATCTGTACAGGTGGACGTTTCTACCTATGGCTCAATTAGTACTCTATGCAGCAAAAGTCAGGTTGAGGATCTGTACCAGCTGCTTCTACAGAGTTCACTGAATGATTAGTCTTAGTTATCCACCAGCTGAAAAAAATATAGAGCTTTTTTATTTTATGGATTTAGACAATATCATTCATCATTAGAGAATAGTTCTGATAAGTACAATTGTTAATGACCATCTTGCTATATAAAAAATTTTTGTTTTGCTTAGGCTGCAGTAGAAAAACCCTGTGTATAAACATTGATGGACAATGTTCATAATTACTTCTAATTCGGTAGACCATCTTATTGGATATTCAGTTTTGCCCTTGTGAATATATACATGCTTCCACAGTCTCATTTGCTTCACCTATCAGGAAAAATCCATGTTAGTTTTTCATTAGCAAAATCCATTTTAAGGTCTCCAGGAGGTAAATTATTTTTAAAATTAGTTTTTATTTTATTAGTCAGGTTGCATGGTGTCAAAACTATGTTGGAGCGAGTGGCACTTCCATTGAGCTTATTAATATTGATACAGTCTCTCTATGTCTCAGTTCAGAATGACACTGCTAACCTTCTGAGACTAAGAAATATTTTTAAAAAGGCAACAGATAATTTTTAACTAATTACTTCAGAATAAATTTTTAGATTGTTTTTTAGCTCTTACTAGCTTTATTCCCCAGTGAAAAAGAATGTAAGCAGCAATTTCATGAATAGTTATCAGCTGAAAATTAGAGGAGAAACATCAGATATCAGAGACAGTATTATGTATATCCTTCCAGAAACTTTGGCCAGTGCATTTGACTCCCAGATGTAGTAAAGAAAAGAGGTGGAGGACAAGTTTGCATAAAGCAATCCTGACTGTTTTGGCATACAAAAATCATATGAGCATACATTTTCAAAAAGTACCCGTATTGTTTAAGAGGTGATTAGTTTCCCATGTGATACACATGATCTTGAAACTTTACCCTTGCTATCTTGCAGTTTTCCTCCTGAGATTGTCGAGTTCTTGAGTACCATGTTGATTTGTAACACAAAATACTAGAGAGAAAGTGAGAGAGCTGTACATCGTTCCTGCTCAGTAAGACTAGTTTCCTTAGCAAATCTGACATTTTGCTTTGCAGTAGAACCAGGTTGATGGAGGAAGTGATAATGACAGATAAATCAATTCTCATTTCGACTCTACACACTGACTAATAAATACATTAGTGAGATCATTAATATCATTATTGTAGGTACTTTGTCCCTTCACCCTTGCTGAAACTTCTGCATTCTTGCATATCAATCCCATAAAGATGTTGCCAAACTGCTGCCTTATGGCAGGTTAAACTCAGAGATACTGTGTGAGGTGATATTATAAAGCGGAACAGTCCTGGGAAATGGCATCATGAACCTGGCAGGCAGGCATTATTTTAATGACGTGACAGTAAGTGAGGTTGATAGCAAAGGAAAGTAATGAAGGCTTATTGAAAATTCTGTATACACTGGGGCAAACCCATGATCTGGGGTCACCTCTGCAGTGGAGGGTAGAAATTTGGTGATGGCTTTGTTTAATATTAAATCCCAAACTATAAATGGATTAATTAATCAAATGAATGAAGCAAATAGAGTGGTTATTTGTGCTGCCAGCCTTTGAAGTGGGCCAACACAGAATACAGTTTTAGGGAGTTTTAATGCATATCCTACTAATTCCTGATAGCATGGTACAGATAGCACTGAAATTATATGTTTCACTTGAGTAGGATGACAGAACCTTGAAGTGAAATCTAGGACATTCTTAGTGTTAAGGAGAGAAAAAGCATGGGGAGGATTTAGAGAACAGCAGTGAATAGTGTATTGGGGTATGTCTACTTATTCACTTTTCCCTTGAGCCGAGTAACAGCCCCTCACCTGCTAGCTCTTTATGTTTTGCATTTAGTCTACAAAAGTGTGTTTTGTACATATATGAAAAATACAGGTGTGTCCTCACTGGACAAAGTCTCTATGAAAGTGAACTGCCCACTGTGGTGCCTCATTTACTTATTTCTCCTATGAAGCTCTGCTAAAACAACTATTTTAAAATATTATCAAGGGGCAGTATTTTAAGATGTGGTGTGTCTCAGTCTCTGCAATGTTTTAGTATTTGTTGTGACTGAAGTGTCACAGGGCCAATGTCTGTTCTCTGTCACAATTGTACATGTCAAGGGGAACTGAAGATCACAGATTAGTCATGGTGACATGGAATACACCACAATGAGTCCCAGTTGTTCATGCATACCTTCTCTATGGTTTGACTTCCATGTTCAAGTCTTCTCCGTAATGCAAATATGCACTGAGAAAGACATCTGCCACTTTTGAACAATTTCATGGCTTGTATCAAGCTTTCATTTAGTATTTTTGTAGTGGTAGCTTGCTTTCTTTATATTGCTGGTAAAGCATTTCTTATCAAAGTGTTTATAAAAAGTGGCACCACGTGACTTGCAGTTCATTTCTTCATTCATATCTTTCTTACAGACATACTGATGAAGTTGACCAGGGCCAAACACAACCCATGGTATTTTCCTTTCTTTTGCAGGATTTGTTATTGGGCTAACTGTGTTGCATACACAGCACTGAGAAATAAGCAGACTTTTTGCAAAATACTAGTGAAGGCATGGTTTACACTATTAGGAAGTTTGGGTCAATATGTTGATCTTATGAAATCTGAGGAAACAAACCAAAAACCTCTTTTTTTTTCAACTATTTAAAAGCAAGGAAATATTAGAACCTCCTGCACTTTCTCATGCACTGACATTTTGATAAACTATTATACTTGTCTCCAGAAAAGGCTGGAATGATATCACTAATGACTGCAGTGCAGCATTTTAATTGTAAATTTTATCCAAAGTGTTAAGTATTTCAAAAGGTCTTTGCAAAAATATATTGCTTGCTGCTAAAATCACTTTGAGATGTTTTTATGCATCTCTGATTGCAAATTTTGCTATGTCAAAATGTGACTATAAAGTTGAGTCTTTTGAAAGAATTTCCCCTATATTGGCTCTCTTGATTTAAGGCAAGCTAATATAATACAAAGTTTTGCTGCTGCACACTGGGATATATATCTGTTTCCTGCATAGCAAATGGCTGTCCAGCTAACCTGACTTTTCTAAAAAACTTGTCAAAAGTCTACAGTTACAAATTGCTTTCTGCTTTTCTTTTTGGCCAGTAAAATTACTGAAACTACTAGTTCATAAATGTATAATTTTACATTCTCTATTGCTTTTTATTTCTCCAGTAATATGTACTCAATGTTCTCCTTGCCTTGCATCCACAGTCAGATTTCAAGGACCCAAACATGCCCTTATCTCAGTCCTTTCAATCACTGAGTCTCTGCAATTTATATGTTCTTGCTCTTTCTCTCTAACTTGCTGTTCTCCAACACAGCTTAGCTGGTTTTTTTACTTTGCTTTGTAATTTCACCATTACCTTCCCCAGTACTTTCCTACTAGTAAAACATTCGAGTTCATTTTTGTGGTTTGTTTTCCTGGAACACACCCAAGCCCTTCAAATACAGTCTGGTATGCTGTAAACATGTCAGCATTCACTTCTTCCTGCTTTACAATATTGACTCCACATTCATGCTTGTTACTACTGGCAAACCAAGAATTGCTTATGAGCCAAACACCACGGTGTGAAATAAGTGTTTGCTTCTGTTCTCTTTATAGAAAGTACAGCTCAAGTTATATTTCCCAGATGCTTGCCTGCCTTTATCTGTAAGAAGACCTGATCCTTAGCAGGGTTGTGCAGCAATGTTTCTTGGCAAAGTGTCAATGATTGGCTCCTCCTTTGAAGTGTCACAAACAAGCACATTCATAATTATCACACTTGTCTTCTCTTACAGTCACTGCACATTTTTGATAAACAGTTGTACTGGATAGATTTCCAGCAATTACATTAAAAACGAAAACATTGTGTGAAGAGGGGTTTTGTCCACCATCTGCTATACTCTTCTCTCTCATGTGTCAGTTGCGCATTTCTAGCGAACTTTTACATATAACTGTTTGTTCATTTGCCTTTGATCCCGATCCCTGTGTTCCTGACTCCAGTTCTGGAATCCAGTTCCCAGCCATCGCTGAGTCCAGTCTGTGACTTCCCCAGTGCCTGCTGGGGACGTCATCCTGGGAGCTTGATATGGTTTTGTATATATTGCGTCTATTTCATTATTTTCTTTTTATTTTATTATTAATATTTTATTAAAGTAATTTAGTTCCTTCTAAACTTGTAAACCTCTTTGTCTCTCCTCCTCCTCTCTTTGGAGGAGGCCAAATTGGCCGCCTCATTGGCCTATTTGGCCAAAATCATGACAGGTTTAGTGGTGCCCAACGTTGGGCATGAATGGAGCTCAAATAGAGCTCTGATAGATTGCCTGAATAGTTTGAATTCCAGCTTGCTCAGGGAGAACAGACAGCTCACATCATGTTGTTCTTATGCAAAATGTTATATTGTGGTTTTAGAGAGCTTTGTATGAAGTTAATTGATGCAGTGGTGTTTAACTGGACAAATATATTGCATGGTTTGTTTCTTCTTGTGTTTGGAGGCAGTGGTCTAAGTGTGCTATTTTGGTGTGGATTGGCCTTGGGATGTATGAAATGGATGTTTGGATAACGGTTCTACCTGCATCTCAAGTATCAGGTGATGGATTCTTTTACTAATTACACTTTCGGTTTTAACTGGGGAAGTTTACTTCACACTTTAATGATTATGCCAAAGTGACACCATCAGAATAAGGGGATGGAAAACCTTTGGGCTGTTTAGGGAGTGAACGTTACATTCATTAGTTCGTGATTTTGTTGTCGGTTTTCCTGAATGTGTTGCGGGGGTGGTTTATTGTCAAATATCAGTGCAGGAGTGAGTATTATGTGACATGTGATATACTCAAAACCCATGGCCAAAATCAAAGACAGCAGAAACACAAACACCCCCCCCCACCAAAACCCAGAGCACAGACACAAACAACCCCCCAACCAGCTCCGACACCAGCCCGAGCAGCACCAGTTGCCCCCCCCCCAGGCCCCAACACTGTCCACGACAACATTTCACAGCTTGCAGGAAGGATGCGGTCATAACTGCAAACAAAAAAGACCATCTGACATGTGTTATCTGACCTTTATTATGTGCCAGATTAATTTTTGTTATTATCTTAATCAGAAAAATTCAGGGTTTTTATAATTAACCTAGTGGTTTAGTAATGAATACTTCCTAATAAATGCATTTGGTTACTCACAATAACAAAGTAATGCAAGTCAGTGGCTTTGGGGTTGTAGCAGGTGGAGGAGAGTAAGGATAGTATATTTAAAGTGTATTTAACATCCTATACAATATATCACCAGTGAACTCTTAAATACCAAATACAATGCTGTTTGACTTCACCTGAGCTTTGTTAATTGCTATACTTTTAGTCACCTTATAAATGTTTCACTGTACCTGAAATATACATTCATTATGCAATAAATGATTGAAGCTCAGTAATGGGTTTTCCCTTAAGCATAATTTATGGTTTGCCTTGACAGGCTAATACCTGGAAACTGTTTGCTGCTTCTGCTGAAGAGTGCATAAGTTAAAAAAAAAATCAAAAAAAATCAGTGCAACATTACAATAATGTCTTCAGAAAAAAAAAAAAAAGTATATTATTTTTAATATATGGAACTTCACCTTATCCAGTGAGCATTATGGCTAAGAAAAGTAAGCCTCAAAATCTTGTAACAGACATACCGTACAACTGTTTCTTAAGTATCACTGATTGCACAGGTCTGTTGAACTACGTCCTTCTCCACCTCTCCTGCAGAAGAATTGCAAGTATAGAGCTGGCACAAATATTCCAAGTATGTAGTACATTCCCCAAGTGAAAGTCTCATTGACAGTTGCAGCAGAAGAAAATGTGCATGGATAGTTAATAGTGAATATGACTGAAACGTGTAATCAAAACAGTCTGTGCTGCAGTGACAATCAGAAATACAGGTTTTTGGTAGGTAGTTTTTCTACTGAACATAACGTGCATAGGTTCTATCAGAATGATTTAACTCACTGTAAATTTTATTAACTTTTTAGACAAAAAAAAAAAGGGGGGGGGAGCAAAAAATAGCCAGAGAAATAATTTTAAAAAGTAACTTAGAGAAGAAAAGAGGTAGAGGAAGGGGAAGGGCATGGGGAAGGGAAAAGAGAAAGGGGAAAGATGAACGGAAGGGAAGGGAAGGGAAGGGAAGTGAAGGGAAGGGAAGGGAAGGGAAGGGAAGGGAAGGGAAGGGAAGGGAAGGGAAGGGAAGGGAAGGGAAGGGAAGGGAAGGGAAAGGAAGGGAAGGGAAGGGAAGGGAAGGGAAGGATAAAAGTTACCTACATTTAAATTTTAAAGTATATTGAAGAAAAACAAAATAAAGCAACCCTGGAAACTAAAATGAAACACTTCATTTAGTGTCCATTCAAAATATTTTGGCTGGAAGAATTCTGTATGGGATTTACAATTGACTTGAGTCGTGACAATGATGCAGAACAGGCTAAGGAAACAGACCCTTGCTGTACCTGCCTATCTGCCATGTTAGTAAGTGCCAGGCTGACTTTCCATGCATTGTACAATGTCTCTGCATGCTCAGCAGCAGCCTTTGGTGGATGCTTTGTGCTTTCAATCTCATTGATGCAACTGCTCACACCAGGGTTCTTGACACCTGGACTATCGTTACGTTACTGATGACAGCAATAGCTTACCACCCAAAATTTAGTGAGATGCCACTCACTTCCAAGGAAGATGCAATTATTCTTAGGATTCTCAAGGCTTACACCATGTCCTTGGGTAAGCCTATGACGTGGAGACATTCCCAGCTTGGTCACTTTGTTTGTTAAAAGATCCTGTTAATTTCTTGTCTGAATCTTAACAATTGCCTAAAAAATAAATTCCTCCAGTATATCAAGAATGAGAAGATCAGGCATATGTCTAAGTCCTGATGACATGCTGCTGCTGTCCCAGTAAAGGGCTGCAAACTCGCTGTTCAGTGAGCAGCAATCAGCTAGGGCAGTGGCTGGAAGTCACATAAACTTTGCATCAGTGAGGCTTTTAGGTCCACAAATGTCTAATTACTTACAATTTCTTTTTGAACAGCATTGTTTAGGTGCTTTCCAGGAAAACATCAAATACATATATTACTCTGAAAAGAATTCACTGTCCTTGTTCACAATCTACTGTGACAATTTGTGACTTAACTGACTCACTTTAAGCAGAAGGTAAATAACAAATGTATTTGGCTTGTAAGAAAAATGTTAAAGAATGTTTTTTAATACAAAAAGTTGTTTCTTCCTGTTGCATGAAATGTTTATTTCATCTCTTACATGTGTAGATGCCAATCAGATAACAGAAAAATTTACGTTTTGAATACCGTGGGGTTTGGGTTTTCAAGAGTTTTTCCTTAATGACGTGCAGATGAACAATTCTCCAACTGGAGCATATGGCCTTCTCAGAGCTGACTGAGGGTCTACACAGAGCTCATTGCTGATATGGTTCCAGACAGAGTCAACAATAAAAAAATTATTAATATTCTTATCCTTTGTAATTGATTGACTGAGTACTTTCATATGTGTGTTTAGCAGCCAATGGGAGAGAGGTTCCTATACAGGAATATTTCTTATCGTAAGACTCCAAGTCAAGACTTGTAGCAGCGACAATACTTTGTGTTCGACCAGCTGCTCTAACTGGTGAAAAAACAAAAAAAATTTCAGGCACATACGGCTTCAGGTCAGATCTAAGAACAGATACACATGAGCATTGACTGAGAAGCTCTGCTGTGCTCTACGTTGTCAGGTGTTGCTATTTGTCGGGGGGTTTTTTGACATTTTTCAACTCAGTTACCACTCATAAAAGTGAAGCCAGCAACAAGAAAGATAAATAGAAGATAAATTTTAAGCAACTTGTGTTTTAATTAAGTGGTTTTGACTTTCAGGAAAATTTGTCAAAACTGAAATGAATTTGCAAAAGAATTTGGTCAATATGAAGCTGTACTTTTTGGTAATAGCTTAAGCTGAGAAATTTGAGCAGTTTTATTCACACTGAATAGTCCAGCTTGCAACTACTGTAAGAAGTACTGAAAGCAATAGTGATGAGAGAATATTATTTATTTTTTACTAAAAACACTAAATAAATTACAAGGTTTAATTCTATTTTGTTTAAATTCTTGTATTTCCAGAAATGTCCCTGGTTCCATAAGAATTTATCTGAATACTGTGTTCAGTTTTGAGCCGTTCACTACAACAAAGAAATTGAGATTCTAGAGCATGTCCAGAGAAGGGCAATGAAGATGGTGAGGGGTCTAGAGCACAAGTCTTATGAGGAGCAGCAGAAGGAACTGGGATTGTTTAGTCTGGAGAAAAGGATGGTCAGGGGAGACCTTATCCCTTTCTACAACCACCTAATAGGAGGTTGTTGCAAGGGGAGTTGGTCTCTTCTCCCAAGTGACAAGTGACAGGACAAGAGGAAATGGGCTCAAGTTGCAACAGGGGAGGTTTAGATTGGATATTAGGAAAAATTTATTCACCAAAAGGGTTGACAAACTTTGGAACAGGCTGCCCAGGGAAGTGGTGTAATTGTCATCCCTAAAGGTATTTAAAAGATGGGTAGATGTGGTGTTTAGGGACATGGTTTAGTGATGGGTTTGTTAGTGTTAAGTTGATGGTTGAACTTGATGATCCGATGATCTTAAAGATCTTTTCCAAACTAGTAAATTCTATGGTTCTATGATCTTATAACTGTTTTCATATTTATTATGCGATCATGCTGGGGCTGTATCATAATATTTCCCATATGCTTTTACCTTGTCTTAACCCAAATTAAAAAGTCCAGGTTGACATTTCCCTTACAGAAAGACAATGTATTTCAGTACTGTAGCACTTTTATTAGGTAAAAGATTGTATATATATGTATGTAAACTCTTTTCCTTAATGAATGTTCTTTTAATGAAAGTGGGCGAATTTATCATGCTTTCATGACTCTGAAATGCATTTTGGCATTGTATGTTACCCCATGTTTTGTCTGTCCACATACTCTAGGTGTCCTTTCTGACTTGCCCCTGGGCAGCCATGATATACAATATTAGGATTTGCTTCAGGCAGTACATTGCTCAAGGAAGTAAAAGCTATACTGGGTGGGATCCCCTCCTGGTAAATAATGTATGGCTGGTGATCAAGTACAACTGGGAAGGGAGGTACCTTCACACTGACAGCTTCAGCCATAAGATTGATGTCTGTTCCAGGAAAACTGTTAGGAAACAGAAGTCTTCTCCTACTTATTTCCTTTGCAATATGTGACAAGGCAGCATGTCACACCTGTTCAGAAGTTCTATCAAAGCTCCTGTGTTGGAAGGGCTGGGTGGAAACACAAAGAACCCAAGGGACAGGAGCAGCTGAATGAGATGTGCCAAAAGGTTCAGCTGAAAATTAAAAAAATATGTCAAAACAAAAATAAAGAAAAGCAGAATGCTAAACTTATTTGCCTTTCTAGTTTTTGGATTTGGGGAGGATCAGGGCAGAATAGTTTTGCACTTTTTTTGCTGCAAGGGGAAGATGAGTTGAAAGGGTAAGAAATAGCTGATGGGTTTCAGGAAGAAGTAGTATGAAGTGTTGATGTTCAATTTGGGAAGAGCAAACAGAGGGGTTGGTGGTAGTTACAGCTTGCCAGCACTTTCACTTTTCCAAACCAAGCAACCAAAGGGAAGTATAATTCTTCAGCTCTCAAAGCTCCTTAAAATGATATTTTAGGACTAATGTCTTTGATTCCCAGATTTTCACATAATTGAGCATGTTTCATAAGGGGAACCACAGCAAGAAAGTTCATGACATCCATTATATGAAGCACATAGTCCACGCAGATACCTGATTAGACAACTCCTAACCACAGAAGGAAGCATTAAAAAGCTGCCCAACTGAATTAGATACTTCATTGTGCCAACCTCAATCTGCTGTTCCTATCAGCCCTAATTATAGTCAGCTAATTCTATTAGTTTCTTAAATACATTTTAAGCTACAAGCTAAGAGCAAGTACTGCCCTGTAATGGAGTTACCATTTTCATAACAACCTTTTTATTCTATCAAGCAAATAATTTTCCATTAATTTTGCCATTATGGACTTTTATTTCTTTTTTTCTTTTATTAGATTACCTTTCACAAAAAACCAAATAGCAATTTATTTGCTTAACAATATTTGCAATGTATCATCAGACCAGAAAAAATATGAGAAAAAATTAGGTGAAAAGGAAAAAAATAACTTTATATTCAATTCTTGGTAAGGTATAGAATTCAACGTAATAAGATACTATGATTGCTCTGTCACACCAAATGTTAGACAAAATGCAGCTGTAGGCTGTTTTTTAAATGTTAGAATGTTATTCAGAGAAGTGATATTCTCCACTGTAGTCAGCAAATTGGCAAGTCAGAATGAAATTCAATAATTTTTCCTTTTTTGGAAAGAGAATAAGAAATAGGATATATAAAGTGGAAATGAGGCTGAACCAAAAAATCTTTATCTGAACAAGCTCACTCTTTAGGGACTTTGAAAACTTTTCTGCTTTAAAAAAGAAAACTATGTTAGCTATAATATTCTATCTATCTTTTCTGTCATAGAAGTATGTGACAATTGCACACTATGATTGAACTGTCAGACAAGAACTGCATTTAGGAAAATAATGTTGCAATACCCTAAGAGGCAAGTCTCGATACATTAATTGAATACAATGCCCTATATTGAAAGGTATGTTTCCTTAAAATATTTCCACTAAAGTCAAATTGACTTCTAAAAAAGTGCATTTTCTTCATAGAAGTACATCTGTTTCTACCTAGCCTTTTAAAAAGTTGCATATACTTACATACAGGTTTAAAACTTGTACTTGCACCACTCATATACAACCCAGAATGGTACTCCCTCTGTGATGCAGAGAAGGCTAGAACTTGGAAGAAAGTAGATGGAGTGAGTGAGTGAGTGAGTGTATGTGTGTGCGTGTCCGTATAAACTTTCTGTATCATGAGGTCAGTACTGTGTGTCACAGGTCTGCACAAGCCTGCATAGGGAACTACTAATGTTGCTAAAGGTGCATGAACAGACAAGAGGGTTACAAAGCGCTATTATCTTTGAACAATAAAATTATTATGGAAATGTGATTTGACAAGAGGGTTACAAAGTGCTATTATCTTTGAACAATAAAACCATTATGGAAATGTGATTTCCAACAAAGTGGGGTTACTAATGACTGGTGGCAAAACTTTATTGCAGCAAGCATATTTTTGATGTTTGCTGTCTGCTTAGGTGTACCGAACAGATTAAAATTTAGAAGTTGAGGCAAATAATACATTTAGCCTTTAAAACTAGTATTATCAGTTATTTCTCGAAGCTTTTGCAATGATCTGGAGTTTTTTCAATGATGCATAGAAGCCAAAGAACACAACCATTCTCATAAAAATGCTGGGAAAAGGGAACCAAGGGTCAGCCCAGAAAATGAACAGGAAAGCCTGGCAGCAAAGGTTTCCAAAGTAAACAAGTGAGCATCAAGGACTGGAGGATTTTCCAAGCAGGCAATTCCACTGTCCTGTTACTGTAGTCTCAAAGAAAGGGGATTACTTCCTATTACTCCATTGTCCTGCAGTCCTGTAAAGAATGTTGGCTTCTTTCTACCCAGAGATTTCATACAGCAACATTGGTAAACACTTTGGCTGGGGGGGGGAGGGGAGGAGCAGATGAAGAAGAGAAAAAAGGAATGTAAAAAAGCAGACTGTCAGACACAACAGTAAGAAGCTGCAAAAGAGGAAAGGGTGAGGAAAAGAGAGGAAAAGAAAGAGAGATTAGAAAGACGTTAAAGGGTAGAAAGAACCAAAGAAAGAAAATAAAGAAATTGGCAAAAGAGAAGAGAACTGGAAAGTTTTCAGGGGATAAACCTTAGCCACACAGTCGTCTGAAAATAAGTTCCCAAAAATATTTATTTTCAGTAATAAACTGCTATGCTCAAAATATTGTTACAGGTATAGAGGAAGACCACCTTACATATAACTAAAGCAAAGAAATTCTTGTTAATAGAACTGAAAACTAGCTACAAATCATTATTAGTCCAGATGTAACTGTAGCAGAATAGGGAAGAATAGTAATACAGTTAAAATTGGTACACACATTTGTTTCTTTGTTCTCGTGGTGTTATGCTCACCTTTCTCCTCAGCTTCTCTAGATCCTATGCTTGGTGAGAGATGTTATGGTGAGTTGTCAGCATCTGGAGTCCTCTACCAGGAGGAATATGATGTTCATGTTGATGGTTTCTTCTTCCTCTTTTGCGACCCACTTGGAGTATTTTTTTTAATGTTGGCTAACATGCTTTTACATCTTTCCCTTTCTTCACTGATCTCCGGCCCCACATTGCATAAGAATTCACCATATGATGCCTTTACTTGTGTTGAATTCTATTTTTTTGGGTTTTTTGCTAACCCTAATACCAGTTTCATACAGTTCCATGTCTACATTTCTCTAACTGACCATTAGTGAGCTCTTTAAGGCTGTCGGGGCTTCAGAGACAAGCCTGTGCCCCGTCTCTTATCATGCTGTCCTGGTTCCAGCGGGGATAGGGTTAATTCTTCTTGGTGTTCCATGCCATGTGAGCCATGCCCACTCTGAGCTGCTGGGGGAGGGGGCATGTTTGTATATTCCTCTATCCCTATGATTCTTGTTGTTTTCTTGTTCCCTTTGCTGTTCTGTTAAACTGCCTTTGTCTCAACCCAAGAGTCTTGCCTTGTTCTTCCAATTCTTCCTGTATTGGGAAGGCCCGAGCGAGCGGCACGTGGCTCTTTGTTGCTGTCTGAGGCCAAACCATGACACGTGCCATGACTGTACTCCTCTATACCACATCCCATGTCAACACTTCTCAAGGCCTCTGTTATTGTACTGGGCCTTTGCTCTATATCATTGTGTCAGAGTCGTAAATATTTTGTTCTGCACAGAATAACTACTCATTAGCGTTATCTGTATAAAACTGGTTGGAAAAATTGCTTTCTCAGCTACACCAGCTTGTGTTCAGACAGTTGAAGAAACTCAGACACAGCAAGTCTCTGCAAACTCAGCCATTGCAAACTCCTTACAAATCTTATGGCCTGTTACTATTAATCACAATACAGTGTTATGGTACTACAGTGTCCCCTGTAATCCTACCTTGTGCTGTGTGAGGCCGCAGTTTTGGGATTCTTTCTGTCCATGCGTGTATTGGGAAAATGCCTAGATCCTATCTGGGAAGCTGGGTGAACTGGTCCTTGCTTGGCTAGCAATAAATTAAAATTGATCAATGCCAAATATCGGCATAAGTATAACCCATGCAACCTTTGGGGGGGTGGAAAAAGGCAATTGTTACAGGATTCATGGTACGCTGCAGACATTTTGACAGTGTCTAGTAACTATGTGGCAAACGCAGGGCCCTTGCTTGAGGACAAGCACCAAAATGGATGTAGATTAATGGACAGACCTGGCGAACTTTGAAAAGGTCTGGAGGACTTGTACTGGCTGTTAAGATGTGTTAAGAATGTGGCCACCTCATCCAGTTACTCCGGACCAAAGTCTCTCCCACTGGGCTGCTGGAGCCCAGGCGGGTGCGCCCAGGGATGCGCGGTCTCTGCCCAGGCTGAGGGACGTGGCTGCCACTCTCCTGTTTGCTGGTTCAACCGGTGGTGAAGCTCAGCACTTGTCCCAGGGACACAGACATAGACACAGACACAGACACACACACACAAGGACAGCCAGGACACTGACACAGCTGGTCACACGGGCTGCCACAGACCAGGTGCTGCCTGCAACAGCACGCACAGACAGGACTCGTGTAACAACGACCAAACACAGACAGGCGAGTGCCCTCCTCCTCTTGGGCTGGCAGAGGCAGAACATCACTAGTGCAGCACACATACAACATTGTCCAGGTTCACAAGCACAGGTGCATTCGTAGATTCCACGTTGGCATGGTCCCCCTGTCCACCTGGGACCCCTGCCTGTGTCCTGGGCCCTCTTACCCACTTCATGGACCCCTTGCTGGCTGGCTGACCTAGATTGATAGGTACTAGGAAATACGCAGCATTCACACCTTTGTCCCACAGACACCCCACACTCACAAGTGCCCCTGGCTGGCTAGTCCAGCGTGAAGTTTGTCAGTGAACACACCCCTACACACAGGCTCACTGGGTTTAGGGAAGATACAGACACTTGACACCTGGCAGCCGGCACCAGGCATATGGGCTGTGACTGGCAGTCCTGCTTCAGCCACCAGCATTGAACCTCTCAATTGCCTCACTCACGTCAGTTCCCCGACAGCTGGTGTTTGAGGCACCCACCATTCCCGCCCCAGTCCACTCACTCCAGTAGCTGACACCACAGCCCAGAGTCACCTACACCCCAGCCTGACTCTTGTAGTTGGCCCCAAATTTCACTCACACATAGAGGTCTCACCAGTAGTTGCCACTTAGGCTTTGCTGCACATGTACTCATGGGATGGAGCATGAGATTTTGCAGAGAGATAATTAAGAAAAGATTAAGTGAGAAAACACTCGAAGATTGGACACACTGTGGTGATCAAGCACAAGACTCAGCTAGACAAACATACAGATTGGCCTTGTTTCACACGCGACCACTACCCTTTTCTGCCTACCTCTTTCTCTTTGTCCTCATGGTTCCCCCTTCCTTTACATATCCCTTCCTGGGTGTGTATAGCTCTACCAATTCCCTCACACCTCCCAGCCCAGTGTCCAGGATCTCCCCTGGTTTACAATCATATCATTTCCAAAGTCCAGGTTGATCTTCCTGGAAGGGGCACCTGCGGTTGTGTTTGGTGAGGTTTCTGGTCATTGTCTCTATAGTTTTTTGTTAGATTTGTGTCGCTGTATATTTTGTTTCCAGCTTCTCCCTTTTTCCCTCAGTTTTTGAATTGACAAGGTCCCTCATCAAACAATTTTGCTGACATAAACATTCTTATGCTGTTACATGTCTTCATCAACCAGTGTAAATGACCAGGCTTGATTTTCCTCACTGTCTCCCTTGACAGTTAGGTTTGTGTCCCTGTATGTTGTTGTTTATCGTTTCCTCCTTCCTTATTATTCCAACCTCCTTGGTCATCAGTGAGGTGAAAATTGAGGGTTCAACTCCAGTAACACAGCAGCGAGAACTGTTCAAGAGAAGCAAGGCCATATGACCTTTAGAAAATTTTCATCCACGTAAAAAAATTAATTAATATTTAATGTTGTTTATCTAGTTTAATCTTGAATTACTCATTATAGTAATTATTACCATTTCATTTCTTTTGGCCTTCACCAACACTATTTCTTTAAGGCACTTCAATTTAGTGCTTTCCTTCTCATTGAGACAATGAGATGCCACATCCACTTATTACCATGAAATTCTTTCTCACTCTCTCTCCTTCTTAATTTACCTCCTCTCTCCTTCTAAGATCTTACAGGTTTGCAGCTAGCTATCCCTCTCTTTTGTTCAGAAAATAGTTATTCTGATCAACCCTGGATCATGTCAGGCCATATGGCTGAGAACTCCTCTAGGATTCATAAGTGAATGAATTATAAAAGTAGGATGTCTAGGCAACATATCTGGTTTTGCAAATGATATGGGTTTTTCCTATTGGGTGATCATGTCACTCTGTACAGTATTTTATTGTACTGTAGTTTTTTTATGTAATTATTTTCTAGTTATTCTCCAAAAGTCCTTATCTTTTTATGAAGTCTGCCTACCCAGTTACTGACGTCACCATTTTTTTTCTGGATTTGGCTGTAACATCTTGCTATTGGTTGGAAAACAAGATGACATTTTATAAAATAAACCTCCTTCTCGAGTCTTTTCATAGGTCATGTGAAACAACTATAAATACCAATACAAAGACTATTTCCTTATTTTCTTCTTGGGCTTGTTTTATCAGATTGAGTCAGAAATTTTCAGGACCTTTTAACACAGGACCTCCTTTTACACAGTTTCTAAAGCTGTTTTCGTGTGAGTTAAGGTAAAATTTGCATTGCCCTGAATGACACCAGAGATAAAGTAGACAGAGATAAAGAAACAGACTGAATCACTTTCGAAAATTTCTGCATAGTTGAAGCTCATGTCTATAAAGTCTGATCAAAGGGTGACTTGGGCTACCCAGGAGTTTTTTTATTTTACCAAGCATATCAGGGCAAGGGATAAAAGGAAAGGTTCGCTTTCATTTTTGATATGGATAATTATGGATAAATATTCTCAGTAGAAAGTATAGTGACAGCATGCAATATTCATTACTCTACAATTACCTTTTCTTGACTCTCATTGTACTTGAATCTGCTGTTCAGATGGCAGAAGAGGGCTATCATCTTGAAGAAAGTGATCATGTCCGACTTCCAGTGTTCTTCTTCTATCCTATAACTTCAAGCTATCAATAGTCACTAATTGTAATTATGCAACTTCCCTATAAAATAATGGCTGGGGAGGAAGAGTGCGGCTTTTCATTGCAAGTGCACAGCTGATAACAGAAGGGCAGATTGCTAAAATTAATCCTTTGCTATGTATCACATCCAATTCCCTAGATTTTAAGCAAAAATATCCATTTTTCAGGCTGGTCTTTCTTTCTTTTGAAACCAAAGTAGTAGGTTTAGAAACAGGAATGGTATTATTATATAAAGTACTAAATGACTGACATTCATAGAACACATTTTTAATCAAAAGATGCTGTGGGCGATGTGGGATAAAATTAAAATCAAAGGTCATGGACACAGTGACAAAGAGTAAACTGAAGCAGTGTCTTTCTAATGTTATATTCATAAACGTGAATTACCTTTGTAATTTGCAGAGAAGGATGTCCCTCTTTTGCCTTACCCGCTATTCCTTGTGATGTTTGCTCTGTCATAAATACAGTTCTGACTTACCTTGTATAATATTAGTTCCACAGGAAGGATACTGCTACTACATTGAAGACAGCTTTTAAATAAAGCTAAAAGGTATATCTACAAACTGAAGAATACAAATGCCAAATAAGCTAAATAGCCATTTTTCCTCTAAGAAAAGCACATGTGATTGCTCCTCTACAAGGTAAAAACTGCAATAAAACTGAATAAAGCCATCTCAACTTTTCATCCAAAGTAATGCCTTTGTACTTGAAATTCTTCTGTGTGTGAGAACATAATACAGTTAGTAAAAGAAAGCCTTGGCCAGGAACACTGTTTACAAAGACTTGGTAGTCCTGCTACTAAGGTGACAAAAATCTCATCTAGGGTGGGAGGTTTCCCTGAACTCTCACAGTGCTGAAAAAAGCCCACTAGTATAAAACCTGCTTTCTTTGTTAATAAAAATCTTTTACTTCAAGGAGTCACTGAAATCCTAACCGATATCTAGCAACAGATTACCTGACAAGGGCCTGTTTGAAAGAGAGGGAAGTCAATAAAAGTAAAGTGTAAGTGTACTGTTAATGGCAGGTTCTTGTAGGCATTTTTCCCCAAATTATACCATTCCTATTCAAATACCATCTCGAGAGTCTCAGACAGTGTCAAGTGCAATCATTGTTATTGCAGTTGCCAAGGTAATCAATTGAAATCATAATGAAGGGAACAGAAGGAAATCAATAGAGTCTGAAATTACAAATAAAGAGAAGCTATCGTTTAAAAGCATTTGGCTGAAATCTTCCATATTAATGGAGTCAGAAATGGCTGTGTCATTCAGAATCAGTGTGGTGCAAAATTCACTTGAGTGCATTAGAACACCTAAAAGCTATTGCAGCAATTAGGGCTGCCTACCAAGAAAGTGTCCACCTTAGAAGAAGCATCACTGAATTGTTTGTTTTGTTCCAATATGTTTTCATGTTTAAAATTATAATTTTTTCCCCCAAAGCAGTCAGCATGATGCAATCTCAGTAAACATAGTTTCTTGTTCATATTTGTGGAAGAAGCTTATATAATGTGCAATAGGTCTTTTGTAGTTTTCTTTCAGTTAAATGCCCTGCTCAGATGCAACCCCACCCAACAGAGTTTATACCCCTTCAGTGCTCCAGTGCCTGTGGGACATTCCAGGCTAATGGCAGTGCTGAGCATTTGCACTCCTCTTTTACACATAAATCACACTAGTGTCCTCACACATATTATTTAAGGCAAAATTTTGGAGAGCACATCACTGCACTTAGTCAAAGGCACTCGACGTGTGACCAGGAGGGTACTGCTCTTTTCTTATTATTCTTGGTACTTGTAGCTACAGTTCTTGGGCTGGTAGGACAGCAGGATCCTTTCTTTGACTTCAGAGAGACGGGCAGGCAGAGAAGGAAGAGTTGAATACGCTCTGCTGTGAGTGCTCTACTAACCAAATGTTGTTATTGCACCTTGCAAGGCCCAGTAAATAAATATTCCAGAGGAGAAGCTAAGCATGATGTTATAGTCTGTTACTAGATTCACTTGGGAGGGAGAAGACATGGGTACCAGCTCCTGAACCAACTGGAGCAGGGAATTGAAGTATCCATTGAAGCAAGAAAGCCAGGTCTCTTAGAGCTAACCATTATGTTATGCAGCTATGTTCCCTCCCTCTCCCCTTCTGGTGACCGAGGTGGTGAATATTTAATAGTTTCATGCAAAATGGAACAACTTCTAGAGGAGGGGTTGAAAAAAACCTATAACACCCTATAGCACTGCTCTTAGGTGTTTCCTGTGTAAAGCAAATTACCATCATGTGAACAAGTTAGATTAATCTATTTGTGTCCTTCCTGAAAGGAGTGCTCAAACCACTTTAGTACTTTCTGAAGCGGGAGATGGGCAAGTGTTCACATCACAGTTTTTTTAGCTGCATTCAGGAGAAAAAGGTGATGTGGATCAGTTTTTTTTGCTTTTAGGCAGTTGTCCTTACCTCATTGAAACATGACTTGGCCTTCTTAAGGAGATTGTTTTTAAGAGTCAGGGAGCAGGAATGGGCACCTCCTTGCTGCCTGACATACTGCTAGCAAAATGCCCAAGCACTGAGCAACCAAGAGCTTTTTTGCTCCAAACTATCGATTGGCTTTTCCATGACATTTAATAAAAACTTTCCATTACCGATTGCATAACAGCAATTAAAATCCTCATCAAATCTATCTTAACTGCTTATAGTCTTCCACTAGGGAGCATTTTCTCTGGCAAACATCTGCAGTAAAAGGCTATTTAATCTTCATAAGTGAAACAGTCAGTTATGCTAATTCATCTCTTTTATTATCAGTTTATATTGAAATCTTGTAGAGATCTGGTCTTCTGCACTAGGTGCTTTGGGGCACACTTTGGCTTGCTCTGAGAGGAGAAAAAAACTTTGTCTTTTGTTTTTGTGACACTAGCTGAAGGAAGATCTGATCATTGTGTGCCTGTGTGAAGGCTTTCAAAGTATTTTGCTGTGCAGTCTGCAGTGCACGATTGCAAACAGTTAAGAAAAACATATCTTCGATGTAGTGGCTTTTTGGTTGAGGTCAGTGAATCAGTGCATAAGCAGGTAATACAAATAAAAGCATAAAATAATATAAACTAATCATACAATCAATAACAGCACTTTCTGCCATTTTGTTTATACATATTTATTAATAAAGAAATTAGATGCAGTATATTAAAAGCAACCAAACCTCTCCTTTCTCTGGAAAGCATTGAACAAGTCATGACAGAAGGGAAATAGGCTTTCATATCCTCGTATGTGAAAAATCAGGCATGCTGATTTTTTTCCCCATGTCACAATCGCAGTTCCTGGGGTTCATTTAGCTCTCATTGTTGCAGGTTTGTGATCTCTGGGTTGTCCCTTTAAGAGTTTCCAGATGAATATTATCAAAAGCAAAGGTGTAGCAGACTTGAAGATACAAGGCTATGCCTTCTAGTATCTCTAGCTTTGCCTTCTGGCATCTGGCTCCAACTTTGAAGCTGTGAATCTTTTCTCACTTCCTCTTCTTGATGCTCAGTTCTCAGTTTCATCACTTACAGGAACATCAAACCTCCCTCCTCCACTTTATTTCTTTTTCTCCCTGAGAGGATTTCAGCTTTTACTGACAATAACAGGAGCAACTCCATCTGTAAGAGAGGCCTGAATGCCATTTGTATTTTTAAAGAAAGCTTTGCAAAGTAGGGAAAAGCCACCTTATAAATGTCTGGATAAAAGCCAAAAATAAATCAAATAGGTATTTACACTTTAAATAATGTGCTGAATGTTTCTCTACCGTAAAGCCTTCATAGCAGATCAATACCGTTTACACTATTCACTTGCAGCAAGCAGTAAAAGTCTTTCACTTCAACAGTTTCCAACCATTTAACATTGTTAAAAAGACAGCTAAAACATCAATTGGGGGCATTTTCTCCTAAACTGAAATGGATCGATTAGTTTTCATGACATTCACTGTGGAGATGCAGGATTAGGAAAGAAGTAATATGGGAGGAAGAAGAAGTCAGTGCATCTCTTTTAAATTAATGAAATAAGTTGCATACTTCGGCTCAGCAGGAGTCAATCTTCTTGAAGGGATTGACTTTTTTATAATATTGTGTTAATAACTAGATCTCTACATATGTACTATAGATTGACTTATAAATTGATTTCACTGTACATATGCAAGAGCAATGGCTTTGAAAGTCTGGTCTGTGACATTTGTCATGTTGAATCAGTTAGGCAAGAGTGTAAATTTGTGATCTATTCCACTTCAGTAGGAATATGTATTCATTATTAGTAAACTGTAAAAGAACTATGCATGGTAATTAAATAGAAATGAACAGTTCTAACATTTTTTGGAGTTAAAAATCAAAGCGATTACTTAGTTCCACGAAAGAATACCTTTACGTGATCCCAGATCAACAAACCATTTTTAATAGCTTACAAAGAAACAAAGGGCTGTTAGCACCATTCTAGCACTTACACTGCAGAAGGAGAGAAGGAAGAAACTTCTGAGAGAATAAAAAGAATCAGACTTGAATTCAGCATTTTTCATATTCAGAGGCTGTTCTTTCTCCCTGTCTCTCTTGTCTTTCTTTTTTTTTGTCCTTTTTCTTTTTTCTTGTCTTCATTGTTTTCCTTAATGGCTGCACTGCATTAAAAAAATTTAAATAATTGCCTCTTGCTTCTTATTTTTTTTGTAAACATCAGCTCTAGGAGATATGTTATATGGTTTATGGCAACAGTGTACAAATCTGAAGCCTAAATTAAAAGAAAACCTGAACAGGCATTCAAAAAGGGTTGTGAGATGCAGATCCTTATGCACCCTTATCAAGTATCAGAAGATGATAAGTTAAATGGTGGAGACAAATCAGGAGTAGAGGTATGATATTATTCCTGGTTTATAACATATGTTCCTTTTTCACCAAGTACTAAATAACTATTAGAAACTAATGGTTTGAAACCATTATATTTGTTTCAGGGGATATTCTGAGTTTTTATCCTGTAATATTGTGCCTTGAATCTTGTGAACTCTGACTTCTGTCAAAAAAAAAAAAAAGAGTACTGTAACGAGATTCATTAATTTATCTGGCTTGGACTTCTTTGGCTCATAACACAGGGCTTCACAACAGCACAGGATTCTGTGTAAATCCCAGGATTCTGCATAAATATTCAGTAAGTGTCATGAAGCATCTGTGTACAATAACAGTTAGTCATATTAAGTAGTATAAATTTGGTTAGGTAGCTTAATGAAATGGCAGTTCCCTATTCACTGATGTTCTGTTCATTGTACATTCATCCAGACAGTCAATGAAAATGTGCTTGGCAGGTAAACCTGAATTCACCATTCCTTCAATTTCCCACACAGTAAAATAGCTTCTTAAAAGATTAATTAGTAATTTCTCGTATTTTCCACAATTTCCTTTAAGTATAATCACCATGACTTTGTAAAGATCTAAATATTTCTTCACAGTAAGGACTGTAGCTCTTAATTTAATTATGGTCCGATTTTCTTCTCCTTCAAGCTTGAAGGGACCACTAGAATGGTCCTGCAAAGACAGGGAGAAGCAAAGCTACATAAGAAGTAGTGTCTTAAGTCTTAGCAAAAGAAATAGTTTTATTCAACTAACAGTTTCCTGAGATGTTGGGTGAAATCTAGACAGTGCAGAAATACTCTTCATTTTGGGGAGATCCAGAAGGTGAATGATACCTTTGACATCTTATGTCGAGTAACAGACCTCTCTACTTCTTTTAAGACTTGGGTCCGCCTGTGTGCATATCACTACAACCACAAGGTTGTTTCACCTGTATCAGCACGGGTCAGCATTCAAATATCAAAGTCATTTGTTACAAACAAATATTTCTAGATAAGTTTTCAAATGCCACTGGCTTAGTTCTTGGTGGTATGAGATGAAAACAGGCATGTTATGAGGAAAACCATGCATAACTTATTTTTATCTAATTTTAGTTTAAATAAGATGGAGATGTTATGGATTTGGGTCAACACAGATCATTCTAAAAATGTTCACTGCTTCATTCTAATGAGTGTAAAGGATGGCTGCTCTATTTTTCCTTCAATCTATTTTTGTCCTGTTAGTATGTAAGTACGATATGTTACTGTGGAATAAAAAAAATCTTTCCTGAAAATACACGAATGTAAGAGACACCCCTGAACTTTTGTTCTAGACTGAGGTCCTCTCCAAGGGTTAATATCTGAGTATTGAGACAAGGACTTTTCTGAATGTAGTCCTGATATTTTAGCAAATAGGCAAGATGTCGCCAAGTCTTTCACCAGCAGATATGCCAGATTTGCCTGCAGGTAGACAGATCTGTTCCTCCAGGGAAATGTGAGGCTCAATGTTGTCAGACACTAGAGAGAATTTTGCATAACCCTTCTGCATTCTGAGGCTTTGCAATAAAAGTTGGAAGAAAAGGCATCAAGAACACTTAAAAAGGTCAGGCCCTGTTCTGTGTGTACTTATGTCTAAGAAATTAATAGGGCCAAATCTCCTACTGCCTGCCTATTTGTTCACAGTCAGAGAATTATACCGACATCGCAAGTGCTCCACCTCAACTGCAGTGCATGTGTGTTAGTGGGAAAGAGAGAGATGAGACATCTGGGGAACCTGGGCAGTGTGACTCACCCACATGCAGTGACAGAGGCAGAAGAGTAGAGTGCTTGCTTGGTCATCAAAACATTCTCCTTCTTGAGAAAGACAGAGACATGGTCTGAAAGCTGACTTCACAGCCTGTCTGGGATAATATGAAGAAACATTAAAGAGGGCAGGACTTTTTTCCTTCACACCCCTAAGAACGTCCCTTAGTAATGAACGTAATGCAAGTCCCTTCATAATGAGCGTAGTGGTTTGGATGTTCATTCTTCAGCCCAGTTTACTGAAGAAGCAGGTTTATGTGGCCAAGATATGTCCTTGCACCTCTCCCCTACCATGTTTCTACAGTGACACTGGAACCTGCTCACTGAGTACTTTTTAACATCAAGCAGATGGGAGGTCTCCAAAGTCTTAAGCAGTGCAAGTTTCACATATCCTGTTAATATATCTAGAAAAGCTGCAGGATCCATCCTGCAGCTTCTTAGGCACCAGGAAGACTACACGAGAGAACTTACTAATGTTTTAGCTCTGTGGGGTGTTTCCAAACTTTTAGACAGAAGAGAATCTGCTAACGAGAAGCTATGCACAGCCCCATGGAAAATGAGATTTCAATAGATCTTTTACTCAGATACGCTGTTAGGATCTCAGATGCCCAACCGTCTGCACTGGCTGGCTATGAAGCCAAGGTATCCTGATTTAAGTTCCACCCTGGTAAAGACCCTGGTAGACACAGATGAAACAGACATTTCATCTCTTAACTTTCTTCTGCAGGGTTAATAGAAACATGGCTATTATGTCAATTGCACAAGTGTTGAGAGTTGAGTGCAAGTGTTGTCTTCTTTAACAGATGCAGAAAGCTTGCTAACAAATATTTTCTTAGTTTCAAGTAATGTCATTAAATACTGCTTGAAAAGAAAAAAGAGTAAAACTTAGCCTCTAAATCTGTACATTTGGCACCAGTACTGGGCAGCTGAATGTATTTTACAGTGCATCAAAAATATAAGATCCTCTCTCTACAATTACAAATTAAAATAACCCTAATCAAGACCCCGAACTTCTATCACTAGTATTAATTTACAAGACTTATGTTTACATGAAAGAGAACAAATACCTTTATGAAAACATGTTGTTTATCAGAAGGGTGCATAACATACTTTCCAGATTTTGTTTTGCATGAAGAGCTTCCTTAAATGTCTCTACCTTTATACTTAGTATGCACAATGCTTGCACTTTGAAAATATAATTTGGGCAAATGGACACTAAGTATAACAATTTTATTTCACATTTAAGTTACTAAAAATGCTGAGTTGTGGCTCCCCAAAATGCCATTTCAAAAATAGTGTCTATAAAATCAAAACATGTCCTTTGTGTGAACTTCATCTAGCTGCCAATAGCTCTGTACTGGGTTAGTCTGTGGGCTGGCTGGCTTTTGGAAAAGGGGTGCCTGGAATAGATCAAGCTTGAAACAAAAATCCTAACCTTTTTTTTTTGTAAAATGTAAGGGTTTTTCTGTATTCAGGCCAAACTCAAACTGGAGGAATTGCATTCTGGCTCCTTTGCTCCTTGTTTTCTTTTTGCTGGCTGAAAGTTTCTCTAATTCTTGTAGAGGATGTGCATCCGTGTTGGTGCAAGAAACCATTCCTGGAGAGATTATTCATTTGTGTACTCTATTCAAATATTTTAGGACTCTTTGGGGTCCTTATCACAATGTAAATATATTCTGTAGTTTACTTTTCATAAAAAAAATATACAAATTTAGGCTTTTTTTAAGTTACTAAATGTAAATATATTCTGTAGTTTACTTTTCATAAAAAAAATATACAAATTTAGGCTTTCAAAATAATAATTTTATTGAAAAGTAGGTTGTTAAAAATAGGTGAAAGCCTTCTTTGATCTGGTAAAACAAGGTTGGGGAACAGAAGTAATGTGTTGTTTTAGATCAGGGGGCATAGCCAGAAAAAGATCTTACTTGACTGAAAGCTTTGGGTCTCACTGTTAGTTGGTATATTCACTGCTTAGATTTTGTATCCTTTTTAAGTATGAGAGGTATTACTTTTTTTCTAAGCTGGAGCCAGTATATTTGGGGAATTCTTCCTGCAGAGTGTGAGGTTGTGAATGTCTTCTCTACAGAAACTCTTTAAAGGGAGGGCACCAACCTGCTTGTAGTTCCAGAGGTGACTGCAACACAGATGTACAGACACCCTTCATCAATTTACCCCAAGGCTTTCTACACAGTTCTGGAAAGATATGACTTTAGCACAGGGAAGCACAACTGTAATCTTTTAGCAGTGAAGACTTTGTAGGACAGCTATGTGCATATACAGTGTATATATCATGTCAGTCCACACGGATACTTATGTCATTGTACTTCAGCCATGATTTTTAATCATTTACTATTTAATAGTTATATTTAAGCTAATTTTCAGTTTAGATTTAAATTAGCCTGGAGATGATCATATATTTAATAAAAAAATAAATAAATTTCATGTTCTTTGAAGTGTTATTCTCTGGAGACGCTTAGATGTGGCACGCAGGGACATGGTTTCATGGTGGAATTGTTGGTATTAGGTTTGCAGTTCATCTTAATGATGTTAAAGGCCTTTTCCAACCTAGATGATTCTATGATTCTCATACTTCTCAATTGACGGAATCATAAGTCATCTCTAAGCTTACTATAAGCAGTGTAGTCAGCATTATTTCCAGTGCTGATAACAAGAATGAATTTCCCTCAAAACAGTCCTGGGTCTAGGGTCATTTTTGCTTCTAAGGTCTCTTGTTGGTACTGAGAAGTGCAGAGAAGAGAAGAGGTTTGAAGAAGTGCTGAGGAGTGGGTGGCACAGCTCCATGAGCAAACCAAGGCAGTGACAGGATCTTACAGTTTCCCATTTTGACATGACGTTAATTCCAATATCTTAGGGTGCTCGAAACAGATTTGTTCATATTTAAGGGTCTAATAGAAACAACCACTAAGCAATCGCAGACACCCTGTTGCTCTTAACAGGAGGTTCAGGATGGTATTTCTTTATTAAATTTAGCCATTTAATAAACACTTGGGTGCAGATGTGGTGAACTATTAAGGGCTTCCCAAAAGTGACAGGCTCCCTTAATAGCCACTGCAGTTCAATTGCTGGTGCTCAGAACACTGCAGGTTCAGGGATTTGCATGTGTGACTTATACTGGGTGTGAAATTGGAATAACTCATAATTACCCATCTTGCAAGGGTGTTGTGTAGATAATATAGTTAATGTTTGTACAACACTTCCAATGTGTAAAGTGCCATGAGATAATTTTTACTTTATTAGCATCTCCTGTGTAGGGTCTTGTCTCTAAAATTTCTGTAATATAGTAAGATTCTTTGTCTACGTCTGTCCATGTGTGTAAGTGCAGTCTGTGAATGAAAGTTCAGCACAAAAAGCAGACCAAGTTTTTTGAAAAGGGCCGTGTCAATCCTATCACTGGCATACTTAGCAGGTGAGAACTAGCCAGATGATACTAAGTAGAGCTTCAAAGAATGATGGTGGCCCTGGAGATTTTGCAGCTAATCACAGATGATTAATGGGAGTTGGGGAAGCAACTTCAAAAAAATAACTACCTTTCCTTTTTGATTGCTAATTATTCATGAAAGACTAAGAACAAGAGTACACAGCAGCAGGACAACACATTTTTAAGCATTACAATAAAAGAAAATTGATCACCTAGTTAGTATGCAAGCAGCTAAGTACAGCAGGGTCAGCTGTGCTAATTCAAGAGTCAGTTTGGGAGTTCAGCAAAGCCTCTTAGTGCCAAGTGGCTTATTTCAGAGTTTCAATTAAGGAACTGAACGGGTTTGCACATATCCATGTACGTCTGTGATGGGATGTTTACCCACTTACCTGCTGATGGTGTTACAAAACTGAAAACTGGACTGGTTTATTCCAGCAAGTATAACATCAAAATATGACTTTCTGTTGGTTTTTTTTTTTTAGGACATGGATGGGTGTTCTCATAGAATCATAGAGTAGTTTGAGTTGGAAGGGACCTTTAAAGGTCATCTAGGGCAATCTCCCCTGCCATGAGCAGGGACACCTTCGACTAGATCAGGTTGGTCAGAGCCTCATGCAACCTGACCTTGAATGTTTCCAGAGATGGGGCACCTACCACCTCTCTGGGCAACCTCTTCCAGTGATTCATCATGCTTATCATAAAAAATTTCTTCCTTATATCTAGTCTAATTTTTCCCTCTTTTAATTTAAAGCTGTTGCCACTTGTCCTATTGCAACAGGCCCTGCTGAAAAGTCTGTCCACATCTTTCCTATAGGCCTCCTTTAAGTACTGAAAGGCCACAATAAGGTCTCCAGGCTAAATAACCACAACTCTCTCAGTCTGTCTTCATAGGAAAGAGGCTCCACCCCTCTGATCATTTTTGTGGCCCTCCTCTGGACCCGCTCCAACAGGTCCATGTCTTTCCTGTGCTGAGGGCTCCAGAGATGGACTCAGTACTCCAGGTGGGATCTCACCAGAGCAGAGGGGCAGAATAACCTCCCTCAACCTGCTGGCCGTGCTTCTTTTGATGCAGCCCAGGATATAAATGGCTTTCTGGGCTGTGAGCACACATTGTCGGCTCATGTCCAGCTTTTCATCCACCAGTCCCCCTAAGTCCTTCTCAGCAGGGTTACTCTCAATCCCTTCATCCTCCAGCCTGTCCTGATACCAGGGGTTGCCCTGACCCAGGTGCAGGACCCTTCAGTCAGCCTCAGTTGAACAACTCAGTTGAACATCATGAGACTCACAGAGGTCCACTTCTTGAGCCTGCCCAGGTCCCTCTGGATGGCATCCCATCCCTGAGGCATGTCAACGTCAACACTCAGCTTGGGGTCATCTGCAAACTTGCAGAGGGTGCACTCAATCCCACTGTCTCTGTCATTGATGAAGATATTTAACAGTGATGGCCATAGAAGGCCAGTAGGTTGATCAGGTAGGACTTGCTCTGGTTAAGCCATGCTGGCTGTCTCAAATCACCTCCCTGTCCTCCATGTGCCTTAGCATAGCTTCTAGGAGGATCTGCTCCATGATCTTTCCAGGCACAGAGGTGAGGCTGACAGGTCAGTAGTTCCTACAGTCCTCCTCCCTGCTACCTTTTAAAAATGGGTGCAATATTTCCCTTTTTCCAGTCACCATGGACTTCACCTCACTGCCATGACTTTTCAAATATCATGGAGAGTGGCAACTACATCAGCCAGTTCCCTCAGGACTCTGGGATGCATCTTGTTGAAACCCATAGACTTCTCTATGTTCAGGTTCTGCAGGTGGTCACAAATGTGATCTTCTCTTACAGCGGGAGGAGCTTCCTGACCCCATCCCTACACAACCAGGCAGCGTCCCTATACTTTTCCCAGGATACCCATCCCTGCTTCCACTACCTGTGCATTTCATTCTTGCCCTTTAGTTTCACCAGCATGTCTTGACGCATCCATTCTTGTCTCTTGCCTTCCTTTCCTGCTTTCTTACACCTGGGGATCAAGAGCTCTTGCACTCTATGGAAAGCGTTCTTAAAGACCTGCCAGCTCTGCTCTGCTCCCTTGTCCCTGAGGGCAGTTTCCCAGGGGGTCCTATTGACTAACTCCTTGCAGAGCTGAAAGTTTGCTTTCCTAAAATTTAGGGTACTGATTTTACTCTTTGCCTGACCCATATCCCTCAGGACTGTGAACTCCACCAGATCACTGCAGCCCACGCTGACTCCAATCTTGACATCACCGATTAGCTCACTTGCGTTGGTAACACAGATCCAGCACCGCATCCCCTGCGGTGGGGCTGTCTGCTATCTGGCTTAAGAAGTGATCCTCGATGCATTCCAGGAGTCTCCTGGATTCCCTAAAGCTCACTCTGCCGCTTTTCCAGCAGATGTTGGGGTGGTTGAAGTCCTGCAGCAGGACAAGAGCCTGTGAGTGTGATGCCTCCTGTAGCTGGAGTAAGAAGGCTTCGTCAATAGTTTACCCTTGATTGGGTGGCCTGTAGTAGACACCAATCACAAGGTTTCCTTTGTTGCTTTAGTCTCTTATTCTTACTCAGAGGCTTTCAACCTACTTGTGGCTATTTCTCAGAGACAGGTCTTCACACTCTATCCGTTTCTTGACTTAGAGGGCAACGTCTCAAGCCCTCCTTCCTTGCCGGTCCCTTCTGAACAGCCTGTAGCCATCGATAGCCACACTACAGTCATGGGATTCTTCGCACCAGGTTTCAGTGATGGCAACTAGGTTGTGGCTTTCTAGCACCATGGTGGCTTCCAGCTCCTTATGTTTGTTGCCCATGCTGCATGTCTTGGTGTGGAGGCACTTCATCTGGGCTGTAGGCTGTGTCACCTTCTTAGAGGAAGATCCCTTAATTCCTTTAGGGTGTCTCACTGGTATTTCCCTGTCAGCTCCTATTACCTCAGGAGCCCCTGGCTCATCTCCTTAAGACTTTGAAAGAGCTGCAGTGTATCCAGCATGCCTCAGAGCAACAGGCTGAGGGACCTTGCTAGCGACCCATCCCTTTAACCATTGCTTGTCACGCCACAGCTTGTCGCGGGCAAGACCCCCATCCGCCTTCAAGTGTAGTTTAAAGCTCTGTCAATGACCCCTTCTAGCTTGTGAGCAAAGACCCTCTTTCCCCTTTGAGAAAGACGAATATCATCTGATTCCAGCAAGCCTGGCACTGTGTAGGCCATCCCATTATCAAAAAACCCAGAATTGTGTCGGTGACACTGGCCATTATTAGACTATAGACATAATCTGTTATTAGACTGGTCTTCTGTTTCTTCCAGTGTTGCTGCTCACAACTGGGAGGAGAGAGGAAAAAATAATCTGTGCTCCAGAATCTCTTACCAACCTTCCCAGGGCCCTGCAGTCTCTTTTGATCACTGTTGGACTATGCATTGCAGCTTCATCACCACCCACATAGAAAAGCATTAATGGGTAATAGCCCGAGCATTGTACCAGGCTAGGAAGTTTCCTAGTGCTGTCCTTAACCCAGGCCAAAGGGAGGCAGCAGACTTCCTTAAGAGGAGGGTGTGTCCACCATATCAGACCCTCTGTTCCCCTCAGAAAGGAGTCACCTACAACTATAACCCTTCTTTTCTTCCTCATGGAGGTGGTTATGATACAGAAAGTAAGCCTTTCTGACCTTGCAGCACCTCTAGTGAAGATGGACTGTCATCCACATCATCATCCATTGACTGTCCTCCCACATCCAGAGCCTCATACCTGTTGTACAGAGGCACCTGGGAAGGCAAGGTGGCCAAGGAGAGAGTTCACCTGCCACCCCAAGAATGGACTTGCCTCCATTCACTCCTCTTCTTTAAGCTACTGCCTTCTGCCTTGTGGTGGAAGGATACAGGATCCGCTTGATCTTGTGTTTTTCATGGTGGTTGTTGCTACTGTTTCTGTGTCAGGGAGGGCAGAGCATGCTTCCACTACTCTATCTCTTTCTCAGACTTCCTGATGATCCTTAGCTTTTCTACTTCCTATTCCACCTCTGCTACTAGGCTGAGCAGATTGTCCACCCAGTCACACCTCACACACCTTTTCTCACTACTGCCATCCATTACCAGTGAAAGGCTCTGGCACTCTCTGCAGCCTGAGGCCTGGATGGCTGCATGTTTTCATGGGAGCTCTTTCTGGGTTGCCACATCCTTTCTGCCAAATGCAGAAAAAATAGCTTTCCAGTGGGTGGATACCTTAGCTGTGTTCTTTCTGAGAAGATGATGACCACCAATTGAACTCAGGTCTTGAGGTGGTAGGGTGACTGCACCCTTCCTGTGCACCCATTTGTGCAAACTGCCATGCCACACCCTGGCTGATGCACCATGCTGTGTTTGTCCGCGCTGTTCCCAGAGCTCCTCCATGTCTATGGAGAAGCTGTGTTTCCTGATTGGTTTGAAGTTCAAACACAGAAATGTGAGGAAGCTTTTTTATTATTCATGCTTTTCACTTTCACATTCTTTTTAGATGCATTATTCAGTAAGGCAAAAAAACCCACCAAAACATAAAGATTTGGTAGGTTTTTAAACAATGACAAAAGGACAATAAATAAAATCTCACCCATATTTGTCCCTTCAAAGTGCAATCTCTTCAGGCCTAATACTTAGTCTTTTCCAGCCTGACTGGTATAACTGGGTTCATTCTTCCTTGACTCATTGGATAAGCCAAGGCACCATCTATAGCTCTTTTTTTTTTTTTTTTTCATGTAAGAATCCTTAGACCATAAAATACTGATTCTGTTTGGTGTGGATGACTTAACTTATTACATGAGTACTCCCTAGGCTGCCAAGTTCCTCACAGAAGCAAAGAGATGCACTGGTTGCCTCAAAGGGCTTATAAGCCTATATTATTTACCACAATATAAGCATGGGTCATATATATAAAGGCAAAGAAAAGAAAAAATAAAAGTACCAAGCTGCACTGTATTCTCAATTCTTCTATCTCGGTGGGAAAAAAAAGTTGTTTTTATTGATTTATAGAAGAAATATCAATCGTATTTCTGATCAAAACTGCACTTCATTCAGGCAAAAAAAAATTACTCAACTGTGTGAAGAACGCCTACATATTTTTATGTTCTATGAGAGTAACAGGGTATTTACTAATACTCCTGTCATTTTCACTGAAGAATTAAAATTTGAGAAGGAATCTGAAACAAAAGGGAGTTAGGTTCATAGGAAGTGTTTTGAGAGGTCTCTCTCTACCTATCCTCTTCTAAAGGTAAGGAAATAGGAATGAACTGAGGGAATAAACAGCCCTGTTGAAAATGAGCTCTGCTGTTAGAAGACTTATTCAGGGAGCAGGGAGCAGGACTGAGGAGAAAGCTCTTTGACTGATGCTGGTTTAGCCACTGCAAAGCAGAATTGGAGTGACATGCTTCTGCTCCAAAACCAAGAGCCTCTCTCAGCCCACCTGCCCTGCTACAGCAGATATACGAGAGCTCACAAACAGCTGACTTTTTCAGACCTCGCACAGGAGTGGTAGATCTCATCACTGTACCCCAAAGCTGCAGAGACCAGATGAGACAAGAGGGGTTGCGGTTTGTAGATAAGGCTGGGACCGTTGTCCTTTGCTTTTCACTCCCTTCACAAAGGGAAGGGAAAATACCAAGGCTATAAGCTACCACAGAAATGACAAGAGGGAAAACATTTTCAGCAGTCCTTTGCCCCCAATCCCAGATCAATCACTCTGCCTCTTAGCTGAGCAAAAGGGCATCAAAATTAGATTTGACTGTGACGAAGATTTAGAGAGAAAGAGAAGGTTCCTTGAGCAATTGATCCTATTAGAAATATAACCAAAGCCAATGCACATGGGTAAATATTTCTGCCTCTTTATTTTTCAGTGTTCCTACGTCTCAGACCATAGCAAATTGAGTTGCTGTAAGGCCCTCTGGTAAATGCAAGATGATACCTGAAGTGGAATGTGTCAGTTGTGATTTAACTGTGGAATATAGCATTTCAGCTGATCTTACATTTTAGAGGCATTAAAGCAGCTTCTGCTGTAAGAAAATAATAATAATAAATCTCACTTTGTAATATCTCAGTTAGTGATAGCCTTGGCTGCAGTGATCACAGCATTGTAGAGTTTGGGATTCTGTTGAGCACACTGAAGGTTAGTACTAAAACAAAGGGTTTAGAATTTAGAAGAGCAAACTTCAGCTTGCTCAGAGCTTAGTTGGGAGGGATTCTGTGGGAAGCTTCCATGGAGGATAAAGCAGTTAGCAAGTGCTGGGAATTTTTCAAGAACTCTCTCCTGGAAGCACAGAAACAGTTAATCCACTTTAAAGATAAGGAAAGTAGGTTGAGCAATAGACCCCTGTGTCTTAACTGTGAGCTTCTGAGTCTGATCAAAACGAAAAGAGAAGTGTGAAAAATTGGGGGAAAGGGAAAAAACAGGAAGAACTAGAGATCTGTGTGCAGTCACAGGGTCATGGTCTCATTGTAATTACAGAGACACAGTGGGATAGCTCGCATTACTGGAATGCTGTCATGGATGCTATGTGCATTTTAGGAAAGACAGGCCAGCAAGGCAAGGTGATGGACTTGCTCTTTATGTGAGAGATACTGGAATGTATCAAGCTCTACCTAGGGGTGGATGAAGAATGAGTTGAGAGCTTATGGGTAAGAATTAAGGGGCAGGCTAATATGGGTGACACTGTTGTGGGTGTTTACTACAGGCCAGCTGATCAGGAAGAGGAAGTCAATGAACAGTTGAAAGTAGCCTCATGATCACAGGCACCGGTTTTAATGGGGAACTTCAACCACCCTGATATTTGCTGGAAAGGCAACACAGCCAGGCACACATAGTCCTGAAGGTTTCTGCAGAGCATTGATGATAACTTCTTGACACAGGTGGTGGAGGAGCCAATGAAGAAAGGTGTGCTGATGGACCTTGTACTAACAAACAAAGAAGGACAGGTTGGGGGTGTGAAGGTTGGTGGCAGCCTGGGATGCAGTGACAATGAAATTGTGGAGTTCAGGATCCTGCATGGAAGAAGCAGGGCAGTAAGTGGGATTATAGTCCTGGATTTCAGGAAAACTAACTTTGGCCTCTTCAAAGACCTACTTGGAGGAATCTCATGGGTTTGGGCTACAGAAGGTAGGGGAATCCAAGAAATCTAGTTAATATTCTAGCACCACTTCCTCCAAGCTCAAGATCGGTGCATCCCTATGAGTAAGAAATCAAGTAAAAGAGGCAGGAGACCTGCATGGATAAGCAAGGAGCTTCTGAAAAAAATCAAATGGAAGAAGGAAGTTTACAGAATGTGGAAAAAGGGACTGGCCACTTGGCAGGAGTATAGCAGAGTATGCAGAGATGCAACAAGGAAGGCTAAGGCCCCCTTGGAATTAAATCTCGCAAGGGAAGTCAAGGACAATAAGAAGGGCTTCTTCAAGTACATCAGTAGATAAAGTAAGACTAGGGAAAATGTGGGCCTGCTGCTGAATGAAGTAGTTGTCCTGGTGATGGAGGGCAGAAGCTGGAGTTACTGAATGCCTTCTTTTCTTCACTCTTTACTGCTAAGACTGGCCCTCAGGAACCCTGGACCCTGGAGGTAAAATTCTAGTGAAAGGAAGACTTTCCCTTGGTTAAGGATGATCGGGCTAGAGATCATTTAGGCAAACTCAACACCCACAAATCCATGGACACTAATGGGATGCACCCATGAGGGCTGAGGGAGCTGGCAGATGTTATTGCTAAGTCACTCTCCATCATCTTTGAAAGGTCATGGAGAACAGCAGAGGTGCCTGAGGACTGGAGGAAAGCCAATGTCACTCCAGTCTTCAAAAAGGGCAAGAAAGAGGACCCATGAAAGTACAGGCCAGTCAGCCTCACCTCCATCCCTGGAAAGGCGATGGAACAGTCCATCCTGGATGTCATCTCAAAGCATGTAGAGGAAGAGAAGGTTATCAGGAGTGGTCAACCTGGATTCACCAAGGGGAAATCATGCTTTACCAATCCGATAGCCTTCTATGACAGCATGACTGCCTGGGTAGATGAGGGGAGAAGAGTGGATGTTATCTACCTCGGCTTTAGCAAGGCTTTTGACACAGTCTCCCATAACATCCTCATAGGTAAGCTTATGAAGTGTGGGTTACATGAGAGGACAGTGAGGTGGATTGAGAACTGGCTGAATGGCAGACCTCAGAGGGTTGTGATCAGCGGTGCGGAGTCTAGTTGGAAACTGTAGCTAGAGGTGTTCCCCAGGGGTCAGTACTGGGTCCAGTCTTGCTCAACGTATTCATCGATAGCCTGGATGAGGGAACAGAGTGTACCGTCAGCAAGTTTGCTGATGTCACAAAACTGGTAGGAGTGGCTGATACACCAGAAGGCTGTGCTGCTGTACAGCAAGACCTGGACAGGATAGAGAGTTGGGCAGGAAGGAACCTAATGAAATTCAACAAAGGCAAGTGTAGGGTCCTGCATCTAGGGAGGAATAACCCTGTACACCAATACAGGTTAGGGGCTGACCTGCTCAAAAGCAGCTCTACAGAGAGGGACCTGGGAGTCCTGGTGGACAAGTTTACCATGAGCCAGCAATGTGCCCTTGTGGCCAAGTGCATTAAAAAGAGCATGGCCAGCAGGTGGAGGGAGGTCATCCTCCCCCTCTACTCTGCCCTGCTACATCTGGTGTACTGTGTCAAGTTCTGGTCTTCCCAGTTCAAGAAAGACAAGGAACTACTGGACAGAGTCCAGCAGAGGGCTACAAAGATGATCAAGGTACTGGAGCACTTCTCTTATGAGGAAAGACTGAGACACCTGGGTCTGTTTAGCCTGGAGAAGAGAAGACTGAGAGGGGATCTCATCAATGCTTATCAATATCTAAAGGGTGGGTGTCAAGAGGATGGGGCCAGACTCTTTTCAGTGGTGTCCAGTGACAGGACAAAGGGCAATGGGCACAAACAAGAATATAGGAAGTTCCACCTGAACATGAGGGTAAAATTATTTACTTTGAGAGTGATAGGGCACTGGAATAGCCTGCCCAGAGAGGCTGTGGAGTCTCCTTCTCTAGAGGTCTTCAAAACCTGCCTGGACACGATCCTATGCAAGCTGCCTTAGGTGAACCTGCTTTGACGGGGGGGTGGACTAGGTGATCTCCAAAGGACACTTCCAACCCTACCATTCTGTGATTCTGTGATTTTGTACCAGAGATGGAAAAGCAGACAAGTACCCATTGAGGACTACAAGGACATTGCCAGCTTCTGCAGAGATGCAGTTAGAAAAGAAAAAGCTCAGCTCAAATTGAAATTGGCCAGAGATGTCAAAAACTACAAGAAAGATTTCTTCATGTACATGAATAACAAGCTGAAACAGAAGGAAAATATCAGCCTGCTGTTAAACAGGAGAGGTAAATTAGTCACCAACAAGTCTGGAAAGACGAGGTTCTCAACACTTTCTTCACCTCTGTCTTTATCAGCACTCTTAGGCTCCAAGCCTTGGGAACAACAATCCAGGTTGATGCAAACACAGACCCACTGTCAGTGAAGGAAGACTTGGTATGTGAACTATTACAGGATCTTGACTCCTACAAATCAATGGGCCCTGATGCTGTCCACTCGAGGGTATTAAGAGAGCTGGTTGGTATCACTGTGAGGCCACTCCCCATAATCTTTGAGAAGTCATGGAGATTGGGGAATGTCCCAGAAGACTGGAAGAAGGCACAAGCCACCCCACCTACAAGAAGGGCTTAAAGATGGATCCAGGAAATTTTAGGCCAATAAGTGTTACTTGGGTCCCTGGAAAAGTTATGGAACAAGTCCTCCTCGAGGCTATCAAAAGTCAAATGAAGTATGTGATTGGAAAAAAACAGCACAGATTCAGCAAGGGCAAATCATGCTTGACAAACCTGATCAACTTCTACGACAAAGTAACCTGCTTAGTTGATGTGGGGTGAGCAGTGACCATTGTCTACCTGTATTTCTCAAAGGCTTTTGACACATTTTGCTTTGACACAGCCTCCTGCCCAAGAAATGGTTACTGTCTGGACAAGTGGTCTGTGTGGTGTGTGGGGAACTGGCTGACAGGCTGCACCCAGGGAGTAGTGGTAAATAGATCTTTTTCAAACTGGCAACCTGTCACAAGTAGGGTCGCCATGGATCAATACTGGGCCCAACACTGTTTAGTATCTTCATAAATTATCTGGATGATGGGATCAAGTGTACCATGGCAAAATTTCCTGGTGACACCAGAGTGGGGAAGTGGACACTTGGGAAGGGAGAGCCACCGTGCACGAAGACCTGGATAGGGTGGAAGAGTGGGCTAACAAGAACCTTGTGAAGTTCAACAAGGACAAGTGTAAGGTCTTGCACCTGGGAAAACATAATCCAGGAGTGCAGCACAGACTGAGATCTACCTGGCTAGGGGTTAGCTCTGTGGAAAGGGACCTGGGTGTTTTGTGGACAACAAGCTCAAAAACATGCTGAGTGAACAGTGTGTTGCTGCAGCAAAGAAAGCCAACAGGATGCTGAGTTGCATCAACAAGGGCATCACCAGCAGAGATAAAGTTGTTATCCCATTCTACTCGGCATTTCTCAGGCCACACCCTGAGTACTGTGTTCTGTTTTGGTTCCCACTATACAAAAAAGACATGGACAGGCTGGAGGGGGTCCAGAGAAGGGCCACAAAGATGATCAAAGGACTGTGAGGCCTACCATATGACAAAAAGCTGAGATAATTGAGTTTGTTCAGCCTTGAGAAAAGAAGGCTTAGGGGAGACCCTGTCACCATGTTCCAGTATTTAAAGGGTGGCTGCAAAGAAGATGGAGACTCCCTTTATAAGGAGCCATATGGAAAAGACGAGGGGTAATGGGTACAAGTTACTCCTGGGGAGATTCTGATTGGACACAATGAGAAAAATCAGCCATTGGAGTAATCTCCCCAGGGAACTGGTGGACTCCCCATCATTGGACACTTTTAAGATTTATCTGGACAGTGTCCAGGACCATCTTGTCTAGGTGGTTCATTTGGCAAGAACATTTGGACCAGATGATCCTTGAGGTCCATTCCAACCTGGTATTCTATGATCCTATAAATAATACACTTTCAATGGAAAAACACGGGTTATTCTGATCTCTGTGAATCAGAAGTAACTGGCATTGCACTACTGTAAAAATATCTTGGTGGTGAATTCGTGGAAACGAAACTCCCATGTTGTAGTCTCTCCACTCCTGTTCTTCTTTCTGCTGTATAAGTGATGTAGTACACTGAGGAAAAAACCCTGGCCAACTCTATAAACGCACCACTCTCCTGCACTAGTCAGCTTCCCCAAATGTCTAGTTCATGCTCTCATCAACGTGGTTTGCCATTATCTATAAGGAAGCATCCACGAGACCTGTGTGCACAAAAGATGCCCAATCCTAGTTTGAATTTTTCACATTGTTTACAGTATAAGAGGTGATTTTGACTTATAAAAAAAAACAACACCAAAACCAAAACAAACCCACACTTTAATTTATTATATTGCACTGAGATGAAGTCAGGATGAAGTCAGAATACTCTTTATCACTCTGGGTTGTTGTGGTTCATCTACCAAAAAAAAAGTAAAAAAAAAGTAGAACCAGTTAAAGCCTAACAAACCTGTAAAGTAGTTTCTTGTTCTGATCGTATAACAATCTTTGCCCTTGTAGTTCTCCGGTTAAAGATTTTTTCCTGAAATTTTGCAAAGCTTAAAGGAAATGTCACAGATGGCTATCCATATTCACCTAAGAAGGACCAATTTAGAACCTGTTGGATATGTTAGTAGACTGTTAACCCAGCTGTGGAGGGATTTTTGTTCTTTATTTAGTTAAATATTAAAACTATACAAATATAAAACTGAATAGAAAAATGTGTGGAATTTGATTTCTCTACATCAAATCTCAGCTTGAGGAAAGGTACTAGAATGCAACGGAAAGATATGGCAGGTAGGTAAATGCGGACATCCAGTCAGTATGCATTTTTATGTTGCATTGCCTTGTATCATTCAAATGAGTTATGTTTTGGTTTATAATATCTTTATACTATTAATTTATTTCTTGTATTTACAGAGTTTAATACTTCTTATAAAGGAAAATAAGTTGTAATCTATTTTATATGGTCTTTTCTCTCTAAGTGTTTGAATTAGTTGTTTTATGATAGAACACTGATCAGAAGTGACAAATATTATTCTGGCAAACTACCAGGCATCACATAATTAGTGGTGAAAAGAATGCCAGTACTTCATTTAGATTAAGTACAGTTTTGTGAAGTCAAAAAACACATCTACCTTTCTGTGCATTAAATAAACTTTTACAGACTTACTCCATTTTAAGGTTGCAGAGGGATCATGAAGATAATAAATCAGCACAGAGAGACAAAAGATTCAGCATCTCAAGACAGAAACTTCCATTATGTTACTGCTCTTCTTGTGCTTCTTGATCCTTTTGCTTAAGCATTATAACTGACATAAAGATGTGGAACAATAGAAAATTAGATTCCCAGGCAGTTTAAATAATGTTTCTCCCTAAAAGCTTTTAAGTAGCTGCTTCTGTGAGTACTTTGTATTGCATGAAAAGAAAATATAAAGGTAGACATGTAACTGCAATTTGCCACTTGCGTATGGTACAGTATAGCTCTGGACTGTAGGCTGGTGTCTCCTGCTGTCACTCATTTCTGTCCCTGTAGTAACCCAATTTTCACCATGTAGGTCAAAAGTTTATAATTAAAGTTATTATTTTCTTGCCAAAAATTCATAGACAAAATTGCACTGTTGTTTTGCACTTCTACCTGACACAGCGCAAAATCTGTTTTGTGATCCTGTCGTTCCTCCCCAGTAGTGTGCCTTCTCTCCCCTTTCTTGAGGCAAAAGCAGTAAGTGGGACAAAAGAAAGTACACATCTTCATCAGAAGGACATCATCCCTCAGAAACCTGTACTTCTGTACATCTGAGGCAACCTCCTCTCCCTTGAAAACAAGCTACCTACAAAGGTTATAGTCTCAGTAACCTCTAACTTTCCTCTAATCCTGGCATTAAAAATACACTAACCACACAACAGCCAAACCATTCCTCCTCCCTTCCCCAATAAATTAAAATATTTTCTCAAACTATTTATATAATATATATTATATTATATAATATTATAATTATATTATAATATTATAATATATATTATATTACATTATATATTATATATTTTATATATAATATATAATATATATATTTATATATAATATATTAATATTTCTCAAACTATTAAGCAAACCCTTTCAACTCTGAAATGAAATATTGGAGTCATGTGGGCAGCTGCAAAGTGAATGAGTGATCTCTGTTCTTGCCCTTCTTTCCATCACACCATGATGCCAAGACGTTAACAAACAATTTAGTTGCACTCCATTTGTAAATTATCATGGCTGTGTTAATACTACTTACTGACCATGGTCATGCTTCAGTGGCTGATGTACAAAAGGTGCAGTGATAGTTAGACTGCTTTTAAGTTTGAGAGCGTTATTTTTACCGCAAGAACCGTCTTTGGTTCAATTAGGTTTCCTAAATTAGCCATCCAAACCTATGTGAAGGTGTGCAATTAATTTGCCCAATGTTCATGAGTTCTAAACAGCTTTTGAAAAGCAAATACATGGAAATCATAACTATTTAACAGTTCTAAAACTCACACAAATTTATACATTCAGAGACCTTACTGCAGCACCAAAATAGATCTTTCACTGACTTTGGATAAGATTACAAAATCAATACTTAGATGTAAAGTTGTACGGATTAAAAATGTGCTTGGGGATTTACATACAAGCAAATAACAGCTGGATTTGTGAGTAGTACTCCATTTCCTCCCACTTTGCCTTTGTAAATGAAGTTTACTTTTATATTTGTGATCGCAAAATTACGATTTCATCTGGGCTAACTGACTACATTTTTAATTTCCTGTTTCCCTATGTCTGATGTATTTGCTGAAGAAAAACAAGTCCTCTGTGTTCCAGCAGCACTGAAATATATGATTTCAGTCACTCACATGTTATTCTTCTGGAGACATCATGGTTCTTGATGTTCTTACATTTTTATGGTTGGAGACGTAGGCTACTTTTGAGTGCCATTAGCAAAAAATGTGAATTAAGTACTCCTCCATCTCAGGATTTCATTAAAAGAAAAAGTAGGTTGTGAGGGCTTGCAACCTTTTTTCCAATGCATTCTGCTAAGCTTTCTCTTTTATTCTTGTCCTGGGTTTGGCTGGGACAGAGTTAATTTTCTTACTAGCATCTGCTATAGTGCTGTGTTTTGCATTTAGGATAAGAATGATGTGCTAACATACTAATATTTTAGTTCTTGCTAAGCAGTCAAGGACTTTTCAGCTTCTCATACTGACCCACCAACCAGAAGGTGGGCGCACCCAAGAAGCTGGGAGGGGACAGAGCCAGGACAGCTGATCCCAACTAACCAAAAGGATATCCAGATCATATGATGTCATGCTCAGTATATAAAGCTGGGGGAAGAAGAAGGTGGTGGTGGGATGTTCAGAGTTATGGCATTTGACTTTCCAAGTAACCATTATGTGTGATGAAGCCCTGCTTTCTTGGAGATGGCTGAACACGTCTGCTGATGGGAAGCAGTGAGTGAATTCCCCGTTTTACTTTGCTTGCACACACAGCTTTTGCTTTACCTATTAAACTGACTTTATCTCAACCCACAAGTTTTCTCACTTTTACTCTTCTGATTCTCTCCCCCAACCCCCATATGGGTAATCTGTGTTATGCTGCCATTTGAAATGTCAATGGGATGATCTTCATGAGAAAAGCCTTCATAATTTGGTCTTGAGTATGTCTTTGATATGGATGTTGTAGTCTGCAGAAAAGTATCATCATAACTTAATTTTGTGTCACAGTTCAGAGTCAAATGACCCTTAAATTCATACATTAATTTTTCACTCAGGAGCTGGGAAGATGTAAGGTTAACAAGTAGGCTTAACAATTACATAAACCAAATTAACCAGCTTTATGTTAGCTAGCATTACACAGAAGTTTAATAAATGCACAAATGATAACACAACTCTATCAGTGCTCTATTAATCCTTTGATCTAACTTGTGCTAAACTACCAGTAGAACACAATATGTCTTCATGTATGTAAAGAGCCAATACAAGATGTTGATTGCAGATACAACTTTGCATAAGAGGTGAAACTTTACAGTGAAGTTGTAGGGGTAAGATTTTCAGAGATACTTATGTCTAAGGGTGCACTGAAAAGAAGCAGCAGAATAAGTTGTTGACCTGCTATTCAGTACCCCCAAGAGAGATTTCTACTAATTCAGATCCGCTTGTCTAGTCTACTTCATCACATGAGCTAATAAAGACTGAGAAGAACCACGTCGCAAAGCAGGGCAAATATAAAAAGAGTTACATGCAGTCTCACTTCCATAACAGATGTGAACAAACTCTGTAATATGGTAGGTGTCCAAGGGAAGGACATGGGAAGGAGGGTGGAGTTAGAAGGTTGCCCTCTCGTAGAAAACTGCTTCCTGCTTCCAGCCTCAATTTCTTCTCATTCCCTCACACTCCTTTATCCTCTGCCCTAAGTAGACCTTCTCCTGCCATGTTTTTAGCTCGTATATGTACATTTAAGACAGATTTACATCTTCTCTTAGTCTTCCTTGTGCTGCTTAAAACAGCCAATCCTCTTCAGTTTCCACCCATAGCAGAGAAATTTCATTCTCTGGGTCTGCCTAATTTCTGTTGTTGGCAGCTTTTGAACTCTAAATATGTCTTTCTCAAATAGGGTTGAACAAAATTATATCCCACATGAGGTCTTGGTAATGGCAAGAATGATTTCATTAATACCTTCCTATTTGTAATAGAAATACCTCATCTGCTATATATTCACTTCATCTACATTGATTGTTTTAGGATCAGATGTTTCACTCTGATCTCTTCTCTGTCCTCTGGTTCCAGATAATGAATCTGTTTCTTTCCTTTAGAGCAAAAGCAAACTAAGGACTAAATACAGGGCTTTATTCGTTGCACCATTACATTTTTTTCTGCCCCCGCCTTCAATTCTCAGGAGCATTCAATTTTTCCATAAGATATTTTGATATTTATAATTTATTTACATGCTTACCCAATTTGCCACCAGTAAACTCTGTTATTCCACTGAAATATAAATAACATTATTTATGAAGTGGAAAAAGAATCAAGGAGTTGCAATATGCTTATGGAGAAGTGTCTGGAATGTGATGACCTTGCATGGAAATCTCAACTGCAGAGCCAAAGCCTCGCTGTAGCTGATGGGTCTTTTTTTCTCTTACAGCTTGTCTGCTTAGGGACTACATCCAAATATTAAAAGTGTGTTTTTATTTATTTTTCCTTCCTATTTATTGACTTTTTCAACAGCAGTTATTGCTAGTATTGGTAAAATTTTTACCCCCCAAACTTCAGCTGTTTTACCTTATATTGCCAATGTTACACACAGAGAACAGCAAATAAGTAAGGAAGCAGGTCGGGGGCCACAGGCTTATTTTTATTTTTGCTTGTTTTCAGATTTGCTGCTTGATGTTTGGGAATTTTGTTTTAATAAATTCTCCTTCTAGCTTTTTGTTTATTTCTCTAAAATTTATGCCTGCTAGATAGGTACACTTGTTTCTGATTCTTTAGGATCTGGTTTTTCAGATCTTAATCAACTTAAACATAACAGTTTGATAAAGTTGCAATCTTGACTCACTTTGGTGAGCTCTCTACAAAGAATCCCGATGCAAAATGACTGGACAGACAAGCTCATGACATGGTAAATACAGTGTAGGAAGAAAGAATTTTTTTAAATCCTGAATCTGGGCTAGCCTAAGCATTTCATTTTAATTCCATAAGTGGCTTTCATGTGGGGCAGAGGGCTTTCTGCTTTGCTATGAATTTTGTTTTTTAAAGCACGTATTATTTTTCCCATAATATGCTATGAACAAGTGAGAGTATTTTAACAGAGTTGATAAGGCAGCTAGAGTTATTATACTGTCTTAATTCAAATGATATTTAGATAATGGGTACCGTTTGGGGTAGGCAAAGGCTTAGCAGTCTACCTATTACTGCTAATAGGTCTCTGATAAGATCTTAATAAATGAGTGGTCCTATTAAACTTTCAGTCACATCTACACCTTGTAAAGAACATTTATTTCATAGTTTTTCAGTGTTTCAGCAGTGATTAGGACACAAACATTGCACCTGACAGTCAGGTTTCTTTCTCCTTTTGGCTTGCCCTTCAGAATCATTTAGGTTTTTGTGTCATTCCTGTCTATTATTAAATAAGCCAAAAGGAGGGGACTATCGTTTGTTCATGTGCCCTAAAGCAGACATGAGGAACATGATCTGAGGAAGAGTTTTAAGTAGCAACTCAAAACAGAAGATAGAGTGACTATGAAAAGAGCATTAAAAAAGAAAATCCCTGAAGTCCATTTCACTCAGAAGGAGAATTTATGTGAGTTTCTGTGCTCTGTAGAGAGAGAAGGATCTCAACAGGAGTTGAAGGAAAATTCCACTGTTAAAATTGAAGGCTGAATATGTCCATTAATCAATGCAGTGGTGAGTTGGAGAGGGTGCTTCATGCTTCACCTTTTTCCAAAAAATCTAGTCTATGCTCATGAGGCAAACCTTTCACTCTGTCAACTGATTTCAGATTCAAACAGCTGAACTGCACATTGTTTTGAGATGTTATTCTCAGGAATGTCTGCTCACATTTGGTATAAAAAAGGAACTAGCAGCAAATGTTTTTCCACTGGTGAAAAATCAACTGACTACAGATTAATAAAAGATCTGATTTTTAAAAAATATTTTTAATGGGCATTAGCTCACTAATTTTTCTGTTCCTAAAATCTGATAGGTAAGTCTATGTTTTCCTTCCCAGTCTGCATTCACCAAAGTAGTGAGTCTCGTCTATGGGAATCAAAGCTCAAAGTATGTACTTTAATGGTCTAAAATATACTTAGGGTTTACTGCATATTCCCTTGATATTTCAGTGCTGAACTTATTACACTGATATAAAACAGTGTGCTTGCAAAAGAAGCTGATTCAAATGGTAAGTAAGTATGTGGGTTGGCCTCAGGTATCAAGGCTGCTTCTCAGGTGATCTCAGGATCAAAATCCTGGACTAGTCAGGAAATATTTATGCTGTGTTCAGGTCACAGGAGTCTGACATATTCCTACAGGAAAGGGTAAAGGGGTTTAGAAGCAGACTACCTTTCTTCCCCCTGCAAAGGCACATTTGTTGGCAGGAAGATGTAGTGAGACAGAAACTTCTTATCTACTGCTTCTGCCTCAGGCTTCTTCATCAGCAAGACTTGTTTCTCCAGTCCATAAGAGGCAGAGGTGTGTGGGGCTTTCTCAGTTTGGAAGAAATGAAGAGGAAAAACTTTCTTCATACATTTATAGAATACAAAGGAACAGTTAAATTCCTGGAAGTGCCCTATAATTCATAGCATTGGGAATCAGGTGCAGTTTTATTGTTAACCTTCACTTTACCCAAAAAGGTGACCTTTCTACATTTTTTGGAGCAGTAGCATTCAAGATTTTTGTATAACTCTTCCTGGCTTGACATTCATCTGTTTTGCTGATACAATCCTTCTTAGCCATATCAAGGAAAGTAAGATCTTACTTGTTTATGCCAATCCATCTTTTTTTCTAAGTCAGTAAAACAGCTCCATTAGAAAATTTAGTAATCTTAACAGTTCTAGAGAGAACTCCTGTAGAGAAGTTGCACATCTATCATTTATGTGCTAGCTTTCAGGTATGCTGAGAAACGTTTTGGGAGTGTGAGTCTTTTTTTTGGAGGGGGACTGGAAGGTGGTTAAATGATCTTTGAAGAGTTTCTGTGTTTTGTAAGACAATGAACAATGACATGGATGTATAGACAGTGAGTCTGAGTACCAGCAGTTTATCCTAGTGAAGAAGAAGGATTATCAGAAAGTAAAACAGAATGAGGATATGTTCTCTTCTGCAGGCTTTAAAGTTTCAGAGATAGCTGAGAAGCTTTTAACCTATCAAGCTGTCAGTTCAAGGACCCATTTCCCATTGCAACAATTGCTAGTGATGATTGTCCATTGCAGAATTGGCACTGCTGGTTATGGAGTATTGAATTACTCTCCCTGCTTCAACCCAGGGGCTGACTTTCATGCATATTTTAAGTTTTACCATTTTTCCAGATTCAGCATTAGTATGCTAGGCAGGCAGTTAGAGATAAGCTAGAGACTATTTTTCATTTCCTCCCTTTAGGTCAAGCATGCTGGAGAGAAAGTCTTTTTAGTCTCAGTGTATGGGATCATAAAATATTGATTCTCTACTGGTTTAGATGCACATTTAGAAGAGTGTGAAAGGTGTTATTTTGTGTACTCTTGTGGCATGAAATATGACATGGCCATGATTTACCCCTTTGCTCAAATGGTGAAATGAGGATCTCATGAGAATCAGTTCCAGCACAGGTAAAAAACCACAAGGGATGCTGGTGTCCAAAGCCTTCCTGCAATTACTTGTATTACTTACTGTTAGTAAGGAATGGAAATTTCTGCCCTCTTTCACTCTTCTCTTGCCTTACACGTCTGGCTTGTATCAGAGCTAAATGAAACTTTACTTGCCGCTTACTTGTATTCTTCCAAGAGAATGAGAAATCTCTTCTCCCCATGTAATGTTGTGTGACAACCACTTACACTAGTGTCTGTCAGTAAATACATTTTGAATCTGCTAAGAAAATGTAATATGTCTACTGAGGAAATTGTGCCATTTTCCCATTTCTCCTCAGGTAGAAAAAGTCATTGTTTTGAAATCTTTTATAGAACCAAATTTTTAAAATTGCCTGTCAATGATTTTGAAATTATGGAAATATTTTGCCTTATTTTACCTCAACTATGTCAAAGCACTTTTCTTCAGTAAATCCTCTCCAGTAGGGAACATTGCAGTAAATATTATGTATGTCTAAAGGTAACACTAATTTTATGTTATGGGTAAAGCATGGTAGATCATTCATAGAAAGATGTGATGCTTCACTGAAGCCAAAAAAGGCATAGTGATTTCTATGACATTTTTAGATAAATGGGACATTTTCAACTGACTTTCCCCATTCATGTTGACAATAACGTGACAAAAATAAATTGAGAGACTGAGCAAGACAGAGAAAGAAGGCACTTGCAGATTGTAAAAAATAAGAAAAAAAAAGACAAAAAGGAAAAAAAAATGTGTAAAATGAAATCATAATTTTAACACCATTTCAAGTCAAGAAAATATTTTACATTTTTTTATCCATTCCAATGTGCAACAAAGATTTTGAAATCAATGATACTAATATAAAATAAAAATGAGATGACACAATAGTATTAAACCAAAAAAACCCTGTTTTAGTCATGCAAAGGGGTTTTAATCCTAACCAAATATTTTGATACTTATGAAGTAAACACAAAAGAACAAACAGTACATTTACATTTACATTTACATTTCCCTTAAAAACTGAAATTAGCATATATCTGAAAAATATTTTTATTTTGAATATTTTTATATTCAGCAGAAAGTTATTCTCTTCATATTTTTTCAGCAAGGATAGATGATTATACAAACTATAACATTTTAAACATGACAGAGATGCCCATGTAGATTTAACTCCGATATTGAGGATGGACTACAAGCATAATTGATAATACTTTCTTAAAGTAAAGATATGATAACTTTATAGTTAGTGTGTTCTGTGTCTGATACTCCCTAAAGACTTATGGAACTCTTGTGTGGTTTCACCTGTTCTTTGCTGTACAGAAACAGTTTCTGGATGAAAAGAAAATCCTTAATTTATCGAGCTATTTTGCAGAGGATAAGGGTCACATGGGGAACTGAATCTCTCAAAGTGGTTGGTCACTGTGTGGATGGTGCTGGGAGCCTCCAATGCAAGGGTCCATACAACATCTTCAACTGGTTCAGAGGAGGTTCTCTGTCATTCAGCCAGACATTTATAGTTCAGATCACCTGCAATCTTATGTGACCACTCCAGCACACATATCATCCATTTCTATCAATTATTTCAGATTACATAAAAGGCATCTGTCAAATCATGCATCTGTAGGAAAAGCTTCTACCAATTATTTAAACTTGTGCATATAATTTGGTTCATTCTGCAATAAGAGCAACTTTCTGGGATGGTCAAATTCCCCTGTGTTGTTTGCCAACACAATTTAATTACATACACAATGCCAATCAGTTGATCTATAGAATCATAGAATGTGTTGGGTTGGAAGGGACCTTTAAAGGTCACCTAGTCCAACCCCCCTGCAGTAGGCAGGGACACCTTTAACTAGATCAGGTTGCTCAGAGCCTCATCAAGCCTGGCCTCGAATGTCTCCAGGGATGGGCCTCCACCACCTCGCTGGGCAACCTGTTCCAGTGTCTCACCACCCTCATTGCAAAGAACTTCTTCCCAATGTCTAATCTAAACCTACCCTGCTCTAGTTCAAAACCATTGCCCCTCGTCCTATTGCTACATGCCCTTGCAAACAGCCCCTCCCAGCTTTCTTACAGGCCCCCTTCAGGTACTGGAAGACCACTATAAGGTCTTCCCAGAGCCTTCTCTTCTCCAGGCTGAACAACCCCAGCTCTCTCAGCCTGTCTTCATAGCAGAGGTGCTCCAGCCCTCAGATCATCTTCATGGCCCTCCACTGGACCCGCCTCAACAGGTCTATGTCCTTCTTGTGCTGAGGGCTCTGGAGCTGGACACAGTACTCCAGGCTGCTTGGAGGAATGTCCAGGACTGACCATAATGTTATTCCTGGAGGTTTACTGCACCAAAAAGTAAAATATTTTGGTATGAAGGTAATTAGGACTACAGTCAATCACTGGGTCTCATGCCAGTCAATTGCCACAAATCAGTCCTTTGTCCTAATTATACAGAAACTATCAGGGGAGTCGATGATTAAGTGCGACAGGTATGCACATGGGCAGAGTCCCAATACCCACTTTTTTGTATTGTGTGAAAAGAAGAGGCTGGATAGATGTGAGAAATATTATTAGTGTCCTTACTGAGGAAAAGGCTGAGTTTAGTCATTTTGGGAGAAACAGGATAATTTAACCAGGCAAGATCCACCAATCTCTGTGTTATACACGTTTATTTTATAGTTCAGACAGGGTATCTTATTGCAGTAGGAAACAAGGGACAGAGTTAGTGGGTATATGTCACCTTAACTCCTTCAAAGTAAAACTAGCCATTTCTTCAGAGTTACAGCTTACCTTGGTACCTTCTATTTTCAGTAGGAGAAAATATGGGGGCTGGAAGGGAGGTGTAAAGGAGAAAATGCACGGTGACTATTTCTATTGAAACACTTTGCCTACATTGTTCAGAAAGCGTACAAAACCCTGAGGTAGGAACACAAACGTATAATTATATTCTCTCTTTGCCTGGTCTTCTGAAAGAAAGAGTGATGTTTTGGAGGAGGACAAATAAAGTATCACTTGGCAGTGATTAATAGTCACAAAACATAACTGAGAATGGGACAGTGGTTAACCTGATTATGTATGAAAACATGCATTTAAACACTGTCATAAACTGGAAGATCTGTACCTTGTATATTTTTAGGAAGAGATCTACTTTTAAACAACCAGTATTGATTATTCTAACAATGTACGTAACCTTTAGTATGTTTTTTTTTTCTGGTGAAAAAGGAATTATCTTGATTTTCCCTGCTATTCACCCACCAATTTAATGTGAGCTTTTAATGGATGCTGCTACTTGCAAGTTCGAGGCAAGTGCCAATCGACCTGTTATTCCTCTTTGAATTTACTGATGAAGATAGGGACATAGTATAAAATAAACACGTATAACATGAAGATCAGTAGGAAAGCTATTATGGAAAGCTGGAGAATACATGGACGAGCTTGCACAGAGAGCCAAGAGAAACATTTCATGTACCATGGCAGAAATAGCACTGACAACTTCAGTTTAGTAAAGAAGAGTGACTGTCAACAGTATCAAAAGCTACAGTGAAAACAAAATCAGTGGCTGTATGAACAAGCTTAACCTATGACAAGATCTCTGGCGATGGTGCAAGTTTAGCATGCATGAAAATAAGGGTCTGAGATTAGGGCCTCCCTCTAGCACAGGACAAGAGGTGTCTGCTCAGCACAAGCATCAACTCAACCCTGCCCTTCAGTGCGATCTGCTGGCCTCCAAAAAGCACTGAAAATTATATCATGGGCGAAATGAAATAAAAAAGAACATCACAACATACAGACTGCTCTTCTGAAGTGGTCCTATTTGACACCAAATTAATAAAGTACAGTGTTTTCTCTTTTTCATGGTGAGTATAAGGAAGCCTGTCTGCTTGTCACTATCAGCAAAATTATACAGTACACCGGGAGAGCTCTACACAGCCATTTACAAACCATCAGGAAGACCAGGTATTCAACAGCCCAAATGCTTGAGAGTGACCTGTGCAGTTCAGAAAAACAATTACATCAATAGCACTCCTTGTCCCTTTTGTTCCCCAGAGAACTGTGGGAGCTGGGTCTGGTGAAGAGCCACCCTCTGCATCTGAGAGAGGGAGAGAAGAGACTCTGTTGCCATGGTGTGCAACTGCTTTTTCATAAATGTTTCAGTAAGGTCATGCCCTGCTTGATTAATTCCAAGAGTTCACATTCATCTACTGCCACACAGACAGCTTACAGCAGATGTTCACTGAAGCCATTTCATGCTGACTTATAACCCTTCTCTTTTTTCAGTACCTAATTTATCAGGATGGTTGTATTCTGGACGCAGAATTAACCAGTGTAACCACTGAAATGCAGCCTCCGTTGTGCCTGCAGCTGTCTTTGCACCCCAGCTGCCTCGAATGGCAACTAAAAAGTAGCAAAATTTGCCCACTGAATAATCAGAGACTCTCCCTGGTGCACATATTACAGAGTATGTGGAGCTACCGCATTTTTTCTGTGTAATTTCATATGGTTGAAAGCAGCATGTAAGCAAACACATGAACGACACAGTTTCTGGAGATGGTTGTATACATGGTCCAAAGTTGGGGCAATGGACAAGAGAAATTATTTTACATCCTATGCCCTGCTCATGTTTGCGTCTCTCACACAAGCACCAGATTGTCAATGATGAAGGGAAGAGAAAGACCAGGAGGAGGTGGGTTTGTTATATGTTTTGGTACTCTATAGACCGTGATGTAATGAGTGGAAGGAATACTTGCAGAACAAGAATTTCTGCTGCAGTACAAAGGAGAGCAGAGGATGTCATAAGTGGCAAGCTAAGAAAAAAAGATTCTGCTTTTAGATTTCTCATAACTTGTGAAACTCAATGCTTCTGTGTAAATGATGCAAACTACTGCATTGTGAGAAACTTTATTTGCATATTTCTTGTCCATATTTTTCAATGAAATTCAAGGGCAAATTATTGGGATATGAATCTGCCCAAATTAAACTAAACCAATGTTCCCTCAGTTCCCTCTGAGGTGATGAAATCATTTTAATGTGACTGTATCTAGTAATTACAGCAGGTTAGTAGTACTCTCAGGAATTCTGTCTTGACTTTGAATATTGTGAGAAGAAGTAATGTCGGACGGAAAAATAAAATGATCACTTCAGTTTGTGTTTATGTAGATAATGTCTTCAAATTTGTTTTGTTGTTACAATTTTCTACTGCAAAACTAGATTCCTGAAAATCCTGCTATTTTAATTACTGATTGTTTCATCCTTCAGTTGAATTATCTCTCTCTCTCCTCTCCTCTCCTCCAAACCCAGCTCAAGGTTCAATTGCCATTTGCCTTTTACCAGGAGTAGAACTGGTTTAAAGGGCCTGTCGTGCAACTTCATTGCATCCTCAGGCAAATGAAGCATTGTTCCACACAAGTTCAGGCAACTGAGGTGAGAACTGGACCAGCAGGGCACCTGTCCCATCTCAGGAGCACCCACCTCTTCTGTTATCTTCTCTTTGTAACCAGTCATAATGGGAAAGGGGGAAAGGAGTAGTGACATGTTTCCCACTGACAGCACCCTGCGGGTCCTGCTTCCCCACAGAAGCCTGCAGGAGAGTGCAGGGGGCTGGTCTCAGCCTCTCAGAGCCCTGCTGCAGTCTGGCAAAGGTATCACCTGCCTTACTGAGATCAGGGTATACTATGTACCTGTTGACCACTTTTTTAAAAGACATCTCAATGTCAGTCAAGGCACTGACACCACTGTATGACTCCTCAAAGTCTACCCTTGTAGGAAGAAAAAGCAATTGCTGAGACGCACAATGAGAAATCAAGTTTCTTCACGTTCGTTGCAAGGAGCTGGAGTCACAGCCCAAATGTCTTAGTGTCACACGAGGACTCCAGAGTGGCTGTGATGCTGCAATGTGGTGCTGGCCATCCTGGTGAGGCTGACTGTTGTGCAAGTAGGAAGCGCTGGAGAGGAGATACACCTAGCCTAGACAGCACTGAGAAAGGAGGATGCTTAAAAAATAAAATAAAATCCTCTTTCTACTGATGAACTTGCCAGGGTTGACTTGAAGGTATCAGTCACAAACCTGTAGCTCCGGATTAGTACAAGAGCCTTCACACAGTCCTTTCTCTTCCCTGGAGTGAGCGGTAGTCTAGTATGCTTCCCTTTTTGTGTTGTTTCTTCTTATCCCATCATATTGCTTGGTAAGAATGAATTCAGAAAGCGAACCTGTGCATTTTGTGGGGTGAGCTGGAGGTCACAGTGGTCTCCTGTGGAAATAAGTCCCCCAAACCTACCCTGGCTGCAATGAAAGCTCTGTGCCTTGCTCTGTGTTCGTCACTGGCAGTTTTATCACCCTCAGGAACATAAATCTCGAGACAGGTCGTGGATGTCTGTTAACCTGAAGGTCATAAACTCTTTAAATAAAAAATCATTCTTTCAAAATCTTTCTGAAATTCAATGTAATTTGAAGCAAGAGAATCAACCCACTCGATCACACGCTGAGCTTGTTTTTGTCAGCGTGTGCTCCTAATCACTTACCAATTACTTATGCAAATTGGAGGAGCAGATGCCGAAGTTTGCTTTCAAGGCTGCCTCGCAGGGGCCCTATAAAGCCGACAGTTGTGGATGTCCATGGTTTGGTTTGTTGGGTTTTTTTTGAGTAGGTATATTAGACCTTTATAAAAAAGGTTATTCATTTCACCTGGACTCCCAAACAGTACTGTTTTAGTACTTCTGGGCAGGGTTTTCTTCATCTGTCAAAAGCCAGCAGACGATAGCTATGGTGCGGATAATAACAAAAAAAAGTATTCTTGTTGAAAAAGAAAAGCAGAGAGAAGTTGGGACATTATGGGTGCAAAAGACTTTTTAATTTAAAAGTAGGTTTTGCTTTGCTATTACACTAAAATCCTTACCTAGCTGTTCCTGTATGTTCTGAATTATTTTACGGGCTGAGAGCATATCTTCCTCCATGTGCTTCCATTTTGTGCAAGTCTTTTCTGTGTGCAGTTGTATCGTATCTGCTATTTATCACATAAACATTGTGTGAAGTGATGCGGATAACTGTTAAAAGGTAGAGCAAAGGGCTGATCGAAGTACAATCCTTTAAGTGTGTTTCTTAACTTGCATAATTGTGTTTAATTAAATCACACAGAACGTACGCACCATTTTGATGTGCTGTGGTGACCAGTGACAAGTGAAATTCCCTGCAGGAAAGGGCCTTCACAGATTCTCTGAGATCCTACAGGGAAATCAATGACATTTTAATCTGAATTAGACATAGTTCCTGCAGAGAGGAATCTAAGCAAGCCTGCAGAAAACTGCCGATTCTTTTAGTAAATAAGACATTTTCCTGCTTTGCTATCCTAGCACTGTGTAGATTTTCTGATGGAAATTTGCAAACTAATTGTTTGATATATAAGGTATTTTTATATTTTTAGATGAAAAAATGTCAGTTTAAATTTTATATCAGGTTAAATATAAGCAATAGAAAGATTAATTTTTTTATATCTGATCTTCTGAAGATTAAAACAAATCCATGCATAATCCCTCCCTGCTAGCCAAAATGCATTTTTTAAATGTTCCTTTAATTATCTAGGACTAGGACTTGCACATTGCGTAACATCATATGATCATATCTAAAGTATTATTAATAGATTACTGTATTAGAAAATGCAGGAAAATCCCTCTCTGTAATTTTCCTGTGTGCTTAGTTCTCTATCTCTTATATACATTTGACATTTTGCCTTGTTTGCTCATAGAATTAATATAATAACAATGTTTTGCATATTCAGTCAGAGGATGTCAATGCCCATACTCACTAAACTCTCACAAATGGAGCTTGTTGGGACTTTTCTGAATTTAAAAGTTTTTTTGGGGGGTGGGGAACACCACTAGTTTTTTTCTTTTGGAAACTGAAAGGCTTTCAGAACAATACAACTTATTCTGACAAACTTTCAGGTTTTCCTTTTATTTACCCAGCTCTTTACGTGATTGGTTATGAGTTAAGCTTTCGGGTGTTTTTTCTTAGGATTATCAGTAAGCCAGGAGCCCCAGATGTCCATGTTCCCAAGTTCTGGGCAGCTCTATCATGTATGTTTTCCAGCACCTCTGGCTCTGGGACAGTCCTGCCTTGTATTCGTGCAAGTCCTGATATTTCTGACACTTCCTCCTGGAATCAGTGAGCATCTCTTTTCTTGCTGAGTTTCTGTTCCACAAAGAATCACCACTACTTTGTCCAAAATTCTTTCTGAGATGTTTCATGAGGCAAAAATCATAATTTTCTGTCAGATTATCCATGAATTGGGGGCTATAATTTACTTATTGATCATCCTTGGGAGGTACATTTAAAAACTACTCACAAATAAGCAATAGTTGCTGGTTACCCCTTATCAACTTGTTAGTTTGGAGTTGGTGTTGGCTTTAAGAGTTTTTCACTGCACTTCATTGCATGAGGCCAGATGTTCCTGATGATTCATGCAAGCTCTCTGAGTAGGCTATGAAGATCTGTGGAGATAACGCAGCCTTGAAAAGAGCATGTTTTGATACACTTGATTTTTCTTGCATGGTTGTTGAAGAAAGGCACACTATAAGAGACATAGTATTAAACAGAAGCAGCAGATAAACTTCTGCTGCAAGTCACTGTCCAGAACAGCCAACAACATGTGGTACAAATCACTGTTATCTTTTGTATTAGAGCAGCTCAAGTAGACCTTTGGCATTAAGCTAATACACTTGTTTACTTTTTCTGGAGGATAATAAGCTTTAGTTTGAGGGTGTTTCTGTAGAGGCATGTCAATGCAGCTATCTTTCTAATCCCAAAAGACAGAATTGTTCCTGACTATTCTAATTTTTTCAGTCTCCACATTTATGGTGTTTATAAGGCAAGACAGATGATAGCTGAAATTAAACTGAAATTGTGACTCGAGATTGCTACATACTGTGAGACCAAACAGAATTGATGAATAAGATTTACTCGCATCAATTCTTCAAATCGTAACGCTGAAGTCATTGGAAATTGCTAGAATATTTTTTTATTTCTTTCCACCACTGACATGTTACTCATCCTTGGCCTTGCCTACCACACACATCATAAGCCATATTTTCAAAACAGCAAAACTGAGCTACATATAAATATATTTGCACAAAATATTGCTTTGTTATAAATCTAATTCTTGCTCACCTAAATAGGATTTGAGGGGCTAATTAGTACTTCATATATACAAAGTCTTAGTTTGCACACACAGTAATTGATACCTAGTGATTTCTGTACACACTCTTTTTTGAGAACTGACCTTGCACAGATGACTGTAGAAGTGTATGCTTTTGTTTCAAATAATATTCATTAGCTTGTATAAAAATCCTGGAATAAAATTTTTCAAAATTAACTAATAAAGAGACTGTATTATAAAAAAGCATAGAGAGTGTGGTTCTTTCAGCCGTAATAATCTGTTATGGAAACTGGCTCTTAATATACTGTGTTCTTGCAATTGAGATTCATTCTTTATTGTCCATGACAGTCAAGAGCTGCCTGCATATATTTTGGAAACACTTCAACTGTGGTACTGCGAAAGTCAAGAAATCTCCATGCCAGTCAATCCTAACTCCTTTTGGAAAACTTGTGCAAAAAATTCTGTCTCTGGGGAGTGCCATGTTGTCTAGATTATGGCTGAAATGTTGGTGTAAGTCAGTGACTGAGACCCCAGCCTTCAACAGGAAAAGTATCTCCAACTTCAGTTCTAGTCCAAAAAAAAGCCAGGATTAGTTTTGTCCAGGTCTTTGGAGCTCTGTGGAAGAGTCTGAGATAGAGGACAAATACTTCCTGCTCCTCTTCCATTTTGTCGTATTCTCCTTCAGACAGAAAGATCATTCACATTTAAAAGATTCTGTGATAATACTTTGCCTTTTTTAATCAAACAATTAAATGACAGTTAAACCCTTCACACTTGCTTGTTTTCCACCAGTCTCTATAACAGCTCCAGTTCAGAGCTAGTCTGGGAGAGAACAATGAAAATAAGTGCCTTGGTGACGAACATGGGAGATGGGCAAATCTCACCTGCAAAGCAGCATGAGAAGGTCTTAATCTTGGATCCAGCACTAAATTGTTGTGTCATCTTGATCAAGTCACTTAAGAATTGGCTATCTCGGTTTTCTGGGTTGTGACATGAGAATCCAGTATTCATTTACTTGAAAGTTCTAGGGTGGTTTATGTAAAACTATATACTGAGTGATGCTCTAATTTAATCTCTTGGGTTCACTTAAATTTTCTGTGGTTTCAGAGAGTGCTGCATTGACCTTGTCTGGACACCAGCTGCCAATTAATCTGTTCTACCATTCCCCCTCCTCAACTGAACAGGGGAGAGAAAATATAACAGAAGGCTCATGGGTTGAGATAAGGACAGGGAGATCACTCAGCAATTAACATCACAGGAAAAACAGAATTGACTTGGGGAAATTAATTTAATGTATTGCCAATCAAAAGTCAGAGTAGGATAATGAGAAATGAAAACAAATCTTTATACACCTTCCCCCTGCTTCTCCCTTCTTATGGGCTCAGCTTCACTCCCAAATTCTCTGCCTCCTCCCCCTGAGTGGCAGAGGGGGATGGGGAATGGGGGTTGCGGTCAGTTCAAGATACATTGTCTTTGCCACTCCTTCCTCCTCAAAATCTTCCCCTGCTCCAGCATGGGGTGCCACCCACAGGAGACAGTCCTTCATAAAGTTCTCCAATGTGGGTCTTTCTCATGGGAGGCATTTCTTTATAAACTTTCCATGGGGTGCAGTCCTTCACGAACAGACTGCTCCAGCATGGGTCACCCATGGCCTCACATGTCCTGTCAGCAAACCTGCTCCAGCGTCAGCTCTCTATGGGGTCACAGCCTCCTTCCTGTGCATCCACTTGCTCCAGTGAGGGCTCCTCCATGGGCTACAGGTGGATATCTGCTCCATCATGGACCTCCATGTGTTGCAGGGGGACAGCCTGCCTCACCATTGTTTTCACAATGGGCTGCAGGGGAATCTCTGCTCTGGCACCTGGATACCTCCTCCTCCTCCTTCTTAACTGACCTTGGTGTCTGCAGTGTTGTATCTACTGAAAATTTTCTGTTGTCTGTATCAGATCACAAAGAATAATTTCAGGTTTATAGATTTCAGACTGAATATTTCAAAAAATAGCAGCCAAACTTTCTAAAAATGAGTTACCGAAAGGATACCAGTCTTCTTGGAAGCAATTAAATAAAGCAAACTTGAAGTTTCTAGGATACTGAAGTTGCAACATATAGCATACAAGTTGGAACTAGTGTCAGCTGGTGACATTACTCTGATTTGTTTCTTTTTTTTTTTCTTTTTCTACTAACTCAGTCCATTTGGTCCATTTTCTTTTTTTTTTTTCCCCCTTCCTATATCTAACTAAAAACTTTGAAAATGTTACTTGGATAATCTTCTAGATCATCGAAAAAATGTACATGACGCTGGAATGACAATGGAAAGACTAGGTCTGAATTTTCCTTTAAATAGAAATCAAAAGTAAACTTTGATTCTCCACCAAGCCTTACATAATGAAGGTGTTTGAGAAATTAGTCACCAGAGGGGTTCCCTGGGGCTCAATTTCAGGGCCAGTGCTCTTTAATATTTTTATAAATGATCTTGACACAGGGATCAAATGTACATTAACTAAGTTTGTCAACAATACTTAACTAGGAGAAGCTGTGGACTCCCCCAAGGGTAGAGAGGCTTTACAGAGAGATCTGGATAGACAAGAGAGCTGGGCAATCACCAGCCATATGAAATTTGACAAGCGCAGAATTGTCCACCTGGGATGGGGTAATACTGGTTATATGTACAAAATGGGGGACAAGATGCTAGAGAGCAGCCCTGTGGAAAGAGATCTGGGGGTCTGAGTTGATGGCAAGTTAAATATGAGTAAACAGTGTGCCCTGGCAGCAAAAAGAGCTAACTGTGTCCTGGGGTGCATCAAGCACAGCATAGCCAGCTGGTTGAGGGAGGTGATTGTCCCACTCTACACTGCACTGATGCAGCTGGACCTTGAGTACTGCGCGCAGTTTTGTGTGCCTCAATATAAGAAGGACATCGAAGTACTACAGTGTGTCCAGAGGAGGGGCACAAAGGTGGTGAAAGGTCTCAAGTGCAAGACTTACAAGGAGCTGCTGAGGTCACTTGGACAGTTCACGTTGGAGATGAGAGGGCTGAGGGGTGAGCTCAAGGCAGTCTACAGCTTCTTCAAGGCGGGCAGTGGAGTGGGAGGTGCTGATCTCTCTCTGGTGACCAGCAACAGGACATGAGCAAATGGAATGAAGGTGCATCAGGGAGAGTTCAGAGTGGAGATTAGGAAAAGGTTCTTCATTGAGAGGGTGGTCAGTCACTGAAACAAACTTCCCAGGGGAGTGGTCATGGCAACAAGCCTGTCGGAGTTCAAGGACCATCTGGATGGTATGGTTTAGTTTTAGGTAGTGCTACAAGGAGCAGGGATTTGGACTCAATGATCCTTATGGGTCCCTTCCAACGTGAGCTATTCTATGATTCTATCCTTTTTTTCTCATGCTTTGATTGAGATGTAGTTTTCCTCCAAGCCTTCCAAAAAAGCTGTATTGGAATTGTCTTCATACTAAGTTTCAGAGGCAAGCTAATTTTAAGTGTGATTCTGGGTGACTATAGCGTTTTCACTTGGCACAGTATCTTCTTTTTTTTTCTTTTTTTTTTTCTCTTTTCTACCATCATCTTCCAGTGCATGGAAAAGATTTAAAGATTTTGCTCAAAGAAGTTGTGAAACTGTTCATAAATTACTGGCCAAAAATGGAAAAATTGAGACATTTTACAAGAGTAAAGATTTAGAGAACAATGGCTGTATAGCAGACATCAGGGTGCTAGAAACGATAAGTGTAAGAGGTATGATGACAGGTTTGACAACATATTCTATTTTACATTTAAATTACACCACTCATGAAAAAATTGCATGGAGTGAAAAAGTTGTCCATTATCTCTCCTAGCATCTTCTCACATATTTATGAATTGTTACAGAAAATAATTTTTTTCCTTCCTTGCCCTTATTTCCAGTACTGAGTTGCAGAATAGTGAGAATCTGCTTAGACTTGCAGACAAAATCAGAAATGGCCACTGTGCAACTGGAAGATTTCTGATGAACAATTATATACAGGTGCAACATGAAAGGTACAAGACAGAAAAAGGAGGAAAATCACCAATGTAATTAACTTTTGCCTTGCTGTAAAAACCTGATTCTACCCATTTTGAAATCAAAAAATAGTTAAATACATTTTCAGTAATACTTAGGCCAGATATAACACCGTCGTGCTAATCTCAAATGAACAGTGCCTAATTCATTTGATGTAACATGCAACTAACTCACTGTTTCTGGCATCTTAACTTTTTCATTTCATGTTATGTTTAATTAACAGCTAAGGTTTATGCCAAGATTTATCTGAGTAGAGAATTCAGCAATTCCTTTTGTACTGTCACTGAGATGAAGAAAAATTCAGATTTTCTTCCATAGGAAAGAACCTGAAGAAAGATGGAAGAACTTTCAAAGAACTTTCATCTGTGTTACTGTACTGTTCTACCTCAAACCAGGAGAGTAAGTCATAGAATCAGAGAATCAGAGAATCATAGAATCTTCATGGCTGGAAAGGACCTTTGAGATCATAGAGTCCAATCATACACACACAAAAAAACCCACCAACCTACAATCTCTGCCACTAGAGCGTGCCTTGAAGTGCCAAATCTAGACATTTCTTAAATACCTCTAGGGATGGTGACTCAACCACCTCCCTGGGCAGGCTGTTCCAGTGCCTGACCACTCTTTCAGTAAAGTAATTCTTCCTAATATCTAATCTAAACCTCCCCTGCCGCAACTTCAGATCATTTCCTCTGGTCCTGTCATTATTCACCTGGGAGAAGAGGCCAACACCCACCTCTCTACAGCCTCCTTTCAGGTAGTTGTAGAGGGCAAGGAGGTCTTCCCTCAGCCTCCTCTTCTCCAAGCTAAACGTGCCCAGCTCCCTCAGCCTCTCCTCACATGACTTGGTCTCCAGACCCCTCACCAGCCTGGTAGCTCTCCTCTGGACACTCTCCAGCACCTCAATGTCCCTCTTGTACAGAGGGGCCCAGAACTGAACACAGGACTCGAGGTGAGGCCTCACCAGTGCCGAGTACAGAGGCACCATCACTTCCCTACTCCTGCTGGCCACGCTATTCCTGAGACAAGCCAGAATGCTGTTGGCCTTCTTGGCCACCTGGGCACACTGCTGGCTCATGTTAAGCTGGCCGTCCACCAGCACCCCCAAGTCCTTTTCTGCTGGGCAGCTTTCCAGCCACTCTGCCCCAAGCCTGTAGCGTTGCTTGGGGTTGTTGTGACCGAAATGCAGGACCCGGCACTTGGCTTTATTAAACCTCATACCGTTGGCCTTGGCCCATCGATCCAGCCTGTCCAGGTCCCTCTGTAGAGCCTTCCCACCCTCAAGCAGATCAACACTCCCACCTAGTTTGGTGTCGTCTACAAACTTACTGAGGGTGCACTCAATCCCCTCATCCAGACCATTGATAAAGACACTAAACAAAACTGGCCCCAAAACTGAGCCCTGAGGGACACCACTGGTGACCGGCTGCCAAGAGGATTTCACCCCATTAATCACAACTCTCTGGGCACGGCCATCCAGCCAGTTTTTAACCCAGCAAAGAGTACACTTGTCTATGCCATGATTCGCCAACTTCTCCAGGAGAATGCTGTGGGGAACGGTGTCAAAGGCCCTACCAAAGTCCAGATAGACAACGTCCACAGCCTTCCCCGCATCTAGAAGGCGGGTCACATGGTCATAGAAAGAGATCAGGTTGGTTAAGCAGGACCTCCCTTTCCTAAACCCATGCTGGCTGGCCCTGATTCCGTGGCTGCCCTGCACTTGCCGTGAGAGCTCACTCAAGATGATCCTCTCCATGATCTTTCCTGGTACCGAGGTCAGGCTGACAGGCCTGTAGTTTCCCAGATCCTCCTTCCGACCCTTCTTGTAGATGGGTGTCACATTAGCCACCCTCCAGTCATCTGGTACCTCTGCTGTTGACCAAGATTGTTGATAGATGATGGAGAGAGGCTTGGTGAGGTCTCTCGCCAGCTCCCTGAGTCCTCTTGGGTGAATCCCATCTGGTCCCATAGACTTATGTTTGTCTAGGTGCAGAAGCAGATCATTGACTACTTGATGTTGGCATACAGATGTTGGCATTATTAAAGATGTGCATGGTCTGATTAGAACTTTAGTTGGTCTTCCTAGAGACGGACTGCTCTTTTTAGGAGAACTGACAACACTTATTCTGTTGATCAAGCCAAACACTTTCACTACTTTGCCTTAACTCCCTGCTCCTAAAGCTGTTTTGAAGAGTGTATTACTTTTATTTCACTACATTGTCTGCAAAAGGGTTACATGCGAAAGTACTGGCACATAAAAAGTGGTTCATATACTGTCCATTTAAAGAACTCTTGTATTAATATAAAAGGATTCTTATATAGTTTTTCTATATGCAGGTATTCACACATGGTTCCAGTCCATTTAATTCAGATGAGTGAATTCATATCGATTTGAATGGTAGAAAGGAGAACTCGGGAACCACTGCCCTGCCAGCCTCACCTCTGTGCCTGGGAAGATCATGGAACAGATCCTCCTAGAAACTATGCTAAGGCACAGGGAAGACATGGAGGTGATTCAAGACAGCTTCACCACAGGCAAGTCCTGCCTGACCAATCTCACAGCTTTCTACAATGGAATGACTGCATCAGTGGACAAGGGAAGAGCTACGGATATCTTCTATCTGGACTTCTGGAAGGCCTTTGACACGGTCCCCCACAACATCCTTCTCTCTAAGTTGGAGAGATACGGATTTCACGGGTGGACTGTTCGGTGGATAAGGAACTGGTTGGATGGTCGCATCCAGAGAGTGCTGGTCAATGGCTCGATGTCCAGGTGAAGAGGGGTGACAAGTGGTGTCCCTCAGGGATCTGTACTGGAACCGGTGCTGTTCAACACCTTCATCAATGATATAGACAGTGGGATCAAGTGCACCCTCAGCAAGTTTGCCAAAAACACTAAGCTGAGTGGTGAGGTCAATGGGCTAGAGGCATGGGATGTCATCCAGAGGAACCTGGACGACCTAGAGAGGTGGGCCCAAGCAAACCTTATGAAGTTCAACAAGGCCAAGTGCAAGGTCCTACACTTGGGTCGGGACAATCTTCAATATCAATACAGGCTGGAGGATGATGTGATAGAGAGCAGCACTGCAGAAAAGGACTTGGGGGTACTCGTGGATGAAAAGCTGGACATGAGACAACAACGTGTGCTTGCAGCCCAGAAGGCCAATTGCATCCTGGGCTGCCTCACAAGAAGCGTGGCCAGCAGATCCAGAGAGGGGATTCTCCCCCTCTACTCTGCTCTGGTGAGACCCCACCTGGAGTACTGCGTCCAGCTCTGGAGCCCTCAGCACAAGCAGGACAAGAACCTGTTGGAGGGGGTCCAGAGGAAGGCTACGAAGATGATCCAAGGGCTGGAGCACCTCTGCTATGAAGACAGGCTGAGAGAGCTGGGGTTGTTCAGCCTGGAGAAGAGAAGGCTCTGGGAAGACCTTATAGTGGTCTTCCAGTACCTGAAGGGGGCCTGTAAGAAAGCTGGGGAGGGTCTGTTTGCAAGGGCATGTAGCGATAGGACGAGGGGCAATGGTTTTAAACTAGAGCAGGGTAGGTTTAGATTAGACATTGGGAAGAAGTTCTTTGCAACGAGGGTGGTGAGACACTGGAACAGGTTGCCCAGAGAGGTGGTGGAGGCCCATCCCTGGAGACATTCAAGGCCAGGCTTGATGAGGCTCTGAGCAACCTGATCTAGTTAAAGATGTCCCTGCCTACTGCAGGGGGGTTGGACTGGATGACCTTTAAATGTCCCTTCCAACCCAACACATTCTATGATTCTACAATTCTATGAATAAGAGCTGTGCAACTAAATCCAAATGAAGTTGCTCTTCTTAATGTTAATGGGAACCAAGTTATGGCTCTGTACCTTGTTTTCTTTGTATCCTGTTTTTTGATTGGCAGACGTTAGGTTGTGTATCGAGAACTAACACATAGGAAATCTCCTAAAATATGAAGAATTGCAATGCAAGAAAATGCAAGGACAAATGTGGGGATGCTTATTATTCCTTTTATGAAAATCATATTGATGATTTTTATAATGCCTCAGAAGAGCAGTATTTTAATCTAAAGCAAACTCTTTTGTCTAAAAAATATATATATGTATTTATATATGCATGTAATCCAGCAAAATGCTAATATCCAAATGTATAAACTGGTCTCTTTTTTTTGGAAAAAAAGTCATCAGCCTGCAAATTCTTTCAAAAAATAAAAATAATACCAAAGGACAGGGTGGGAAAATTCAGCCTGTTTCTATTACAAGTCAGTAGGTTGGTTTTTTTCTCACGTGACAGCTTCTGAATAGGCTTAGTGAACTTACCATAATGCTTGGAGAAAACAAGCTCATCACTTTTCTGTCTAAGGGCAATAAGAAAGGCACTTTGGACTGCCAGCATGGAAAATATGTGCCTACATGCACTTTTCTCTTCTCAGACATAGAATCATAGAATCATAGAATTCTCTAGATTGGAAGGGACCTTTCAGATCAAGTCCAACCATCAACCCAACACTGACAAACCCACCACTAAACCATGTCTCTAAGCATTATGTCTACTCGTCTCTTAAATACCTCCAGGGATGGCGACTCCACCACTTCCCTGGGCAGCCTGTTCCAATGCTTGATAACCATTTCAGTCTAAAATTTTTCCTAATGTCCATCCTAAATCTCCTCTGGTGCAAGTTGAAGCCGTTTCCTCTTGTCCTATCACCTTTTGCTTGGGAGAAGAGATCAGCCTCCCCTGGCTACACCCTCCTTTCAGGGAGTTGTAGAGAGCAAGAAGGTCTCCGCTCAGCCTCCTTTTCTCCAGGCTGAACACCCCCAGCTCCCTCCGCCGCTCCTCACAAGACTTGTGCTCCAGACCCCTCACCAGCTCCACTGCCCTTCTCTGGAAACACTCCAGAACCTCAATGGTCCTTGCACAGAGCTTCTGTACTTGCTTAAATCACACATCCCTTCCAGGAGACGGGAGAATATGCATCCAGGAGCCTGGATGCTGAACACTGAACCTGAGTGCTGCCCCTTGGGGTGAGTCCAACATGATGTTCTCTCCAACTACTGCAAATTTCAATTCAAAAGCCCTCATTCTTTTTTAAATAATCAAACTTTTGCCGTACTGGTATCATTAACTGCCCACTTTTTGTACCAGTTGTCAGGGGCCAGTCTTCCTACCAACACATCACTTTCTTTCAGGATGGAAGTGCATGGTTGTAAACAAATATAATGTTCTGTGACTTTTTGGAGCATTAAACGCAGAGATAAATGTTTATATGCTGTATTCAGAAATGATGTGTCAACAATATGGTATGATTAACCTATTTGGACAAACCAGGTATTGGAATTCATACAGTGTCAATACATGGTTTACTGTTGGACTGATAGCACTGCCCACAGACACTGTACTGTTTGATGAGCACTGTTATGAACCAGATCTTGATCGCAAAGAACATGCAATCTAATGTGAAACAAAGAGAGCATAAGTGATTATTGCCAGCAGCAGGCATGAAGGAGGAAGTGTGGCAGGAGCAAATCTTAATAGTTCTGTGCGCTATTGATACAATCTGAATCAGTATCTTTTCCTTAAACAAAGAAACATAATCTCTGTCAGACCGCAGCTCACCTAGTAAGATTGGTGGCTGATTCCTTACAGACCATGCAAGTGTGATGCATAGTGCTGCAGGGATTGACAGCAGGATGGGATGGTATGATATGGTTTGCCTCAGGAACTAATACCGGGAAGAAAAAAGGACACTATCATGTACAGAAGCATAGAGAGTTGTGGTACCACTGAATACTCAGTCACTCAGGGGTTTACCACTATAGACCTGAAGGGAAAAGCAAAAAAAATTGATTAAACAGAAAGGCTATAGTTGTGAAGGGCATTGAAGGTGGGCATGAGACATTTGCATATGGTGCTATGGAAAATGAGGAGATAATAAAGACATTCAGATAGGAATAATATAGAGTGACAAGCAAAGAGGATGCTCTTAGGTGATGCATTTTGAAGGGATTGAAAAGTTCCCAACTTGCATAATGACAGGTTAGTGATGAGCACTTTGTAGGTCAAAGCAGCATTTTTATCTGTGAACATTCTGATGCCTATGAATTATCCTCAAACCAACAAATTCACCAGGGTTAAAATAAATTTCCTCAAGGTCAGCACATTCTGCAAATAGAATAACATACAGACTTCTTTGGCTAATGTGATCCCAAATTAGCACAATATGTAATCTTGTGTAGATGTAATGTACACAATGTACACAATGTAAAGAGACTGCATATTTAATGTACCAGAGGAAAAAACAGATTTAGTTTTTACATAATTAAATATAGTCAAAATAAAACTGCTTTAAAGGAGTAATGATTCATTACTTTGTGTCTGATTTTGTCAAAAAGCCAGGGAGATAATGACTTTGGATTTTCCTGCAAGGACCATCAATGCTTTTGGCATCTATCACGTTCAGAACTCAGCTTTTTTGAGTGGATACATATGATGGCTGCATTTGTGTGTAGTGCAACCCTGTAGGAGTGGATCTAAAGCACAGAAAAGCAGATGCAGAGGGTTCAGTGCCCATGCAATAAGTATATCAGGCGAGTTTATGTCAGGTTCCCTGTTGCCTTGACCCATGGATCCAATGTCCACCAGCAGCTTGAACACGTTGGATGTGTTCTCTGACCACTGCTTCTGGTTTAGCCCTGCCTGAAAGAAAACAAGTTCATGCACTTTATAACTGCTTGGTGATACGAACCAGAACACAGTGAGTGATCCAGAGATCTGAGTCAAAAGTGCACCCATGATCTGAACCAAAGTAATGCACACATGTCACACAGATTCACTGAGGTGGATCTGGCTCTCACCTGCTGATGAAAGCTTTATTTTCTCCCCTATAGTTCCTACAGCTTGAAAAATCTGTAGAGAATCACAGCCCCACTATCAAACAGCCTCTAGGCATAAGCTGTAAGCTGATCTCCTTGTTCCTTTAGAATATGTTATTATAAATGCTAATTTCACCATTCCTGCACATGCTTGACAAAATGATTAAGCGAACTTCATAGACACTAGCCAGGAAACACTAATTTTGGAAATTATTCAGACTCTCTGGAGATGAGCAGAAGCATGGGAGACAGTATTATGTTACCAGAGCTGGAAACCTGAGTGAAAAAGATTAAGAGGCAAATACTTCTTGTCAAACATAGGGATGGATAAGTGAAAGGAACAGTAAGAAGAGAATTTCAGTTTTAAATACATAAATGAAATTCCAAACAGCACTTGTGTGAATGAACATTAAATCAAACGATAAGTGATAAACGTTAGCTTCCTTTCATCCAGACGGTCCCTGTAACTGGGCAGTAAGGAGGACACACACTGCAAAAGACAAGACTAGAAGCAGAATACCCTCTAAAAAGCAATAACAGGAAGAGATGACATGCTCCCCTTAATTGTATTGCTAATTCATGAGGTGAAGGAGAATCGCACATTTAGAAAGTCTCCATTCTTCATTCCCTCATAGAACAAAGCTGTAGAAACATCCCTCTGTGGTCTTCTCTCCCTTTCTGTATTTCAGGCCCTCAATCACTTCTCTTCTTGTTCAGACTAAAGGTCTAACTAAAGGCAACAATTCTGTTCAAACAAAAGTCCACCGGACATTATTCATTTGAACGACTGTTGGGAGAACTGAATTGAAATTCAAGGTGGAAGAATTCATGGGACAGTATGGAATTTGTTGCAGTGTAGGTCAATGGAGCCATAAGTATCCTGCTAGGAGAATCTGTCTCTAGAGATATGAGACAGTGTGGCCAGTTTTGTGCTTTTTATGTTCTGCTTCTGCTCCTCCTAGAATTCAAAACCTTCTCATATCAATCATAGATTTCTTTTGCCTAACTTAAAATTTGTGTCAATTATAGTTCTGAGATTATGTTACTTATCTTTTATATTTACCATATACACTTTCATTTAAAATGTTAAGATAGTTTAGTTTCATGAAATTATGAAAGCAAACTTATTGTTGTTTTTTTTTTTCCCCTAACAGCCTGTAGTTTTCCCTTGGCACAGTATTGTATGATTACATAGTCTGTGATCAACACCAAAAATTAAAATAAAACCAGGACTGACAGTAAGAAAAAAAGTAGATTCTACTTCAGTCTTCCACTTGTGTTTGTCTTCTGCTCTCTCCACCTTCCATTTCATCTTCTCCTTGCTCTCCAGATATTCTGGCTCTGTTTTTCTTTCAGCCCTGTTAATAATCTTCAGTTAGTCTCTCTCTCCTTTACACTGTGCTTTTTTTATCTCCTTGGTATTGCTTGATCCCAACATTGTAATAAAGCTGATCTAGGCTGATGAATTAAAGCATTAGTACATCTGACTGATGTTTACTCTCACACAAAGTTATTTCTCCCTCTTGCCCTTGCTGCCATACCCTCTGTTTTTCGGCTTAAATGAGGCTTAGCTTGGTATGGTTCTGCCTTTACTTTGCAAATGCAAATTGATAGTATAAGGATATTTGCAGCCTCAGAGTTTTAAAAAAGTTTTAATTTAGCTTTTATTAGGTGCTGGGCAGCATAGTGCCAGACTGTGTACACAGTTAAACAACAAGAGCTCTCTCAGGGGAGTATATTGTTGCAAGCTTCGACATCTATATGCAAATTAGACTTTTCGTATTTGCTATCAGTTACAAGAGAAATTTTCCACCCAGGCAAAGCTTTTTTTTTTTCTTTAGCTATCTAAAATAGTGACAAGCCCTGAAGAAAATAGTCTGTTCTTAATAGCTGCAAAAGCAGAGAAACTATATTGGTTTTAGGTTTGCTTTTTTTTTGAAAAGGAAAGCTACCCTAAAGCAGGGTTATACTACAGTTGCATAATACTGGAGAAATAAAGGGGAACACTGAAGTCTCTGCATCAGCACTGAAAGGAAGTGATATCAAAAGACTTGTTATTTGACATGGGGAGAAAGAATCCTGAGCACAAAGAATGTTTTCATAAAATTTCTTAGGTGTGGGACTCTAAAATGCAGCAGATAGATAGCCTCTATTCTAAAGGCTGACCTAAACAGTCTTTCTGTTGATGTTTCAGATCCCTGGAGCTGGATCCATGGAAGGACACCCAAGCAAAGCAACAACAGGTAAGCTGTGTTGTAGCTGTTTGAGGGTAAAGCACAGTGCTTTGAAAGATGTGCCACCCTCAGTTGCCCCAGAACAGGCAAGTGTAACTTCCAGGAGGATAAACATGCTTTGATTTCCATGTTACAACTGAACTGTTGAAATTGACATCTGAGAACCTGAAAGCTATCCACATTACTCACACTGTATGTGGGCACTGCGAGATCCAATAGGCATCAGTCTGGCACATACTGAATCTAAAGCTAGCTGTTAGTAGAACTGCTTTCATATTTTTCTTTGCTTTGACAATGTTTCTCTTTTTTTTTTTTTTTTCCTTGCCTCTGTCCAATTTATACAATAGAATAGTCACATCTGTCTGTAAAATGCAATCACCTTTTTCGTGTGGGGCAGTGATGCACAAAAATAATTTTAATGATAAATAGATACCAATTATGAACGAGTCACCAACAGTTTAAGAAGAAAATGGTTCCAGTGCCTGAATTCAAAAAGGAACAGTGCCTTTAAACATTTGATACCTGACGACTGCATCAGTTTATTTTTTGTCTTGTGCATCATCTTGGCATTTTCCCTTAAAGTGAAAAGGGGCCAATTTTCATCTTACCCATCTGCTGCTTCACTTCATGTCCCTGCAGTTATTGCACTCCCAGTGGTGTGTTTCACAGCAGGGCAGCATCTTACTATTGGCTTTAAAAAGAAAGGAGACAGGGAAAGTAGGCAAACATGAAGTGACAACCTCTGAAGGGTTTAAGACTTAAGGAGGTTGTCTACAGGCTTGGCCAAGAAGTGGATGAAAACAACCACCTTACTGACCTGACACTGAGAAGCTGTGCACTCAGATTCTCAGATGTGGGAGATTGGTGGGTTAGTAGTCAAAAACATATTCATCTAAGGGCAACCACTGATCTGGCTACCTATGGTCACAGCTTACTTTTAGGACATCTAACTTATCTTTGGCTACGTAATGATCCTGCAAGACACACGGCAGGCAGATGGCAGGGAGGTGTTCTCCTAAGCCCAAGCTGCAGGATGGAGCCAGTCAGTGCACATAGTTGGGTTGGAGTGTGGGATCAGACATGCATTCAAAATGAAATACAGACCTGCTGTGTGGTGTGTTTGCTTCCTAAAATGTAACATCCTACTTTGACAGAGAAATGTTTTGCTTGAAATGTGTCTATGACCTTGTTTGAATAAGAGGTAACTCTGAACTGCTCTGGCTCTGGGTCTGTATCTAAAGTTTTCCAGTATTTGGTTAGTAGGACATTAGTACAGTACATGAACTTGGGTCCATCCATCCTAGTGGGAAAAAAAAAAAAAGTCTATCCATAATGCTTAGCTCCAGATAAAAAATATGAAGCTGCATATTGTGGCTATTTGCCTAGGAAGCTTTGGTTTGCTCTGTATGGTGTGTGACTGCCACTGAGTCTCCTTTCTAAGCATACCTTTACTTTCCAGAAGAGCTGTGCATTCTTGAGTGATGGTCATCTCCTGATGCCATCAGAATGTAGCTAACTATGTGAAGTGCTATACTTTAAGACAGTTTTTGGTATCTTCCTGAATCCCCAACTTGCTTGTTAAGGGTTTCGTGCTGCTCCATCCTTTCCTGTGATATCCACTCAGAAACTTCCACGTTCACTGGACTGCTTGTTCCTTGAAAGAAAAGGTTATTGAAGGATCCTTTTCCCTAAGCATTTGTGGTGACACTGCTGAGCATGAGACTTAAAAATGCTCCTGTGAATGTTAATTGTAATGGCTTAGTTAAATTACAGCACTACTGAATTGTGTGCAAATCATGTCACTTCCCTATATAAGTGTGCACATCATGTCACTTCCCTGTATAAGTGTGCACTCTAATTCTGCCGTTTGTTTTTCACTGGCTAAGCGGGAAGCCCATTTAAAGTTGCCATAGTGTCATGATTTAGAAGATGTAAATGCACTTTAAACATTACAGTTTGTTTTTATGAACCACACATACCACTGTGTCATATGTGTAGCCTTCACTCTGTATTGCATCTTGGGAGGAAAAGGTGAAGTAGCATTCACAGTTATGACTTTGAACATAGATTGTTGGCTAAGGAGCTTTGGAGCATGGAATATTTTCATCTATATGAGGAGAAAAAGGAATAACTGTGGTTTAGATGCAGAGGAAGGAACTGTTCTGAAGATGCAGCCTTCTCCCAGTCATTAGGACAACGTGAACAGCCCAGGGAGTTCACAAAGACAAAAGACTGTTGGTGAACAAGGAGGAAGAGGGACTGCTTTTCTGACAGGGGCATCTTTTCATCTGTTGAAACAATATATGAAGAAGATAATACCCACACCTGAAGTTTGTGTAAAAATCTTCACACCTGACAGACATAAGGAGTTACAGAGTGCAGGGAATTTGAGGCAAAAGATGATATAAGGACCTACTAATTTTTTTTTTAGATCTCTGTATTTTCTGTAAAAGTCTGTGTATTGCATGCTTCAGCTGGCTAGAATCTAAGAGAAGGTGTACACAGAGGAAGGGCTGTAGAAGTGTCTAAGCACTTATATAGTCTGCCCAGGACTCCTAAGTGCTTAGCAGCAGGTCAAAATTGTGTTATGGTGCACCCAAGTCTAGGAAGTGTACTCAAGAAGTCAAAAAAAGAGGATGTCCTGCAGAAAAAATATTTTTCTTTTGCTCACAGGTACAGAATAGTGAAAACTAAGCATGGGAACAATGAAAGTCCCCCTCAGAGACCTTAATCGGAGTTGTAAAGGTCTCTGTCATATTGTGTTTGAACAAGATTGAGCACCGTGATGCTCTGATCTGAGATAGATGTTTGCAAAATACAAATAATGGATAGTGTGAGAGTCTCCTGGAGCAGCTGGAGACTGTCAGAAAGCCATGGATTACACAACTTCTACTATATTTGTTCCCAGAGTAACATCTGGAAAATGGGTGCCCAAAGAATAGGGTAGGTAGAATGAGTGAATGTAATGCCTCATTTGGAGAATGCTTTTGCTATTATGCAGTTTAAATTTAAATGCGAACTCTAAACTTAAATCCTAATGCCAGAAACAAAAAGAAGCATCCCTTCAGCAGAGCTGGGAGATACTTTTATTCTTGTCTCCAGAGAAAGCAGGATGGATCTTTTTTTCACTGCTCTTCCTGATGCCATTTTTGCTTGGGTATCTGTGAGACTATTTTGATCTCATGTTCTTGCAATACCAGGCATGAGGCACTTGCACAGCAGGACATCCTCTCCCCTCTATCACCTTTAGGCTGATTCTAGCTGGCTACAATAAACAGGAGAAGCATTCTGTGCATATGTTCAAGGTAGAAATATCTTTCTTTTCCTTGAGCCCCAAAGGTAGGTAACTGTGTCATGGGGGGAGGTAATCTGGCAGAAAAGCAAATGCATACTGTCTTCTACCAAGGTAGGTTGCCGGCTGAGTGCACAAAAGTGAACAGTGAGAGGGAGACAGGAGCCTTTCCGTAGTGTTTTTCTCCTTTAAGACAGTTGGGTCTGATTCAAACATTCTGCTACACTTCTGGAGATGTCAATCCAACAGCATGGGGGTGGGGAAGGGGCACCCCAGGAAATCAAAGCAAACTCAATTATCTATCTGCTGACAATGACAAAACCATTTCATTCCTCAGCTCTTCACAGAATGTGAGGGGGGAAAAATTAAAAGCGTGAACATTTTTAATGAGTGCAATTATTGAATCATCAGTCACACAGTCCATCTGCTTCAGAGTGTTCCAGTGACTAGAGAAAGACTAAAATACTGCATTGCCTTTTTGCATTCATACAATCATATAAATGTTCTTTAAGGAAAAGCTAATGCTATATCATGCCCATCACTTTCAGTAACTTACAGCTCCCCTTTCACTTCACTTTATTAATCACTAATTTTGAATTTTGACACCAAGGTGGTGGAAATATCTTGGCAGGTGCATGGGTAACTGCTAACCCCATGACATTAAATACCGAATCATGTAATATTCAACTGGAGAGATAAACTAATGCAAAAATTATCTCAAAGGTCCCATTTAGCCCAGAGTTTTGTGAGCAAAATAAACTTCACACTGCAGAAAAGAAAAAAGAACGGGGTGGTTGGATTTAAAATTCCTTTCCGCCAGTGTTATCAATCCACTTTGTACACAAATCTGAGTGTGAAAGTATGTAAGGAAAGAGCCAAAACTTATTCAATAGAGTTTGAAAACCTTTTCAAATAGTTGGGAAAGATAGAGGAGGAAAAGTTCAGATAAATGGCTGAACCTGAGGAATTGCAACAGAACTATAAATCTGTTTTGGCTGTGGTATCCTAAAATCTATCCCAGAATGTCAGGGAAGGTAGAGATCTGGATCTGAAACTACTAACAGGCTTCGCTATGTGTTAACTTATTATTATGTTGGGATTTGTGTTACAAGCATGTGGCAGAATAAAAAGGATGATTTTGTGCGAAAAATTATTTCTGGAATTGCAAATAAATGCCACATTCTTTAGAGATGTCCTTTGTCTAGCTCTTTTCCTCTGCAATGCCCAGTGAGAATTGCCCAGATACAGTAATGTGCATAACTATGAGACATATTATTTGAGAAATCTCTGACTTTGCTACAGGCGCCAGCATCAGAAGATTCTAAGGTCTAAGCTCTAAAAATACTGACTTCATATTGGGGGTTGCAAACAATATACACTAGTTTTTCTGTGGAGAGCACAACAAAACAAAATAACATTACATATTTCCTCTAGAATCTGGAAATTCTATTCTTTGTAACTCAACATAGTCTGAAAACAAAGTTTAGTCTCAGAGTATGAAATTCACAGCAACTGATGCCAATTAATGGCCCCAGTAAATTAGGCATTTTGAATTATGCATTCAGACTAGTATAACATTAATCCTGGTATCTGAGCTAAATCCAGGAGGATTGTATGAGTGTTGGTGAAATCGCATTATACATTGTCTGCGATGATAAGGTGAGCTATTGTTTTTGTTGTAATGTTATCATACTCACTTTATGAAATAATTATTTATTACATTTTCAGATTAAAAATTTTGTCTAAGCGACTAAGATCAAAGAAACAAACAATTGGCTATAATGTTATCATGGCATCCAGGCTGTGCCTAATCAATATGCTACTAACTTTTTCCTTTTCCCTCGGTTAATGTCTAGCAAGAGCTACTGCAACAATTTTTGCTATCGGCTAAAGAAGCATTAAATAAATAATTAAGGCCTGAATTGCCAATTTGTTTTCTTTGTAGGAATGAATTAGATACTGGATTAGTTTTCTTTTCAGTTTTAAATGTGGGGACTCACTGAACCACATCTCTGTGAAGAAATATGGCTCCATGTTCACAGATACATGCTTTAGTAATTTAAAAGTAATCAGTAATCTCTTGCATCTCTGAGAAAGTAATCAGTGACATGTAAGAGATTATTGTTAGAATCCAGTGACTGGTGCTACATTGATTTTTTTTTTTTATCCCTCCCACCAGTTTTGACAGCTCTGCTTAATGACTGACAATAAATGGTGTTTGTGCTGTGTCAGGTGTTCTGGAAGGGGCTCTGGCAAGGAAGATTTGGCTTATCACATTGCAACCTAAGGTCCCGATCCAGCAGACATCCAGAGCAGTAAATAACATTGCTTCAGGGACTTATCCCTCATTTCAATGGGAGCTCTTACTTGTTTAATGTTTAATGTTTAATTTCTATGCGCAGATCTTGCTCCTGTAGCTTCCTGGGAACCTCCTAGGCAGCCATCTCCTCAGTAAGCAAGGGGAGATGTCATTTAATGCTTCTTTCTGTATTGTTAAATCCATCCTTGGAACAATGAATATTATTTGATATTTGTATCCTACTAATAGATTAGTTAAGTGCCTCACAAAATAATTATAGAGTTTTAACCTTTAGTAAGCTTGAAGTCTAGAACCCAGACACAGCAAAAGAGACAAAGGAAAGGAGAGACAAGAGACGGGACACGGTGGCACATAATATTCTGTGACAAGGCAAAAACAGAATTGCAAAGCTTGATTTAACTGTTATGTTTTTTGTAGTCTTCAGGGCAGACTACAGGATGAGACTTTTCAGGATGAATTTGACTGAGATGAATGTGGGGCCTTGGCAAATTGGTTTGAGGACACAGTTCAAGGAATTAAAAGCTGAGGAAAAAAGCTACAGGAGAAATGTATGAGGGGATGACTTGGATGTCTGTGTGATCAAAAAGGGAGAAAGGAAAAGAAGGGCAGAATTGTTAAGCATTGAAGCGCCCAGCAGCATGGACAAAAATTTGAGCTTAAATTCTGCAGAAATCATCCCTAAACAAGAACAGAGAAGAACTCCTCATTCTGATAAATAAGAAAGGCTGGTTTTAACTGAGGGGCCTAAATCTGCTGTAAGGAGCAATATATGTGTGAAGAAGAACGTGAAAGGGAGGTTGCAGTTGCCAGGGCAAAGCAAGCAAACACTTCCCATAAAGAAGCAGGCACCCTCCCACACAGTTGCAGGGAGAACTGCAGCAGGAGACCTGTTCCTGTGGCTTATGAGGAGGAGAGAGGACAGAGGACAGACTCAGAAACATCTCTAGGTTGGAAGGCCACATTGCAAATAGTGAAGCTGTTGGTGGCACCAAAATAGAGAAGGGAGCATTCAGAAGAAAATGCGAGAAGCTGAGTTTCAACCTAGCTGATTTTGAGATGTCATGAGCAATTTAAAATGGCACATTCATTGAGATGAGAAGAACTGGGGAGCTACATCATATTCGCGGAAGGAGAAGGAAAGTTGAGAATTACCGAATTAAAAACTAGGAAAAACAAAACCTGCCGAGTAGCTGGAGTGAGACCTAGTTTTGATAGGATAGGGAGGGACTCATTCCTAGTCTCGTGTTATAAGCATCAGTTCATATAGTGTATCAAAATGCATTTCAAAATAGTGGTTGAATTTTGCACTGCGATTTTAAGATACCTGGACTAAAAGTTGTAGAAGTACATTTAGCAACACTAAAGAAGTACAACCCAAAAGCAAACTGAAACCACTGTTTTTCAAAACACTCGTGGGAATTCTCTGAAGCAGTAATAAATGCTATCTAACGTGTTTATATGTGGCTATTTTAACACTTCAGCTGTTGCTGCATTGGGCCAAATACAGCTCAGTGCTTTACAAAAATATACATACTGTAAAACTTGGCCCAAAGAGCTTGAAGACTGAAATAGCAGACTGTGTATGTGAGGCAAGCAATCTACCTTCAAGGTGTAAGGAAGGCTAACAAAATTATGAGGATGAAATCCTGGCCACATTGAATGCAATGGCAGACTTCCTATCGATGCACACAGTATGGAAGAGCTATTAGTAATAACAGGAATCACAGCTAATCTCCTGCCTCACCATGATCACAGCCGTATTTCTGTAGGCTGTCTGGCAAACGCAGGCGGCAATAACCTGATGTTAGCTCAGTCTCTTTAATGTGACTTCCAGAATTTCTATTCAACGTACCACATTTGGTCCTGACAGCAATGCAACTCCCGCTGATTGCTGGATTCAGTATAGTTGATTATTTTTTTGTCAAAATGTGTTTTCATTAAAAAACCCAAAACGTTCTCATAGAAAACGCTTGTTATCCAACATTAACTGCTAGGAATGGCCGGCCTATGGTAAAAAAGCATTTACAAAGTACAGTGGCAGTCAACTCAGAGCGGCTTACTGCTACAGTAAACTTTAATGCCAGCAGTATTTTCTGCAGACGTTAGTGGCAGAAGCATATTTTGGATAGCTGTCACTGAAAAATTGTCAAAAGAATGTTTCTAAGGTATTCTGGGACCAGACATGTTTTTACATGTTTTTAATTTCTGGCTTTACCCAACCAATGACATTTTTTTTTTTTTTAAGAAAAAAAGCAGTAACGTATAATCCATAGGTCATCTACGTCATACCAGTGAATTTGACAGCAGAGTAATATTAATAGAAATGGGGGAGAAGGAAGGGAGAAAAAGAGGGGAAAAAAGTAATGGTTTTTTTGTACTGTAAGGGAAGGAATAGAGAGTGTTAACAAAGAATGTAATTTAATACTTAATCAATTTACTGATTGGATTTTCCATGAGATTAACTTTGAGTCCAGAATGAATTGCAGTGATCTTGGAAGCTGCTTTAATGACCAGCAAGCAGTAGTATGAGGCTGTAGTGGTATAAAAATAATAATAATGTCAGAGACTTCAAACAGCTACAGTAGTTAATTAAATGTGTTCAAATAACATTATGGTTGGACATAAACCCACAAAAGCAGTGAAATTTTTAGGTAAGCCTGCCAGACCACTGGCCAACCATCTTCGTGTGCTAATGCAATGCAACAGACTCTCCTCCTGGGGCCCCAAAACACCACATGGAGGCAAATTGTGCCCTCCAATGAGCACGAACGACCCCTTTCAATTTCTGTTTCAATTTTTTCATATGTGTTTCTAAGACAATCAATGTATGTGTCTGGGCATCTCAGGCTTTTAAAAAAAATAAAAATCCTGTGGCTGTGGGCCATGACTGAACCGTGCTTGGCTCAGGAACGGTGGCAGGCAAAACTGGCTCTTGGGATGTGTCCGCTCTTTGATCCGGGGCAATGGAGCACACCACAAAAAAAGAGCCAAGCACATGCAGCTGTGCTCTGGCCACTCCTCCTTTGTCCGCAGGCCTTCCTTTTGCCAGGATGAAGGAGACCTGCTGGCTGCATTCACTGATGCTTGACAGTACTGATGCAGGGAGCACAGGACCTGGCTGTAAGTCCACAGACATCGTGCTGGATTTGTTATGGCTCTATATCTGCATATGATATTTTAACTGACTGCAGGGTTTGTTCTTTCTTCTGTCACTCCCTGTTTAGTCCTCTTAGTTGTTGCGCTTCCATGGAAGAAAGTGCAACGTGGTACAGTCGGGGGAATGTGTTTTGCACCAATGAGGAATCAGAAGCGACTACTTCTATGGGCCAGAGGGAGAAAAGGTCCTGTGAAGTACCTTTTTAACACCTCTTTGGGACAAAGACAGGCTGCCATAGCACATCCTATTGCTGTGTGCTCTTTACTGTCCTTGTCAGACCAACAGGACGCTGCTCTTTGTGAGACCTAGTAAAGTCACAGAGAAAGCAGAATCCCTCTGCCCTATCTCTGAACTTATCAACCTCCAGTCATTTTGCTAATTACGCAGCCTGGCAAGTTCAAGCTTGAGAAAAACAAAAAAATATCCCTAAAATAGCTGGATAAGAATTACAACCTAGAGACCTGTTTGTGTGTCTCTTGCTGCAAATTCTAAAGGTAATATCCCCCACTATATTTATCTGCTTTTAAAAACTGAGAGCATAAGCCTTACATCTATTTACAGCCTAATGAATCAGTCTCTAAAAATACAGGGAGGTGCGGGCAAGTTAACCCAGGACTGCTATTCCTGCTAGTCTGAAGTCAGCGAATGTGGGGCGAGGCTTAGTCACAGCACTGAGCAGTGAGAGAGCCCTTCTGATCCCTGAAGCTGCCCCGAGGGGAAGCATCCCTGGAGGTATCTGCTGGCCAGTAGGAACAAGCTGAAATAGTTCCCATAAGAAATCACTAGAGGAGACCTAAAAATAACGGGGCAAGGAGTGAGGAGAAAAGTTTTCTTGCACTTTAGGACTAGAGAGACAGAAGAAGGACAAGACAGCCTAAAGAGCATGGCATGGAGCTCTTTCCTGGTGTGGCCTCAGATGCACTGGGACACTTTCGTCAAGTCATTAACCACCATTTGAAGCATTAGCTGACTCTACATACTTTGTGGAATTACAAATGAGGCAACTGTAACTTTTCAGTTTCTTGCAATATGGTGGTAAGAGAAGTAAAATGGCAAGGAGGATAGTTGCCAAATTTGTGAATAGAAAGAGGGAAGAAATGTTTTTAGGATGTTTGGGACTGTCACAAATGCAAGGTTTCATAGTCCCAAAGCAACTTGGTGATGAATCTATTTTAAAAAAAGAATAAAATGGAGAAGAAGAAAAGAAAATTCAACATGTTAGAACTGATTTATTAAAAGAACATAACAAGGAGAAGACAAAAGGGAAGAAATGCATTTGAAAGCAATAAAAAGAAGGTGCATCAGTCTTAGTGGGGTCACTAAAATTTTGTTCTTATTCATGCATAGTTCATAGGGTTAGTATGTCCATTAGCTAGGACCCTCAAGCTTCAGTGTAACAAAAAAGACATGTTGCTGATTTCAAAAATACTTGAGTCCAGCCACACAGTATTTGTCTAATAAGCAAAGAGCAAGCTACATTAATAGATGTTAGCCAGTTAATGTTAAGTTCTCCAGGGAAGAATTTCAGAATACAAGTTATTCTTAGTCATGTTATTCTATTAATAACTACCATGGAGATGCACCCAAGCCTAGTGCATTTAACTTGAATGGCATGTAATGGACCAACGTCCACAAATTTTACATAGCGGTATGTCTGTAAATTACACTGCAAGCATTGCCTACCTCAAATATTATGCCAGTTGAAGGTAAAAACAACTTTTGGGTGCCAGACACAAAGAAAGTTGTGCTAGCAATGTGACTCTAAGTAGCCAATATTTTAATTTGATTCCAAGTGACATTGAGTCATTTTGCATTATTTTACATTGTTTAATTTGAAATATGAATATATTCTGTCATTCATTTTAGATGTGAAAGCAGTTCAGATTGTTACAGTTTATAATTTTGATTTTTTAAATCTATTTTTTGCTACCATTTCCTAGAATTACATACACTTATTTTCTAAATTTGGCACTGAAAATTGCTGAATTTTTTTTCCATCTTTCCATAATTTCCACATTTTCTTAAAAACCTCTTTTATACCCTAAATTGTCTCCTGGACTGATGTCTTTTAAAAGCTTTCCAACTAGGGACAGCAGAATTGGAATAAGCTACTTACTTTTAAACTCCCGCAAAGCTAACACATTTTCCAGAAATTAAATGTTTTCATTTTTCAGAAGAATCATTTTACATATTCCCAAACATGGCTTTACAAAGGCCAACTTTTTCGCTCAGGTATATACATAGAAAACTCCTTGAATTTTATTTGGAAAATCTTATCTCTATTTAAGTGCATATTATCCCTAACTGTGTCTTAGGGGACGTCTTTCCTTCTGATATCCTTAGTCTTCACATTTTTCCTGTTATCATTTTTGTCACCTCTCTCATTTTTTACCCCAGTGAAAGTGCTAGTATTGCAACATCATATTTCCAACAGCCAATAGCTATTTCTCCTGCCAGAACCTAATCCTTAAGAGTATTTCATCTCTTTGTGAACAATCTTAAGCAGCAGAGAGGTCTCACAACCAGCCTAGATGTGGTTTCAAATTCTCTCTTACCACTGTAACTTCAGTCGTTAAAGAAGCTGACCTGTTCGGCCCAGGTAGTGCAAAGCTCTGATATGTTCAAGTTACGGTATTTTAGGTAGTTAGCTTGAAATCACGCTGACTATACGCTCTGAGTTGTATAGGATTTGATGTGTTTTATTGATTCTGTCTGAAAACATTCAGCACCCTCCTGGATTAAGTCCTGTACTGTCAGTTTGTGCAGGATGCTCTCCACTCTGTCATCAGCATGAGCATTTTTCCTTGCTGAACTCACCCTTCCTTTTAGAATTTTAGCTGCAGAAGAAAATACATGATGATAGGCGGCACAATGAAAAGTGCATGTTAAAAACAAACACATATGAACTCCCAAAAAAGCAAAACAACATTCAAGGATATGCTCAGAGATGCATACAATATGAGTCATATAAATCTAAGTGTTGTAGTCTTACACATGGGTTTACTAAATAAAGGATGAATGATAGAGCCCCAGCCACAATAAAAGCTGGATTCAATGTCATGCAGGACAGTACAAAGTGCAAACACCAGGGCTGGCCAGTGAATATTATCAGTAATAAAGAAAATAATAGGTGTGGTTTAATTCTGTAAATGTCCACTGTACAGCACGTGTTATTCATTGGTGTTCATGGTGCATGTCTTAGTAAGGTTTTACCACATCTTAGTAGCCTTGGGGTAGACAAGAATTAGTAGTATCAAGGACATTGATTTACAAGGGGGAAAAACTGGTGGAGTCTTGAAATCAACACGTTCCCAGTTGATTAACCGGTTGTCTTGCTTGGCAATGATGTTTCTGGGTTGCTATTGCGAATTCAAACACAAAGCCTTTGAATTTCTGAGGCTGGAAAATGGGAGAGCTGGGAACAATGAACTGTGCAATTTTTGCCTGGTGATGCAAGCCGCAGAGAATTCCAGTTGGGACAAGTCTACAAAAATCGTGCCTGGAATAACACCAAACAGCATCTATTAACTTCCCCAATTATTAAATTCCACCTGCATCAGTAAGTGCTGTTTGTTTACTTTTTCAGTACTATTTTCCCCCCTTTGCTGCTCATAGCCTTGACATTTATTCATAATTTCCCTATGAACACTGGACATGTGTAGGTAATTCCACTTGCAGCTGTATATATGAACTAGTAAAGAAAGTGTCTGCCCTCTCTTCTGATGTAAGCTTTTCAGGGCAACTCTGATGACATTAAAAAACGTTCCAAAGCTAATCTTTGCTCTATTGTTAATTTTAGCATCTCTCCATCAGCTGAATTTGAGCTTTTGACTTCTTTGGGTTTTGGTTGTCTTTTTTTTTTCCAGGAGAAAGTCTATTTATGATGCCCTGAGGCAACATGTATTTGTGATTCATATTTATAAATGGCAAGAATGGCCACCAAATTTAACAACGTTTGATTTTAGGGAACAATTATTTTTATGGTTTTTTGCCAATATTTGCCTACTTGGAGATGTGCTTAGGCAAGGGCAAGTGCCTCCTTAGTATTTGAGACTATATTGGGGGAAAAATACTTTAAAGCTTGCAGCATATTAATAAAGCAAAAGCTTACAGAGATTAATGTGCATTGAAAACTAATATTTAAAATACCAACATGAAAAGTCCATACTTGAAAGGTGCTTTGCTGATGTACAAACAGAGATACAAGCTCTTCTTGATAAACCCAGTGGCTGATCACACTCCTCAGGGCTATGTATCTGCTTTTTGTGTGTGTGTGTGTGTGTGTATATATACACCTACGTATGTGTGTGTACCACATGCTCTGACATGTTTATGTACCAAGGGCTCTGACATTCTCCTGCACAAAGGAATAATACATGGACGTCTGCCAGCATCTGCGTGTTCATAGGCTTGACTGGACAAGGCCAGCTCCTCTCTTCTAACCTGCACTTTTTTTCCCACAGTTAGACACCGCTGAGAGGATAGCAGTGCCCTGCAGGATGCCAGCCAGCCCCAGGATGTGAAAGCAGCTGTGTAAGAACAACCTACAGCCACATTTGTTTACCAGGCTTCCAGCCTTCATGAATGTTGGCAGCAGCCACAGCAGGAACAACAGCACCGTTGAAAGGAAATACAGCTGTGCTCTCAAAAACTGGGCTGTGTTTTGCTGGAGCAGGGGAGGGAGGGTGGCCAGGAGTGTGCCTGCACGGATGACCCTGCTCCTGATCCTGCCTGTGCACAGCAGACCTCTGCGCAGCCAGGGCTGTAGGGCTGCAACAGGGGTGGTCCTCGGGGACACCTCCTAGAGGACGTGGACCGTGAAGAAGGCTTTGGCTATATGATCTTGTTTCTTTTTGAGTTCCTTTTGCAAAAGTGAGCAATAACCCACGAATCCCTCTGAGCCAGCCTGGAGGACCAGGCTGGGTACACTGCCTGTTCACCTGCATCCGGAGACACCCCGCTGGCGACAGAGCAGGATCCTTTCTCCAACAAGATATAAAGGTGGTTCCACTCCTGTTCTGATCTGGGGGTTTGTGGGGCTTTTCCTTGACATTTCTACTTACTCTCTGAGAAGGAGGGGCACTTCACACTGTTTTTGTCATCCCTCATACCATGTAGCCTACCCACCTACTGATTCCCTGCAGGTTCTTCATGAGAAACACTGAAGATTCAAATTCAGGCCAGTGTTGCCTTGTCTCTCAGCTCTGATTAGGTCAAAGTAATCTGGCAAAAATAACTCTGATCTCATCTTTCCTCCGCGAAAAAAAAAAAGAAAAAAAATCTCTTCCAGATGCTGAAAATCACCCTTTCCTTCACACCTTTCCTACATTATTTTATTTGGCCCTTCTTGGTCCTGATGGGCCTGAAACAGGTATTGGAACATTACACTGAATCCAACATTTGTCATTTCTGCAGCTGAAACTTCAAAAAACCCAATGTTATTCTTGAGAAATGTCCAGCCTGTTTTTTTAGAGTCTGAAGGAAACATTTGCCTCTCTGTAGAGAGGCATGCCCCTCTCAATGTCTTCTCTGTGCTTCCCTTACCCTTGACAGTAGAAATGAGTGGTAACATGCAAGACTAATTATCTTCAGATTTCATAGCAAACGAGCCAGCTCTGCTCTCACACAGCTTTCAGTCATGTGATTTATAAGCAACTGTGTTAAGTTTCTTCTGTCTGCCTCTTGGTTCTTCTGTGTTTATTAAGAATGAGAGGAAGAGTAATCCAATTCACCCAGAGTCTGCAGTTTCAAGTTCTTATTCTTTTTCTTGCTAAAATTATTAATGTCTTGAGATTCCATATTTCTCTATGCCTTGACTTCCCCATTTCACCAGTGGAAAAGTATAGTTTACTACCTTAAACTAACTCTGGATTTTATTGATGGCAAATTAATGGATCCAGATAGGAAAAGAAGTTGTATAGGTATATAGCACAATTAAAGATGTGGAACATTGTTTCAAGAGATACTTAAGGAAACCAGATGTTTTCCATCATCTTTCTTCATAAATATTTAACAGACTCTCCACCAAAACAAAAAGTGTCAAAAATATCCAGTAGCTTAATCTATACCTTAAAAAATGTTTCTCCTGTTTGGCAGGTGAAGGAATGGTAGGAAATTTACCAGTTCGCTCTTTGACTCTAAAAACTAACACACAGCACAGAAAGTAAATATTTCTACTTGCTGCATAATAATTTACTATTGATTGATCATAAAAAAAAGCTTCTGACTTCAATATCCAGCGGGAATATTGAAGATAAATCAAGTTGTCAAGTCTATGAAATTAAAATAGGTTAGGGATATTAATATGATGTAATTAATCAATTGGTAATAAACATCCCGCCATCATCAAACTTGAAAGAAATGTTCTGAATGATCACGATGATTACTATTGCAAGATATATTAGATATTTAGAACAGTTTTATAATGCTTAACAACAATACCTAACTTGTTTAATGTTTAATACCAATTAGAACTGAATAATGAGACAAATCCTACTTAATAACAATAAAGTGTAATTGAGCATTTATTACCAATGTAATTTTAAATAATAAAGTAACAAGGTTTATCTTAGAGCATTACATTTTAAATCAAAGAGACTCTTGTAATAATCAATATTCAATTAACTTATAATTACTCACAATAACTGTCTCATAAATGTGAGTTAAAAGCCTCTTTGATGCATTTTAAGCATTACTCATTTCTCCAATTAGGTCAGTTTAACTGGAGTTTACTACCAAAATTTATTTTTAATTGTGCTGAGCGTTACTAGAACTCATATATATATATATATATTTTAGAATATATTAGGAAAACCTGCTTATATTAAAAAACGGTAATTTTTGCCAACCTTTTTTTTTAAATATTTCATTACTTTGTTATCTAGACGTTTACTTACACTACCTAGTGATGAAATTTCTTTTTAGCTTGCACCTGTATATACATTATATATTTTTCTGAAATTTGTTCAGGGTAAATTGAAATTATATTTATATTCCTTAAATAATAAGAATTACTAATAGAGGTCCTCACCTCTTACATTTTTTACGGGGTTCAGTGAGTGCTTACCTAAGTGTGAATCTCTTGGGGTTGATTCATTAGCTTCCTAATAAATAATGTCACTTTAATAGATAATGCCCCTGCTGAATAAGGAACACTACTTTGTTAATCATAAGCTAAAGAAGAAAGTAAATTTAAAAGATATGTATAGAAGAGATTCTTGATAACATAACAGTGCTCTGTGAAGGCTGTTTTCCTCAGTTCATGTGGGATTTGTAACCTGACCAACAGATGAGATTTGCAGCAGTTCATAGCTTTTCAGATTAAATTTAAGTCTCAACACTGTATAAAACTGGAGCCTTTAACTGAAGTTTATATGATCATTTTATAAAAAAACTGTGAATTTTCTGTATGTCCTCATTCCCTCTAATAATCTTCCATCTTCCTCCCACAACAGAAACTCCAAGGAAAGTTTGTTCAACAAGTTTGCTAGAATTTGATGTTGTTGCCTTTGTTTTTTAAGCTAAAGTCTTGGGACATACCAAGTTTGGAGCCCATCCGGGCAGTAGAGAAGAGAATCTTTTTGGTCTTTTCCACTGAATTGTAAGCAGGCAAAATCTAAAACATGGCTCAGCAGAGAATGAGATGCAGGTGTATGAAGGGAAGTAAGAAGGAAGAGGAAGGTGCTAAGAAGCCTCAAAAAATATGGTGACATAAACAAGAGCTGGAAACTGACAAATGAGCACATCGGCCTACACTTAGCAGGAATACCTATGGATGGACAAAAAGATGATGGTGTGTCATAACAAAAACTGTTTTCAGAATGTCAGGGAAGGTGCTCTGAGAAGACATTTGTGATGGCATCTGAAACCAGTTGAGTTGAGCCTGGTCTGTATTTCACTGAGCTTTCTTAGCCCAGTAGACTTAGGCCAAAAATGTCCCTACTTGCACAGATTGATTGCCTGGTAGGAAAAATAATTGACTGACCTTCAAGGAGAAGGCAAACAGGTGGTTGTAGTGGCTTGCACGGGGTAAGGATAAGACAGGGTAGGTGATTTAAAAATAGTTTCAGATAAGCAGAGGAAGCCAATGGAAAACCACAGGTGAGAATGACATGGTTTGCTTCTCCCATATTGCAGAATATCATCCTGACTTACTTAAAGTTTAGATACAGGATTTAGGAAGATCATAAAAGTAAAATTGCTGTCATTGACAGGGGAAAACTGATTATACTTTTTAACAGTGCCAGCAGTTAAGCTTCAGTAAACCACAGGAAAATATTGGACCAGCTTCTGAAAGAAAATGTGCTTCATAACTGGGCTGAGGACAAACTAAATAAATTACAGATTTAAGCAACGATGTTACAGTCAGGCACCTAATCCTTAGAAAAGATTTCCTAGGATCCCTGTGGTGAAAACCCTCCAATTATGTGATTGGTAGAAGTGCAAGCTCTGGGCTTACCCAAGACCATCTCTGGCTACTGTTAAAATCAATTGCAGGCTTTTTTTTTTTTTTAATTAAGGAAGAACCAGATGTCTTTTCAACACCTGATAATGGTGCAAGAGAATACTCTTCCACAGGTACACCTGTATTTTTTATGCTGGACAATCAGAACTTTGGCTGCAAAAGCAAAACTTTAATAAATCTTTTCCAAGTTCCTAACCAGCCCTTGAAGTGAGCTCAAGGGTTTGACCAGATTACCCATGTGGGAACTGGCCCAAAAAAACCTTAATAAAGAAGAGATTCTTCCAAGACCCTCTGGAGGTTCACCCTGCAGAATGAAACAGAATCATAAGCTGCTCTTAGGATTCTGCACATAATTTAAAAATGAAGAGTTTTGAAGACTTACATTGGATATTTACATGAAGTCTTTATAAAACTACATTTTGCATCAGATCACAGACTTCCTAAAGAGACACATTAATAGAGAGATAATGGGGGAGAATCATTGAGGGGAAAATGAAAAAAAAAAACCTCATGGACATAAAGTGACTGAAAAATAAAGAGTAAGTCATTACTTTCCAGCAGGGAAAATCCAATTAATTTCATATATATACTTCAACTCTAAACTTAAAAAATACTTAGAAAACATAACCCTGAGAATTTTCAACTAAAAGAAACCTGATAATCTTTCGTGACAGAATCAGTGCACTTGGCAGTTACACATTAATGGAAGCACCTGAATGACATTCACAATAAATGATTAGCTGAAAAGCATGCTTCCTGCTGGGACAGAAGAGTTTGTTTTGTTCTGTTTGACTGCAATATTTAAAATCTATGACTACTGAAACATATCCACAGCCTGTTCAGAATTAGCAAAGAAAAAGAATTGTGGAAGGAAAGGGAAAGGGAAAGGGAAAGGGGAAAGTATTATTCCCCTTTTCTGTTGATGGGGAAGAGATAGGAAAAAGAAGAGAAAGGGAAAGAAGGGAAGGGCTGACCTCTGGAGGATTTGTTCTTGTAGTAAGCGCTATCTTAGCAGACCGTGAAAGATTTTTGAAGGAGGTATATTTAGCAGAGAGGATAGTGGTCTGTTAGCTGTTTGGAAAAGAAAACATAGGTGAGAGATATCTGTGAAAAGATACATAGAGCGTCCCTTTCCTTGGTAGCATCTTAACACAGAGATCTATGTGAACTGAAGTTTAAAAATCAATTAACTGCATCTTCCATAATATTGTCCAAGTTAATTATGTACAAAGCACACACAGGCACATAAAGCAAGCTATAAAAGAAAAAAAAAAGGAGGAAAAAAAAAAGAAAGAAGAAAGCCCGAGAGTTGTGCCTACTTAGAGCAGAGACCACAAAAGCCCAGGGGAAATACAACCTTCAAATGGATAGTCACCCTCCCCCACCCCCCTGCTCATCTTCTGCTGTGCTGCAAAATTTTAATATCTCATCAAGTATATAGCAGCCATAAACTACTGTCCCTTTTTATGTAGTTTCAGATGTAAGAAGGAGCACATTCTTTATAATGACCTAAACCTATCAAATGAAATAACGCTTTGGGATGATGAACTCTAAATTATGAGTGATTATTTCTAAATTCATTACAACTTTGCTTGACATTTTTATTGCCTTCTTAATTTCTTCCAGCCAAGCCACAGAAGTTATTACTCATGATATAAACAGTGCACCAATTAGGAAAAGGATTTTCCAAGTTTGCACTTTAGCTGTTTGGCTTCCAAACTAAGACAACTGAGATAGTTATGGGGATGTCACTGAAGCAAACATCAGCATAAAAACCATTAAAATAAAATAAAGTTTATCATATGTTTTGCACTCTAGAAACCTAAAGCATTTCTCAGACATTAAGCAATTAAAATGCACAACAAGCTGTTGATGAAACTATTATTAGCTCCATTTACAGATGGAGGAAAAATGTCAGGAACTGAGTCATGTCACAGAACAGACAGTCCTTTAATACATCAGCAAGACATCAGTCTGTAGCAATAGCAGAGGTAGAGGTATTTCACAATGAGCAGCCAAGAGATTTGGGGCGTTGGTATAAAATATGGTACTCTGTGGTCTGTGCAATTGTGTACAACTATGTGAATATAAATAATGATTTAAGTGAGGAGCTGAAGGGAAGAATGCTGTCTCACCTTGACTGAGGGCAGAGTTGCAACAGCAGACTGATCTCCATGCCTCAGTGGAGTTCTGCTCAGCTCAGTAATGAAGGCAGAGCACATCCGTCTTCATTTGCTGCAAGAGAAATCCTGCTCTTCTGCTCTGACATTTGGATCAGGTCCTACAGTGGGATGAAGTCTGAGCTTCACACTTCCCACTCATCTACACAGAAAAGAATACATTTGACTGGTGGGAAAAGGATGACAGGAGAGTGCAGGGGTTTGATAACATTTGTAGAATCATACTCAAGTAAGGTCGTGTACTTAGAGCTAGGCTTCCAGGCATCAGTCTGTTGGGATCTCCTACATGACTGACTGAATGTGTTTTGAGGCTCTTTGGCCTTCGTGTAACATATCAGGTATTGGCCATTCCCTGAGGCAGGACATTCATCACATTTGGCAAATCCTGCGTTCCTCTGATTTCTCCCTCTGGTAGGATTTTCAATTAAGAACCTACAAACAATTTTCAAACTGAAGCCAAGAAAAATTCAAGAAAATGATGAATGTTCAAAGAGACAGGAGTCCAATTTTGCTGAGGAAAGCATTACTCTATTTAGAGTCACAGTAACGAGTAAAGCTACTTTAACACAAATGACCAGAATACATGTACTATTTGGCAAATACTTTATTTTCATCTAGCATATTCAACAAAGAGCTGAGTTTTAGGTTGGGTTTCTATTTTTTTTAAAAAAGGAGACTATTTTGCTGTGGACTAAATAGTTAACAAGCATCCATAACATCATCAGCTGAAGAAGTTTATCTTTTAAAAAAGCGTTGGTCTTTCACTGAGTTGGTGGAAGTACCAGCACTGAGTAGCATAACTGTCACTGGTTTATTTAATAGCAGATTTCTGCTCAAGCCCCTCCATTTGCCTGGCTAAGAGTCTTCAGGGTCTCTTCATGGGAGCACAGCATCCTGCCCTTGCTATGAAGTCTAGAAAGGGCATCCTTTGCTACTCCAGGCACACATTTACTCATGCTCCCCCATGGGGGCAGATGGTGCAAGACCAGCTTATCTGAGTCACTATGACCCTTCTCAGGCTTGCTTTTTTTGTTCACATGAAAGCACTTCTAACAATAGCTTTGCTTGGGCACTCTGCCTGGAAAGTTCAAGCCTCCGCCTGACAGCCGCAAACTGTTACACATTTCATCTCATGTGCCAGGATGTGTCTGACAAGAAAATGGACAGATGAACTTCCTCAAACTACTCTCCAGTACCTGATTGCCAGCCCTGTATCACTCACCCAGAAACCTAAGAGGGTGGCAGAAGAGGTGAGAGGCTGTGTAGCAAAATGATAAAATTATGCCTGCAGCTAAGGGATGTACAGTCCCTCTGCTCCTCAGCAGTATCCAGCACCATTGCAGTTGGTAGTGCTCAGCAGTGCCACTGAGACGTACTTGTGCACTGAAACTCACGTTCTGCCTTTTGACATGAACTTACAGACCTTATGAGGACCAGCCAGGAGGCAGAAAGTAATTTTACCTCCTGGGTCTGTAATTTCTGTGGCAAAATGCTGATGTATGAGTTAGTTCTCCTGCTGATTAAGTTCACCTTATAAAGTATCAGATTCCTTCTGTGCATCTTGAGTACTCCATTTCATTACTTCTTAATCTGCATATGGCCTGTTTTTATTAATATGTGATCATTGATCAGCCCATGGAAGGTCAATGCTCCACATATTAGTGAAATATTTCTTTAAAAAAAGATAAGGATCTGAAGTATGCTGGAGAAACGATAGACTTCAGCAAGGAAAAACCCTCCTGCGCATGCTGCTACTGATATTTGTTTCAGCGAACTTGAGCACCATGAGTCAGTCTCTTTCTGTCCTCACCTTTCCTAAGACCGCATCTCTTCATCAATGTAAATATTTGGCTTAACCATATGGCCAAGTTTTACCTCAGGTGAGCAAAAATACCACTCAATAAATGGCCTATACTTGGCCTTGGAGTATGCCAGGAACTCAATACTCTTGAAAAACAGAAAGTCAGAAATATATTCAAGTGTCTAAATATTGATTTAGAAAAGCAAACATTTGGCAGTGGTATTCGTATTAAACAACTATTCTCTATCATTGTTTTAGTTCTTAACTTTGTATCCTGTCCATCCTTAAACAACAACTTTTCGCATTCAGATTGCATTTTATTCTTTCCCTGGGCACTGTACTTGTGGTGGGAATTTGCTGTTATTAATATTGTATTACCATTTTCCTTAATCAAATTCTGTTTTATTTATTCCCTGCTCAGGATGAGATTAACTGTAATGAAGTAGTGACCGTAACTGAACTCCAAGGGTCTTAGAGTCTTTCAGGGAGAGGAAAGAAGTCGTTCATAAGGCTATAAATATCTAGGCATGTAGTATTAGGAAATTTTTAAGGTCCATTAAATCTCTTTTCAGTGACTTGGGGCAGACGTTGCTTGATGTGATACATCACTGCTAGATTAGTTGCCTCCTTCATGCTAAGCAACTGCGGAAGGCTTTGCATGATCCTGCCACAAAAGTTGCAGCCAGATCTGTCTGACTAATGTCTGACCTCTGCTGCAGGACTTGGCTGGGCAAGAGGGCTTGTAAGACCAGGAGGAGCAATGAAGTAATTAGAGAGCCTTAAGTCTGTCTTTTCAGTTAGGACAGTTTTTCAAGATGATGAGATGCAAACATGCCACAGCTTGAGGATATTTGTCTCTTGGATGGCCACAGCCACGACATACTTGCAGAGCTCCAAACATTTCCAAGTCCAATGGTGGCTGACCATTCATAGTTTCAGAATTCATCTCAATGTAAGTATTTCGTAATAACATTTCAGAAAATGAAATAAAACAGGTCGAACACTTCTCAGGGGTTTCCTGGTAGCAAATGTCCCTCTGAATAGTTACGGTCTTTTGTTCATAAAACATGAAAAAAAAATATGGATTTAAGGGTACTAGGAAAACAAATAGTTCTGGAAGTATATGGGTCTAAACTACAAGACCGGCAGAGCCATTTCACCACAGCTTAGACAATTTACTGTCATGATCATTGTAAAAATGAGTACAAACCCAGTATTTGTATTCCTGGCCTTACAACATTTAGGAAAACTGATATCAGAATTCTCTTAGAATATCTTTTCTTAAGTTATTAACAACTGTAATTAGGTTCAAAAAAGCTAACAAACATTGCTTCTGTTTCTATGACACATCAAATATTTGAGCAAGTAAATATTTAAAAGCTACTGAAGAAGAAATTCTTTATTTTTTAACCTTTTTTTCATATACTTGCCAATTCACGGAGTTAAATCCTGAAATCTTTGCTGATGTTTCATAAGGGCTTTTCTTGGCTAAAAGTTACTTCAAGACAGGGTGAGTTTAGATATCAGGATTTGGTGCAATAATTGCTTATTTGATACAAGTCTTCCATCCATAAAAATGAATTAGCAGATTCTCAGGTTTTTTAGGCTGAACAAAAGTGTGTATGTTTTGCATCAGCATAGAGCTGCATATCTTAATACACCTAAACAAATTGGACACACACAAATGTGTACAATCGTCTTTCCATGAATGCTTTAAAAAATCTGGCCTCTAATGCAGCAAATTGGAACCAGACGGCTTGATGTTTGAAAGATTAGAAAGAGAGGTTTTTTCATTGTTGTTTGTCCTTCATTTCACAAGCACAATATAATTTCTGCAGTATTTTTAGTCTCCATATTCCAGATGCTTGCTATTATGCATCACATCAAACAGATATGTTCTCCTTGCAAGGGGAAACTCAGCTTGTGGTATGTGAAAATTTCTAAAGCACTATACGTAACTAATACAATTTACGGAACACTCAGTTTATGTTGGGAAAAAAATAATCCAAGGTAAGAGGCCGTGGAAGAACACGGAAGTGTGGATGAGAATTCTCAATCTGATATCTACTCAAAAGCCTAGACAAATACTTCCTAAATTGCATGAAACTGCTGTTTATTTCATTAAATTAAACTGATTTCACCCAGGCTTCTAAGCCCAAGATTTGCACATAATAACAGCCTTGTGGATAAAAGGTAAATAATCAGCTGCTTTTCCTTCCATTTGAGGAAGGACTTGCCTTCTGCAGCAAGGATTCAGCTCTAGTAGCAGTGATTAGACAGCATATTACCCAAGCATTCCATGCCTGACAACAGCATGTATCAGTGCAAAAGCAGCGGTAATAACCACATAATTTCATTGAGGAAGGAAGGCTGGCGTTGGCAGATAAGTGACAGAAAGTTTCACTTTTTGCTTAAATGCTTTGAATGAAAAGCCCAAAGAAAGAGCAAGACTGCAAATATGGAGTTTTAAGGTGCTATTATTGAAATAAAAATACAAACTTCATGTGTGCTTGTGCACTCCTGCTTGCAATGGGTAAGAAGAGATCCCACGGATCCCTGCTCTTCAAACTGCAATAAGTGTAGCGCCCATCGGGTGAGCTAATGAAATTTTTACTTACTTTCATTTGTTATTTCCATAGGTTTAGGAAAGATCACTGGGAATGAACAGTTCTCCAGTTGTTACAGAACCTACCCACAGCATATTTTTCTGCAGACGGTCCAAGTGTCAGCATTTGGGTAAGTTTTTCTTGGACCTCTGTTTCACAAAGTGGGCATGATTAGGTCTCAGAGCAGACTGATAATATCAAAAAACATAGGTGCACAATGTTAATTTTGGAAGATATCCTATGGTGGCAATGATACAGTTTTTTGAAAAAGGGAAAAATTGTCACAGGAGTACTATAGTAATTTCACTCGCACCTGGCAGCCACAGAATGGAAGGCCATTCTTTCAGCTGCCATGCAAAAAAACAAACAAACAAACAAACAAAAAACAGAAACAAAAAAAACCAACAAAAACAAAAAAAACCCTGGTTTTATCATCATTATAGTGAAAAATGGGCAAAATTCAGACCTTTAATGCAAACTATTTACATGTCCATCCTTAAAAAGCTGTCATTTGTCTTCTGCTAACTACTTCATTTCACATGCATAGTTTCAGTAATTGAATGATTCCCTAGAACATTTTAGGTTGTATTTGGTGAAGGAGGAAAAAGAATAGGGGGCATAAGACTGTGACAAGGAGAAACTCTAAAATTTGTTACATGTATTTTCCCAAACCACTCTAACTATCACAATATCTTATAAGGGAAAATGTATAAAAGCTGGGATTAGATATACTCTGCTTATATTCTACAGAACAGCTAGGTCTATATGATTATACATGTTATTTGAAATACTATTTATTTGTTTATTTGTTCCTAATAATTTTTTTATCTTTTCTAATTCATTCAGCCTTACTTTGATTTCATCTCCTTTTGCAAGTGCCCGGCTCTTCCCATTTTCAATCATGTTTTAAAGAGGAAATATGGTAGTATTAGCACACTCCCTGCCTGCTCTTGCCAGAAGGAAAATATTTGTTGTCCATGAGTAATGAACTATATCTTTGAAATAAAGCACGTAAAAAATCCTTTCTTGGGATGTGTTTAAAAACAGTCCTAATGGCACTTTGGTTCTTCTGCTACAATTGCTCAAGACAAAAGAAGACTGAATTAATTAAATTGAAAACAAATTCTTAGAATTTCTCAACTATGCAATCCTGCAGCTAAATTCATTTCTTTCCTATATTATACCTTTACTGAACATCTTGAAATAGTTCTCATTCTATGTAATAGAACCATTTGCATGCATAATATGAATGGAGATTTTTTTTTTTCTGAATTCACATGAAGATTGTTTTTTCTGAGTAGATAGCTTGAATGCTTTAAAAATGTTGGATTTAGTTGTGTGAATATATTTACAATACAAACTGTGATTCTAATTAAAAAAAACCAGAAGTATACATTTTCTCTGACTTCAAAATAAAACAGCTTAACTTCTGATTTTCACTTTTCCATCCCTTTTTATTCTTTCCTGGGAAAAAGAAAGGAAGGTGGGCCAAGTGAGGCTGAGGGTAAATAAATAATCCATGACTTCTGGAGAATATTTATTTGAATCGAACTGTCTAAGAATGGAAGGCTTAGGCATGGATAAAAATGTAATATTAGGGCCTTGTGTCTCATAGGCTAAATACTTTGAAGTTTAGGTGTAAGACTTTCAAGAAAGGCTGTACAGATTTCAGACTCTATATCAGTCATGACTGTGAATAATGTTATAATATCTGATAGCAGTCAAGAAGATGTGACTCATTATCCACTTACTATATTTAATATCTACCTTAACTTAGCTCATATTAAAGACATTGCAAGCCCTGCTCAGCTTTGTGTATCAGATGCCTAGCAATTCGCACATACAAGTACGTAGCAAAGGCAATTACACTTACAGGTCTGAGTCCATAAGCTGTGTGTCACTTTCAGTAAAGCTGTCTCTTTTGAAATGTGTTAAAGTACCCAAGCCTAATTCAGGTAGTCAGCAAACTGTAACATCTGCCAGCTAAGGAATATGTCACTGCCTGATACAGCCGCGTCCACCATCTTCCTTTCAGATTTGGTGTTAGCTGAACACATAGGTACCAAATGTCTGAGAGAAAAAAAGAAAAGCCTGGAAGATGAAAAGGGGGGAGTGGCAGTGTGCACATTCTGATTAACACAGGCTCTCACTCACTGTTTTGTGATAGTTCAAAAACACAGGATCACAAACGCTCCTCTGTCTGTATTATTCACTAGGTATCTGGTGGAAAACAAAAACATCTGCAATGGGGAAATCGTAATAATTTCTACCTTAACTGAGGCAAAAATCAGATTATGATTTAAGAAACATCAAGTATTCCCTCAGAGCTGCCAAGAGCACAATTACTGTGCTCTGGATTAAGAAAGGATGTTGTGAACAATTGTTCACCAAGCTGGAAAATAACCTAGTGATAAACACTGTTTTTAAAAAATTCATTGCTGGAGTAAAAGCCACAGCCCTGAAAGCAGCATGTTAGCAAGACAATCATGAAGAAAAGTGAGTGAAACTGGAAACAATCAGTGCAAGTATGAGTGCATTCCACATTCGGGATCAAAAGGATACCGCTGCCTCTCTGTTGTATATAGACCTTTTGCTTTTATGATCTTACACGTGTAAGACACCATCATGCAGGATTGTCACAGGTGCTTCCCTCAAATAGGGGATCTGACTCTTAACTCAGGCAGAAACCCTTTATATGAAAGAGTGTTAAAAATTACACTGTCCAGGCCTGCATAGTCCTTGCAATCTGTTCTCATATAAAGATCTTTTATACTACCAAACATTTGTTAAGAGGGTTTTGCATAAAAGAGGCATGTAAGGTTCATTTAACTCACGCAGAAATATGCAAATGTGTTTTCAGATGGTGAATGACAAAAATACAAGGCAAGTAACAAGTAAGTTGCCACCTTTTGCAGCCCTGGGTGACTCTGGGAGACCTCTCAAAAGAAATGGCATCTCCTAGAGCTCCACTGTAGTGTTAATAATGTGTATGGTGTATCCCCTCCTCATTGTTCAGAAACAACACTGGATAGTTGGTGTGGGGTGTGGTGCTACCTGATTGATTTGAGCCCTGGTCTCACCAGAGGGAAGCAGCTGGCTGTCCCAGCATTGCTGAGGTGGCTACCTTCTTTAGTCCATGGATGCACACATGGTCATACCTAGAGGTGACAAGTGTGTCCCCAGAAATGGGGTCAGGGTTTGTTCAGGTAATTTGCCCATTCTTCCAAACACTTAGAGGCAAAAGAATGATGGGGAAAATCCCACAGCAGCAATGTCATTAATGAGATCTTTTTTCTTTTTTCTTTTTTTTTTTTAATTAGTGTTCCTTACTTACTCACGAAGACCACAGAAACCCATGAATTTTGCCTCAAGATAGCTGTACTTCCATTGCTAATTTCGTCTTGGTCTGGAGTCAGGGTGATCTAAGCATAACACTTTGTGGCTAAGTAGTTAAATTGTTTTTACAGACTTCTGAACCATTTCAATGCTTTCTGTCTAGGCTTTATAAAGCTGTTAACATTACTAACAATGGCAATAAGCATGACTATGAATGTCACTCATGATTTCACTTTTTTATTTTTTGGTAACTTTTTTCTTTTTATATATTTAATACATGGGCATGTTTACTTTTAGGGGTACAGACTCAGAAGTAAATTAATGTGTCTGCCTGTTAAATATTATTTTTACAGATAAGACATTTTTTTCTGTTCTGATGCATTGAAGCCTGAATGTATAAGTGCAACAAGAAAAGATGTAAATGGCCCAGCTGAGGTTAGGACGCAAACCAGAGCACATGATTCTCAAAGGTTTTTGCTGGCAGTTTCAGTTGCTGTTTGCTCAGTCCCTGTTCCCCTGGACCGTATATAGCAAAAGAGAACTAGAGGTAGAAGGTTTGTGTTCTTAGGCAAAGGTCTGAAGGTAAAAGTCCTTCTGCTGTTATAATCAGCCTGGGGGGGCTGATGACATTCCCATAGCTCACCCCTGCTTACTTTCTCTTAGCTCCCTTCTGTGTTCCTTGTGGAGATGATGCCACGTGTATCTTTAATATAATTCCTGGTGCTGTAGTAAAACATCCTGTGGGTTAATTTCTCTAATCCTCTAAGCAGGCGGCTTAACAGCTGGAGCTCATCATGTCCTCCTTTTATGCTGATTCAGTGGTCAGCAGAAAATATGATGATTCCCAGATGTTCACACTTGATAGACTCAACAGGCTTGAGAGGAACACAGGAGAAATCAGTGACAGGTGTTCTTTTTTCTTGTCACCGTAAGGTGCACAGAGGAAAAGGAGGACATATTTTTAAAGGAAATAGGTGCTCTGGCGGCTTCCAAATAGTTATAGAATCTTTGTTATCTCATGCTGAGTTCCAGAGATAGGGAAATGTGACATTGCATAGATTTAACACATATTTGACCACATTTTGTATGTGTTTATTACAGTATTTTTTTACTTTATTAACAAAATCCAAACCTCCCTTTCAATAACACCAGCAATACACTATTTTGGTTGTGGCAGGCAAGAAGTATATTCAAAGTTTGAATGATTACATTTTTACTGTTGTAGACGATCAGCTCTCAAAGGACTGCACGCTGAAGACTGATGATAGCCAAATGAATCAGAGAGAAGGAAAATTAATAAGATTGGCTAAATATAGAGGTGATGGCATAGTTGATTTGTTTTTAATTGGGTCACTACCTCTTGAAGTTGAAAATTAAAGGATGCAGCACTTCTGTAGCTAAGAAGGCATGTTGGATACTTGATGGGTCTGTTCACTGGGTCTCTATGCTGTGTACACAATTAATTCTTGGAGAGAAAATTCAAGGATTTCCTCTTCCAAAGAGTTATGGAAGTGGTTTTAGTACAAAGTAGAACAGCTGAAGCAGGAAAGATGCCATGCTTCTGACAATGTCCTCCATCTGATTAGGTGTTTGGCAGGGATATAGAGGACTCTGGTCTGAATCAGGCTTAAGTGAGGACAGACTTCTGAGCCAAGCATTCCCACTACAGGGAAAGGTGCTGTTTGGCAGCATATCCTCTCTTTTGAAAACAGCGATTTTCTTTCAGCTGTCTCTTGATTGGTCAGATAAAGATCCTTTGGTCAAATAGTGTGCTTGACTGCCATATTCTTGATAAATTGATGAGTACCTTACTCTTCCAAATAAATCTTTGTGTCAAAAATGGTGGATCCCAGAGGCAGAAAGACCCTGCCTCTCAATCAGGCCCCAAAAGCCTGCTGGTTTGGTCATCCCCTGTAAGATATCTGATCGGGTACAGTGCAGGTAGCAATTGTAGCTTCTCAGGTTAGTATCATACATGCAGCCTGCCACCTTGTCAATTAATTGCTTTACAAAACAGAACATGTGAGTAAGAGCACAACAGAGAATCCCAAAGCCAACTTGTGATTTGAATATATAGTAGAGAAAGAATGGGATAATTAAAATTCATCAAGCCATGATTACTAACCCACATCCAAGACAAATAACCAAATCTATAACGCTTCGGGTTACTAGCAGAACTGGAGTCAGAAGTATATCCTGGTTTTTTTCTGCATACAGGGGAATGCCAGAGCTGCAGTGTTCATCCTGTCATAACCTCTGAACTACAAGGGTCCCATCTGCCTGGTGCACCATCCTTCTCTCTCCCTTACAAAGTATTAGTCACATGAAGTTATTGTTGTGGTGAGTCCTTCACAGCGGAGGATGGTGTCATGGTGTGGGTGGATGAGTCAAGCTCGGTGGGTGAGCAGATGACTGTTAGTTCACACAAAGTAGGAAATCTCTCCACAGGAAGAGTAAGAAAAACACACTGCCTTACAACAGCATGGTGGATAAGTTTCGCAGCTTTGCTTTTTCTACTTTCAACAAGGTACTTAAAGCCCATCTTTTCCACTGGTCTGGAGCATACTGTGTGTGCCCACCTTTCTCTCTCCTTTCAGCTCCTTTTCTTGGAATTAACAAAATTCCTGCTGGACAGAGTGAGTAAAGTGAGAGAGTTGCAGTTTAGCCAATGTTTGGGACACTCCTGCAAAAGCTCTTCCCTTTTCTCCAAGCTAAAGGCTGGGTGTCTGGGATCCATTTGCTACCAAACAGAACAGGTTGAACATACACAACAAATTCATGGTACTTAGCTGTATCATCCTAATAGGTGATAACAGGAAGCACTGAGGGGATGGAATCCCTTTCACAGCAAGCACTGAGCATCGCCTTCCAGCAGATTATACAACAACAACCAACCGACTCTGGCCATAATTTTGGTCGGATTTACAAGATCAAGTAAAGTCGAAGCTTAAATGCACTGAGTTTCCTTTAAGGTCAAGTAATTGCTCTCACCGCAAGTCTTTTCTTTAGCAACAGGAGCACTACACCTGGGTGCCACTTCAAATGAAACAATCCAATTCACCAACCCAACACAAACTTCTAAATCCTCCAGTTACAGAAACCACTGTGACCAAAGACAACATAGGCAGGCTGTGCAATAGATAGTGGCTTATCTAGCCCATCAGAAATGCCTTGACAACCATTTCATCATGCAGCATGACCTCCCCCACTCTCAAGATCTGTCAGTAGAAGAACGGTCCTTTCTTTCTTGCTATTCTGAAGCATGTGTGCTCTCCATGTGTGATTCAGATGACCTACGCTTGCCCTTGAGCTTCATGCATTTCCCATTCTATCTTCTACCTCCTTCTTTTTTTCTTTTTTTCTTCTTTTTTTCTTTTTTTCTTCTTTTTTTCTTTTTTTCTTCTTTTTTTTTTGACACATGCCCAAGGCTAGACACACACTAATCCTTACAAACATTCTGACCTTGTTTTTATTAAAATGCTTTCTGGAGAGGTAATCTTCATTTCAAACTAGGACCATTTTCAAAGCTTGTGTTTCAAATGTGTTTCATTTGGCTTCCAAATTATGCTTTTTCTATTTGTGTGTGTGTTTTACTATCAGTAATGATAACTTTTAAACAAAATGTATTTCTGCTCTTTATTTTGTCCTTTGAAGAGAATTACTTATGTAGCTATTATACATTGTTTGGCATTCATTCATCTGAACACTGCTATGCAGTGCATCCTTTTGTGCAGCTGTCACTGTGACACTACCTCTCTGGGCTGTCTCCAACAACTGGATAGCATTACCTTTTCCTTTCAAGAGCTAAGTGGATATGCTGTATTTTACTCTGACAGCTGGGCCATTTTATTTGAGCCTTATTGGACTTGATAGTTACCTTTAGGGAATGTCTTTTTCAATTGTTTATTTCCAAAGTCTTCTGTCAGTTCAGACTGTGAAACACAAAGGAGAATGCTGAAATTGTTGGTACTGATGCATCCACATGGGATAACAAATGGTCGGGGCATCACTGTTCTTTGGACATTGCAGGAGGTTATTAGTATCCAAAAAGAAGAGAAGAGAGAGAAGCTGTTTTCAGTTTGTCCCCTGGCTATAGTTCTTTAAAACTATTTTACTTCAATTAATAATTTTTCTATGTGTTTCTGGTGCCACTCAGGTATTCAGGACCCTACAAGTGCAGTGGAAGCAATAACAGTTCCAAATGGGGTTTTGTCCCACTGATGGCAATGAGACACAGCCCTATATAAGAAATACTGCATAGATGCTATACGGTTGTGGATGTGGCAATTACTAGCCCATATGGGCAGAAGGTTTTGTCACAGGAAGCTACCCAACAGCAAGCACATCCAGTCTTTTTTAAAACACCTTTAATGCCCCTATATCTGATATTCATAGCAAGCCTGTATGAAATTTGAGGACTGATTTGCAAATACAAGTAACTGGACGCTAACTCTGTCTTCAGTTACACAGCTTTAAATCTATCTATAAGTATTAATTTTGGTGTGTATGAGTGTATTTTTTAAAAATTCTTAGTGTCACAACCCAGTTAGGAACTGGAATAGTGCTTTGTTCACAGGAGAATTCCTGTAGAATCCATTCAAGGTAGGCAGCAATAAATGAAGCCCTAAAGAGAGGTGAGATCCTGGCTTGAATGGCTTCTGTTTCTAAAACCTGTCAAACAGAGAAAGCTCTTATCAAATTAAATAGCTAAATAAATCAACTTATCACGTGTGGGTTTTTTCAAGGGTTTTTTACATATAATGCACACGCCTCAGACCAGACAAATAAGGAATTTATAGATTCTATTGTTTAGCGTAGGAAGTGTCAAGACAGAAAAGAGTGTTTTGGCTTTTTTTACCTTGACAGCAAACGATGGTTTACTGTAAGGTATAAAAGACGAAGTGAAAGACAACTGTTACTTTTATAATGTGTCCTGCTAAATCTGAAACTTGCTTGCTCTTCCATCCGTTCTACAGTATTTTGAGTACACACAGTTCAGACTAGAATTCTGTGCAAGCCATTTTTTCTAGTTTTACAGTCCTCACAGAACTAAAGTTTCTGGAAAATCATATGTCTACACCAATCCAATGGAGTGGAACAACCAAGCATATATTCTGAGAAGGCATTACCTGAGACTCAGATATGAAAGTGTTAAATGTACTTGGAACAGATTGATCAAAAGAGATGTAGAACAATGAAGAGTAATCCAAAGTGGTTTTATTGTCAATCTGACAGATAAACAAGAAAACCTCTCAATCACCCATTATTCATCATTCAGTATTATTGCTGCAACTCTCTGAAGTAATTCAAACTTTGCTGAAATCTCAATTTAAAATTTGTCATTTTTCATCATTTTTGTATCCTATCATTCTTCAAGATGAAGTCTTGAGAAAATGAATGAAAATTATGAACTACTTTGTCAAAAATGTTATACGCACATGAACAACAGGAAACACATCAGGAGTAGTCAGCATGGATTCACAGAGATGCCTGGCCAACATGATGAACTTCTATGGTGAAATGACTGGCCTGGCAGATAAGGGGAGAGCAGCGGATATTGTCTACCTGGAATTCAGTAAGGCCTTTGACAAGGTCTCTCAAAAGATCCACATTGACAAGGTGTTGGTGTATATGTGGTGATGACTGAAACTGAAGTGGATTGAAAACTTGCAGAATGGTTGAGCCCAAAGGGTGATCTTCAGTGGAACAAAGTTTACTTGGAGGCCAGTAATTAGCAGTATATGCCAGGGGCCAATACTGTGGTCAATTCTCTTCAACATCGTCATTAATGATCTGGATGATGGGGATCAGTGTTCCCCTCAGGAAGTCTGCAGATGACACAAGACTGGGAAGAGTGGCTGATATGTCAGAAGGTCATGTGGCCATACACAGGGACCTTGACAGGTTGAAGAAATGGACTGACAGAAACCTCATGAAGTTCAACAAGGAGAAGTGTGAAGTCATGCACCTGGTAAGGAAGTAAGGAACAACCCCAGGCATAAGCACATGCTGGTGGCCACCCATCTGGAGACCAGCTTTGCAAAGAAAGGATCTGTGAGTCCTTGTGGGCACCATGTTGAACATGAGGCAACAATGTGCCCTGGCCACAAGGAAGGCTAATGCTATATTATATGGAATAATATGCATTTCAACTTCTTTATGGAATTTGGATTCAGTCCTAAAGGAAATAACAGCTCTTTATGAATCAAAACCTATAGCTTAAACAGTGAGGGCAATTTAACTTCAAAATCCTAGCAGTCCGTCCTTCCTTCCTTCCTTCCTTCCTTCCTTCCTTCCTTCCTTCCTTCCTTCCTTCCTTCCTTCCTTCCTTCCTTCCTCCCTTCCTCCCTTCCTCCCTTCCTTCCTTCCTTCCTCCCTCCCTTCCTCCCTTCCTTCCTTCCCAGCTCTTCAAAGAACTGTATATATACATACTTATACAATGTCCTTCATCTTTTGTATTCTAAACAGCTTTAAAACCCATTAGAATAACCAAAAAAGCAAAAGCTGTGGAAAACAAGTGAACATTTACAGTATGGTTCAGTCATATATAACCCAGTACGATAACATTTAATAAAGTGGAGATTATGAAACAAAAGGGCAACACTGGGCAGTCAACAGATGGAGAGAGCAGCAGGAGAGGCAACATTAGCATTCTGCAAGTCAACTTGGCAACAGTAAGTTAATACCAGTAAGTCAATGGATCAACAGGCAACAGAAGGGCATTCAGCCTTTTAACAATACCTGACTGTACATTCAATTATTGCAATTCAGAACTTTCTTTCTACCTTTCATATTTGTGTTAGTAATTAGAGTTTTAAAATTTTTTAAAATAATGATGTTTCTCTCAGGTTAGCAGCCTTTGGAGACAATGTTTCCAAAACTTCTACAGACACCTTAGTCAGTACATCCCAATCATATTTCACAATGAATAAAACTTTCTTGTATATAAAACTCTGACAGCCAAGTCACTAGCAAAAAAACAGATTTGGGGATTTTTTTTTATGTGGTAGCTGTACGGCAATATATCCCAGACAGGCCTAAAAAAAGCCCTGCTCTCATGGAGAGTCCTGTTCCAATTCTTTTTTAAACAGCCTGACGTGCATGTTTGAATATAATAGCCAGGTAATTGGGAAATTCAGAATTTAGCTTTCTTAGTACCTGTGCAGGTGAAGAAAATAGTCATATGAAGAAAAGGATGCTGAAATGAAAATGGATGGAGGGCACATTTCCACCTTCTTCCCAACATATAGCTACCAGTGCATGTGAGTGAAGCTGAAAACATGACTAAAAAGACAAGAGGTAGGGAATATAACTTCCCTTTTTATTTTGTGTACAGCAGTGGGATTTGGAGTGAGTGTCACAGGAACAAAGAGCACTCCAATAAATCTGAAGCTGCTGAGGAAGATCCAGTTCTTTTTTTAGTGTGCAGACTTCTGATGACAAGTGTTTAAATCCTCTCCCAGAGACAACTGGCAGCAGGCTGAGAGGGAGGAAAGGAGCAAGATCAAAGATAAAGGCATCGACATCATTAAAAATCACATCTGGGGTCATGTAACTATGACCAAGCCCAGGCAAACCTTTCTGAATTACCCAGAAATTACTGATATTTACCAATGATATAACAGAAATGCTAGTGTTTTCCTTTAGATATTCTTTTAATTCACATTTCATAGGTAGTTAGATTCACACTACATTAAATGCACTACCTAGTAGTAGTAGTAGGGGAAGACACGTGTGCACACGCCCACACCCACATTCCAAAAATGAATAATTATATTGTGAAACTGATAATGAAAACCAGCAAATCAAAGAGGGCATATTTCCCTAGTATCTGAGTTTTGATGTGTTCATTGGCATCTATTTGAAGAGAATTCATTTTATTTGTTTCCTGGAAAAGACAAATTTTACCTTCTAAGAATACCATACTTCCACTTTCTAGGGCTTATCAGCAGTGTCTTGTTTACCTTTTCATGTCTGACTCAGTGAAAAGGCAGAGCTAGAGAAAAAATTCTTTAGAGAATTTCTAAAACAATTAGGAATATAAATTTAAGATTTCTGAGTGCAGTCTACTATTTTATTTCACTACAGATAGAAACTACTGACTGTTCTACTGATTAACCTATCAATAGAGAAATACCTACATACACATTCATGCATATATACATGTAGATGCATACCTACATATGTATATGCAGTGTGGTGAGGTATATATGTGCATATACATGTGCATGTATGTGTGTGTGTGTTACATAATATTTCTTATTAACTAGCAGACCAAAATGTGGTGATACTTTCTGAAAACTTTTCCAAAGTTGTCCTAGTGAGCAGTGTCATAGGAAGGAAGGAAAGGTGGAGGTGAACGAAACACTATATGTAAGGACCAGTCACTTACTTAAATGGAGGATAGGATGGTGCTGGCACAGGGAGTTACAGCCATTGTGTTGGTAATAGGAAAACTGAAGGGTTAGGAAGAAGGATATGAATAGCATATAGCACAGGTTTTTGTGCCCCTCCAACCTTCTTTAACCCTGAAGCAGATTTTTCAACATATATATTTAAAATTTCCCTTTTTCCCATTTTCTATTACAGCTAATTCAATGCAGTGTTGTCGTATTATTACAACTACAGCAACGTTTTAGGTTAAACAGGCAGTGTCTGGAATAACATAAAAATCTTTAAAAAAAATACTGTATGACACATTTTCAGAATAACAAAAGTGAAACAGCCACGGCAAACACATTCTGTGAGTGGGGAAATATGATAATTTAATCCTCTTCAGAGCATATGGTATCTACATATGTGTATGTTAAGTATTGTATATAGTAAAACATAGCACAATACTTTGGTCCACAGGGAATTCAAATTTACAGATAGCTTCACTTCTACACAATGATTTGTAAGGCTTTCACAATCACCTAGGTCCAAATCATTTGTATCACACTAACTAGCATTTGATTACTATTACATCATTAGAAAAATGCATGTTATTTTTAACTAATAGTTAGCAAAGTCAGTTAACCAAAGCAGAATTAAGCTACCTTTCAGGAGGAAATATAAAGTTATTTTGATTGATCTCAAGTCTGTTCTTACGTGATATTGGGATAAGCAAGGTAATGAAACTGTGTTTTTATAACTTTGCAGACAAGTGATGCAATATCAAACAATATGCATGTGTTTGCTTGGGAGGTAAATGTATCTTCATTTGCCAAGATTGTTTATTTTCCTGAGACTCAAAGTAGGCATTTTCTACTGCTGAATAAGTGTGACAGAGGAATGTAAATGACAGTCAAAATTATGAAAAGTCAAGGACTGGAGAATTTTAGGAAAGGATATAGTATACAGCAGCCAACAGTGTTTCAGTATCTGTTACCAGCAAGATATTGTGAAAGATTTTTCACATAAAATAGACTCACATTGCAACAGGGTGTCAGATAGATGAGTTTCAAATACAGTCACTTTTAATCACTACTATCCATGCTCTTCTACTGTTATTATCATTATCTCAGATACATATTGAGATTAATCACATATCTTGGCTTGCTTGAGAATCTCTGGATTCCAGTTCTGCACAACCCCAGATGAGCAAGGGATGTCACACAGTGTGAGAAAGTTGCTGATTTTTTTTTAAACAATTCTTAAATGATTGGTTTTCTTTAAGGCAATATTAGTAAAACTAATAAACCAGAAAATATTAGAGAAGGGATGGATGATTTGAAGGTTGAGAGACTTGCCATGAAGTTACATAACGCGTTTGTTTTGCCAGCAAAGCTGGCCATAAAAATTCCTTCCATTTTTTTTTTTTTTACCATGGATGAAAGTTGTTAGTCTATCAACCATGCCAATGCATTTGCTTATTAGGCTATGATATTAACCAGAACAACAAAATGATCCTAGTTAACAATAGCCCCTCTTTTGGCAGTTACGTCTGAGCCAGTTTTCCTGCCAAATCTGATGTGTCATATAACTCCACATATAAAAGAACAAACCAGACATACCCCTATGGGAGATTTTTCCATTTTGTGGAAAGCAATTAGGCATACAATTACCATTTAGCCATTCTGAAAACTATTCCCCTGTCACCTTTTCCCTGTTTATGAATTAAGAAATATGAAAATACATTTTTTTCACCTACATTTTTACCTTGTGTATTTGGACTTGCTGCCCATTATATTGGGCAAGATGTGTTTCGATGCTTTTTCAAGATTCCTACATTTCTATGTCCGTGTTCTGGATTGCAAGGACCAGACCATGCTGAAATCTGGTTGTGATAATGGCACTTTTGATATGATCACCATGTTCTTTTGTATTCAGCTTTTAACATCAATTATTTTTTCTTTTACTGTCTCTTTGAGGTTTTTATTTTGCTTTGTTCTGTTTCGGTTTGTTTTGGTTTTTTTGTCACATCATCCATTACATGCAGACATTGATAAAAAAAAGGAGAGAAAAAGGAAAGAGCTTAGAAAATGCAAAGTCTTTGTAACTCCAGGTGTGTTGTCAGTTGCTGCTCAGCTCCATTCACTGCCGGTTTTGTTTTTCATTGGTCAGCTAACCAGAACATGTAAGTGAAAAATACACAAACCAAAAATTAATAACTACTCAGGGGAAGAAAGAATAGAAGCAAAGTTTTATTTTATGAGGGCTTTGGAACTGGCAGCTTAAAACACCAGCTACCAGTTTGTTTTATTGTTATTTGGTTTAAATTTATACATGGATGGGTGGGAGGAGAGACAACTTATAATATTTGTTCCTGTTATGCTCATTATTTTATAACCTTGAGCTTGGTCCAGGTACAGTTGCTAGTGGAAAGAAGACAATCCTTGTTCCCCAAAACATGAGATGGAGGAGGCTGCTCTGTGTCAATTTTTATTCCCTCTCTGTCCTTCAGTGGTGAGAAAGTCAATCTCTCACAGAAAGATCTTAATTTCTGTTACTGCTTAGCCATGTTTTGTGATATACTTAACAATGAAGTAGGACATCCAGATTGCAACCTTTGCTCCCAAAGCACTGACAAGCACCCATATTTTTAATATCATTCTTCTAGTCAGTGTTCCCCAAACAGCACCTTCTGGTTTGTATGTGCTTCTGTTATGGGTATTTATTTTTGAGTACAAGGCCAAAATCAGTCCAAAACCAGCCCAGCGCTTTTTAGAAAAGTCTAATCCAGGAAAACTGGAGTAGCATGTAAGATAAACCCATACTCTTCATACAACAAGCACAAGTAGGAGTCTGCTTGTTTCGAGATTTTCTTTACTCTGGTCTCCTGGTCTCCAACCCCATTTTCTACACTCAAACTACTTACATATTTGTCTTTTTGTCCTGAGATTCAAACAACTTGGAATTCTAGCTGACACGATCCATCTTTGCTCAGGCTGTCTGTAAATACATTCATTGTCTGTCAATCAATGTGATTTGTCCTTGAATTCCTCTATATCCTATCACATATTTTGGCTCATGGTGAACTGGAAACTTCCTTAGTGAACTGTGGTCAGCTGGCTATTCAGTGTGCTTAATACTAGAGGTGTTCAGCAGTGCCTCTTTTGTACTGGCAGATGTTCTCCACAGGTTTTGAGCCAAATCTTTTATCATTTTTTTTTCCAAACTTTAGATGTGTTTGAACACTACATTCATGTAGTCACAACAAAAAAACCTTTGCCACTTAGGCTTACATATTTAAAAAAAAAAGTAGTAAAGTGGTAAAGAGTAGGGGTAGGTTACTAGTAAATACCTGAACCTCCTGACTAAATGTGTGTGTTGTAACAGAATCCTTTTCGTACAGCTAGCTATGAAGAAATACCTCTGGAAATGTATACAGGATACAGCATGTATAGGAATAGAATGTATCTTCAGAGTGTTAGAAAGTAATACTTTAGAAAAGGAATTCCAGCTTCCTAGCAGAGAGGGTAAGTAAAACAGCTAACAGTGGAGGTGGTAAATGCACACCCACATGGATTCTAATTTGGCTATCTTTCTGGAAGGTATACCTTTGGGAAAAATCCACACTACAGGAGATCAGATGAGACTGTCATTGTGTCCTTTCTGCCTTTAAGTCTCTAGGAAAAGCTTTAGCAGCTAAAAAAGGCTCTGTTGCCACGACTGAGAATAAGAGATGTGGCTAATGGGTCCACAGCTGACTAAACTCTTGTTCTCCTGGAGCAAGTTGAATGCCTCCACTGCACAGCAACACTGATGAAAGACTTAGAAATCCCCTGCAGCTTCTGAACTCCCGAGAATACAATGCATTTAGCATTTTGGTGCTGTGGCCCCACCTGTGTTTCATTTATAAAATGTCATACAGAATGCAGAGTCTGAAAACGTGAAGGCACGAGTCTCTCAAAGGCTGACAGAGCTGTCGATAGAATCTACAGTACAAACTCAGATATAACATTTGGCATTTACCAAGATTATTTCAGGGTATGACATTAACATGTGCATCTTTGTGTGAATTTGAGCCTGGCCACTGAAAAAAGAAAGAAAAAGCAAAAACCTTTTTCTGATATCCCTATGAATTCCAGACGTTCTTTAATTAAATTTCTAAAAGGCAACATGTACAAAGTAAAACCAGAGCTGTTCTGCTCAAACAGCTGTTTTTAATAATACGGCTGGGTATCTTTTTTACACACCTTTACAAGGTGGTGTATTACATTCTTCAGAACCAGCTGGAAAACTAAGATTAAGCCTGAAACACTTCAGGATTAGCAAATACCTTACTGGAACTGGTAATTCTGCCCTTTAAAAGCAGAACAACCTAAAGGTCCTTTCCAATGGAAGGGAAATTACTTCCAAACATCTCACTATATCCTGGATTTTGGCTGCTTTTTGAAAACACATAAAATAAATTCAGCTCAGGGAATGATTCCTTGGGTTCGTGCCAAATTACCAGGTCATTTAAATCGAAGCTGTATGCTGTTGCACACTTAAAATTATTTATGCTAGTTTTATAATTTCTTCAATCTGTTCTCTAACACTAACACAGTGGATAATCATTTACTCCAGAAAATCAACATCTTTCCTTTATTTCCTTTTTGTGGAGAGAATGTTATCAAGCATCAATGTAGCTGTGGTGAGGTTTCAGCGGATGTTTCATTTACAATGCAAGCAGCTTGATTCTTTTTATTTTGAACACTGTATTTGTTCCTGTTAATTCCCAATTCCCTTCCCTTTCATTTTTCTCTTTTGAGTTCTGCCCATACTGCTTTGTAACTAGCTTTCCAGGCTTCAGAGGCCTGAGCATTTAGTAGTTCACATTTGGGAGCTGGTGAATGGCCCATTTTGCTGGCTGAAGTACATAATGTTTGTAGCAGTATGGGCATTTATGATTGATCAAAATTAAATAGTTTATAAGACTCAGCAAACATCAATTAAAATTGCCTTGGTCACTTTAATATCAGTTAAGACTGTAGATAGATAGAAGGAAATAATTCTATAATCATTAACTTTGCATGGTAGACACAAGGGAATGGCTTGAGGAGATAGCCTGAGAAGTTAAATGTGGAACTTTACTGCTTTTACTATGTTGTCTAATTGCCTAGCTGGATGCCATCTGTTCCTCTTCCTCCCTCCAGGCAAAAGGGCATTATAGCAGAGCCAGGAGTAGGAAAGGGTAGAAATGGAACCTTATACATACAGAAAATAGCAAGAAAAACAATTCTAAATGTCAGCAATCAAACATCAATCTATTTTGACTTGTAAATTAGCACAAGTAGAGATTACTTCTCTCAGCCTCAAATCCTTTTTATTCTGGGTAACACACACAAGAGAATATGGCAGTCCCAGGTTCAGACTCCAACAGCTGCAAGGAAGTTCTAGTGCCACAAAGTCAATGGTAGATTTTCCATTGATTTCAAAAAAGTCAAAAGACTACTCTTGAGTTTATTCTTGTCTCCGTTGAGTAGTTCTCATGAGACCTTAAACTGATCATCCAAGTTCACTGAAACTCCTTATCACCATACAAAAAAGTGCATGTAAAGCTTTCCAACCCTGAGTGTTTATTAGCAGTTCTGCTTGGTGTTTGTCAGTGCCTGAGGTCCTTCCATGGACAGTACACAGTCACCTTACTGAAAAGTCTCTCATTCCCAGGTGCTTTGGTCGTGTCATAGAATCATAGAATGGTTTGGGTTGTAAGGGACATTCAAGATTACATAGTTCCAACCCCCCTGCCATGGGCAGAGACACCACCCACTAGATCACGTTACTCAAAGCCCCATCCAACCTGGCCTTGAACACCTCCAGGGTTGGAGCATCCACAACTTCCGAGGGCAACTTGTTCCAGTTATAGACCACCCAACCAGGAGGTAGAGGTAAATGAAATATTCTACAAGCAGCTGGGGGAATTATCAAGATTACTTGCCCTTGTCCTCATGGGAGACTTCAACCTACCAGATATGAGCTGGGAATACAAGATAGCTGAGAGGGAACAGCCTAGGAGGTTCCTGGAGTGTGTTGAGGATAACTTCTTAACACAGCTGGTGAGGGAGCCAACTAGAGAAGGAGCCCTGCTGAATCTGTTGTTTGTAAACAGAGAAGGACTTGTGGAGGATGTGGTGGTTGGAGGCCATCTTGGGCATTGTGATCACAAAATGATAGAGGTTTTGATTCTTAGAGAAGCAAGGAGTGGGGTCAGCAGAGCTGCCACCATGGACTTCCGGAGGGCAGACTTTGGTCTTTTCAGGAGCCCTGTCAGTCTGACCTCAGTGCCTGGGGAGGTTATGGAAAAGATCATCCTCAGTGCCATTATGCAGCACATCAAGGACAACCAGGAGATCAGGCCCAGTCAGCATGAGTTCAGGAAGGCAGGTCCTGCTTGACAAATCTGATCTCCTCCCATGAAAAAGTGACCCGCTGGGTGGATGAGGGAAAGGCTGTGGGTGTTGTTTACCTGGACTTTAGTAAGGCCTTTGATAAGGTTACTGACAGCATTCTCTTGGAGAAACTGTCTGCCCATGGCTTAGATGGGAGTACGCTCTGGTGGGTAAAAAACTGTCTGGAGGGCTGTGCCCAGAGAGTGGTAGTGAATGGAGTTAAATCCAGTTGATGTCTAGTCACGAGTGGTGTTCCCCAGGGCTCGCTATTGGGGCCAGTTCTCTTTAATATCTTTATCAATGATCTGGACAAGGGGATTGAGTGCACCCTCAGTAAGTTTACAGACAACACCAAGTCAGGTGGGAGTGTTGACCTGCTTGAACCTTTGTAGAGGGATCTGGACAGGCTGGATTGATAGACTGAGGCCAATGGTATGAGGTTCAACAAGGCCAAGTGCTGGGTCCTGCACTGGAGTCACAACAACCCCATGCAGCGCTACAGGCTTGGGGAAAATGGCTAGAAAGCTGCCTGGCAGAAAAGGACCTGGCGGTGTTGGTCTACAGCCATCTGAATATGAGCTTGCCATGTGCCCAGGTGGCCAAGAAGGCCAACAGTATCCTGGCCTGTATCAGGAATAGTGTGGTGAGTAAGACTAGAGAAGGGATCATTCCCCTGCTCTCGGCACTGATGAGGCCCCATCTCAAATACTGTGTCCAGTTTTCGGCTCCTCACCACAGAAAAGACATTGAGGTGCTGGAGCGTGTCCAGAGAAGGGCAATGAAGCTGGTGAGGGGTCTGGAGCACAAGTCTTAGGAGGAGTGGCTGAGGGAGCTGGGGTTGTTTAGGTGAGAGAAAAAGAAGCTGAGGGGAGACCTTATCCCTCTCTACAACTGCCTGAAATGAGGTGGTAAAGAGGTGGGGATCAGTCTCTTCTCCCAAGTAACAGGTGGTAGGACAAGAGGAAATGGCCTCAAGTTGCACCAGGGGAGGTTTAGATTGGATAGTAGGAAAAATTTTTACACTGAAACGGTTATTAAGCATTGAAACAGGCTGCCCAGGGAAGTAGTAGAGTCACCATCCCTGGAGGTATTTAAAGGATGTGTAGACATAGTGCTTAGAGATATGGTTTAGTGACGGTTTTTGTCAGTGTTAGGCTGATGGTTGGACTAGATGATCTGAAAGGTCCCTTCCAACCTAGGCAATTCTATGATTCTATGACTCCTCAAATATGATGAATAGTGGCTTAGCAACTTCATCTGCCAGTTCCCTTGGGACCTGCAGATGACTCTCATCAGGTCCCATGGAAGTGTGCATCCTTAGGTTCCTTAGATGGTCTGAAACCTGGCCCTCTCTTACAGTGGCCTCCTATAGAAGCTTCTCTTGTTGCCTTTGACATCTCTGTCCAGGTTTAATCCTATCTGGAGTTTAACTTTCCTAGCCTGATCCCTGGCTGCTTGGAGAATTTCTCTATTCCTCTCAGGCTACCTGTCCTTTCTTCCATTTTGTGTTTGAGTTTGTCCAGGCGCTCTTTGTTCATCCATTCAGGCCTCTTGGAGCTTTTGACCAGCTTCCTCTTTGTTGGGATGCATCACTCCTGAGCTTAGAGGAGGTGATCCTTGAATATTAACCAGCTTTCTTGGGCCCCTCTTCCTTGCAGGGCTTTATCCCATGGTGCTCTATGAAGCAGATCACTGAAGTGGCCAAAGTCTGTTCTCCTGAAGTCCAGGGTAGTGAGTTTACTCTGTGCCCTCTTCGCCACCCTAAGGATCTTGAACTCCACCATCTCATGGTCACTGCCCTTGAGCTTCATGCTCCCCACCAGCCTCTCCTTGTTGGTTCCTTTATCACCTGGAGAAGGAATTTATCACCAACACATTCCAGGAACCTCCTGGATTGCTTATAACCTGCTGTGCTGTCCCTCCAACAGATATTCAGGGTGGTTGAAGTTTCCCATGAGGATCAGGGCTTGTGAACGTGAGGCGGCTCCTATCTGTCTATAGAGGGCCTCATGCATTCAGTCTTTCTGGTTGCTTGGCATGTAGCAGACCCCCATTGTAACATCACCTGTCCCCGCCCTCCTTTTAATCCTGATCCATAAACTCTCAGCCAGCTCCTTATCCATCCCCCAGTGGAGCTCCATGCAATTCAGCTGGTAGTCCTCATCTCCCCTGCCCGTCCTTCCTAAGGAGCCCATATCTTTCCATTCCAACACTCCAGTCATAGCAGACATCCCACCACATCTCCATGATGCCAATAGGATCTTCACCCTGCAGGCATGCACACATCTGTAACTCCTCCTCTTTATTCCCCATGCTACATGCATTTGCATAGAACTGTTTAAGTTATGCGTCCAATGAAGCTGACTTACTGGCTGCAGTGCTAGAATTCCATTGTGCTGCACTCCAGGTTCTCTCCTGCGGACCTGCAACCCTTCTCCATGCTCTGGGCATCTATTACTGGCATTGGCAGCTTAGCTTTTCATGTCAGCTTCTTTTTAATTCCTTCTTGCCTCCACTGCTGCTGCCCTCCCTCCTACTTTTCCAGAGACCAGGAAGAATCGGGAACCCTTGTCTCAAGTCACAGAATCATAGAATCGTAGAATGTGTTGGGTTGCAAGAGACCTTTAAAGGTCATCTAGTACAACCCCCCTGCAGTAAGGAGGGACATCTTTAACTAGATCAGGTTGCTCAGAGCCTCATCAAGCCTGGCCTTGAATGTCTCCAGGGATGGGGCCTCCACCACCTCTCTGGGAAACCTGAAGTGTTTATTTATACTGAAATCCTGCATCTTTGAGCTATTCCTGGTCTTCACCTGTCTCTGCCCATGCTCCTGCAGCTCAGAGATGCTGCTGGTGACTACTGTAACAACTTGTTGATTTATTTTTAATAAAATTATGTTTGCATTGTGCTTATCTGCAGCTGGTTGAAAGAAGCAGCTTGCTGGGGACATGCAGATCTGCATGCTATCCATGAATGCAAGCCTCAGACCATAGTGGAGCAAGGCTAAAGTTCATAAAGAAAAGACAAGAAGTTCTAAAGTAACTTGGTCATTTTTGGTGAGTAGTAGTGGTGCTCACCTATTCAAAAATGTTCCCTAGCATGCCAGGGCCCATACTTTCCTCCAACCATTTCACTTGAGAACTGCCATAGGTGTATTCTTTTATACGGATCGCATTGCCTTGATGTAACTTCACTTAAAAGAAAAACAATACATTGTAAAAACGGTCTTGGTCCATTAAGGTATGGTGAGCAATTGTCCTCCATTTTCCTGATAGGCTTGGATGCTGATCTATGGATCTCTTGGGTGCTAGGCTGTTGAGCCATCTCTGGCCATGGCTGTTGAGCCAAGAGGATATTGTGAGCTTGGCTGAAGGTTAGTAGTCAAGAGACCCCTTTCCCCTGTGTGCTTTTCTCATCTCTAGTAAGAATCTGAGAGGAAAATCTGTTAGCTCCTCCAAGGTCAGCAGTAAGGATTGGTGTACATTGATCTCAAGTACAGTTGGCACAATAGACCCAAAGTGGTTTTTATAATTCCAGGTTTTTTCCATTAATGAAAAAATAAGGTGATTCTTACTCAAATTAGGAATGTCTCCGTTCTTGCTTAGCTAAGTATTTAAAACAACTTTAAGAATCAGAAAATAAAAGTAGCCAAAAGTTAATTCTCAGCAAGAAATTACTTCTGCTGAGTAACGTTATGCCTGCAACACACAAATATATTTCAACTTGTTAAAAATAATCTGTATAAAATTCAAGCCAAGTGGTATATTTCTAAATATATTAACAAATATTCCACATGTTCTCACAACTGAAAGCATACTTTACTGATATTAATATTTATTTTAGCAACTTAGGTCCTGGCACAGGATGATTTTTAAAAAGAAAGTCACCAGGTTTCAAGGAACTTTTTGACAATATCCTCTCCCTAAGTCATCTTCACTCTCTTTCCCACGTCTAAACTGATTGTGAACTTTGATGAAATAGTCATTGTTACTAACTTTACCAGCTGGATAATTACAAATCTCACTATGCAAATACAACGGTCTTCTTTAGAAGAAATGAGGTTTCTTTTCTGTTAGCTATTGAGGAAAAACTATGCTTGAAATATGTAAAAATAAGTTATAGTTTGCTTCCATAGATAAGGAGGGATATATGCATACACATATACACACACAGATATCCATATATATGTGTGCATATGTATATATTATCCTTTATATTACTTTCTAGGCACAACATAAAGAGCCTAGTGAGCATGTAGCAGAAAAACATCCATAACTGGGAGGATATCTTTTTATGAGCAGTTTGTGTAATTCACTTAATGGCCCAATAGAAAGTGCCACTAATCTTATGTCCAGACAAGCTGATAGGCCCTGGAGGTTCACATCATCTAAGTGAAGCTCAACTTTAAAATAAACATCCTAAAATTTTTCTTTTCTCCTCATGTTGCCTATTTTTCCATGGGTTACTCAGTTCCTTTCATTCCCCCAGAGGCCCCCAGAGCTCTCCCTGTGTCACTACCAGATCTGCAAAGCTGGCAGGGAGTTTCTACATCCTTGTACATTCACAAAAGACTCAGAGTTTCCATGCCCTAAATGTCAGTGAGATAGTCTGCTCAGTTTTATCACTGTATTTTTCCCCTAGATTTACAGACTAAATCTCCAAAATGTATCAAGGGTACAAAAATGTAAAAAGTAAAAGCACTGTATGGTGCAAGCTGTTGTGAATACCAAGGGAGGAACTGTTAGGGTGGTGCTGACATTTAAATTTTGAGATTATCTGGATCTAGAGAAGGGTAGCAATTTCTAACTCCCTCTGACACCTGAAGTAAAGATAACAAAACAAAAACAGTCACACAACTGGTTTCTAAGAGTTTGCCACCACTGATAGTTACCTCATAGCACAAAGATATATGAGCCATCGATGTGATCCTAGGATGCTTCCCAACAAAGGCATTGTTTTTTGGTATTGCAGTGCTAAGGCCACATTACCTCTGCAATTTGGGCTAGCTTTAAGGAATTTCTTCTGGGAGGCAGACTATAGATACTGTAGTCTACTATGATGGTACACTGTAACTTCCTGAGTAAATCTGTGCTCCTCTAGAGTCTCTGAAATCTTTTTGAGTGTATGATTTTTTTACCTTCCTTCTTTAGAATGTGGGTAGCAGCCATAGTGCACCCATTAATGAACCACTGTAAAAGCTCACTGCCTTTATTTCTATTCTACTTCAGTAGATTACCTATAAAATTCACCCAGTCTTCTAAACATCCTCTTTTAACCCTTGAGTGTTTGGAGAAATGAAGTCTAGGTTTTTGGAATCTGAAGTGCCCAGAGGTGAATGTTCATTCCAACTAATGGTCTTCCTCATAATATTTCATTTCCACCCCCACTCTCATCTTCTGCTCACCCCACTAGATGGTCTTTTTATTTTAACAGAATTCCAGGCTTCACAGATACCTGATTACAGAACTGGAAAATCTGAAGAGCTCTTCTAGTTGTTTTTACTCATTAGCACTGCACAATAAAGTAACTGAAAGTGACTACGTCTCAGTATCCTGGGAATATTGACACAGCAGCTTTCTAAATACGCCATATTGCTATGGCATTAGTTACAAAATTAATGATGTAACTTCAAAACTGCTGAGTCAGAGAATAGTAATGTTGGGGAATTTTTCCTTGTTTCTTACATTTAAGAAGGAATCATTTGATTTTCCATTCTGGTCTTTTCTGCTTTCCACTGGAGGAATCTGAACCAATGATGTGCAAATCAAGCTGCAAATTTCTGCTGAATGTAAGTTAAAAAGCCCAAGGACAGGATTCATCTCATCTAGCTGTATACTTCTACAATGTAGGCATGCATATCTGAGCTCCTCTCCTAAACTCTCTTTTCAATTAGTGAAACTCTCTTCACTCAAAAGTGCCTTCATAGGCACTTTTCAGGCTTGATTGATCTGGCTTGTTTTAGACATCCACTTTTGCATGAGATTAATCATGTCTTGGTCACCCCCGGCTATTTTGATTAGACTGCCATAGATTAGACAGGAAATCCACAGTGACTAATTCAGATTAAACATCTCTATTTAGTCAGAAGATTCACATTCTAAGAGATGCAGAATAAACTGTTCAGGTATTTTCTGTCCACCTTGTTTCTTTCTTAAGCTTCTGGTTACAAATGTATTTTCTCTTTCATAGCTCTTCTATGTCAGATATTTTTTGTAGACATGTTTGCTGAAGGCAGCTGACCAATTAAACCTCTGATTTTAGTGAATTCTTCAGACTACTTAATTTATTTATTTCTGATGTATGCAGACATTTGTCAGACTGTGTTATCCAAGTAATTGCTTATTTCAATGAGTTGTCTTTGTATATTTTTGGTAAATTCTTTGCAATTTTCAATGACTCTAAACAAGTCACAACACTTCTCACAAGTGCTAGTGGGCAGAAGAAATAGTTACTATTTTTAAGCAAATTAGGAAATTTGGTTTTAGAGAAGTAATTAAAATTAGCCCTAGACATGTTTGGGAAAATTTGATACAGGTTCATCTGTTACTACCATTATCTCACTTTAAGAAGGGCACAGAATTTCTGCATGGCAATACAACAATATGAGCTTGAAATTATGTCTAAGTTGAAAACTTGATAGATGGGCTGTTCAGGTAAATCTGTATGCCTAGAATGTAAGAAAATGCTTCTGATTCAGAGGAACTTGGACAAGCTGAAGAAGCAGGCAGACAGGAATGATAGATGGACAGAAAAGGGAAAAAAAGAGATATATTAAGTTTAGGGTTCATATATTTCACATACTGACTTTGCCTTGCATGAAAGACATGCTTTTTATTCAATATTCAGGTCTAAATGTTTGCGGACCAGGTGAGAAATCCATTTTCTTTTTCTTCCTTACGCCACGTTAAATATGAACGTGCTTCAAGCAAAATGCCAACTGAACAAGTGCAAGTAGATAAAATAACAACATATTTTACACTCTAACCCCTGTATAGCATAATAGCTTAAGAATGGCTATGTTACACTTCTCAGCCTGGAAGACCTGAGTGTATACATGTACGTGCATATGGTGGCTACTGTAGAGAGAATTAAGAAGAGTAAGGACAGGATCTGGATAGTAACACTGAAAGTACCTAGCACAACTCTAAGGACATGTGTTTCTAACTGAATTTTCCCAGTTTTCTACATGGTGTTCTGCCTAGCACAGCAATTCTTAGGCAGAAGTCCAAACGTGCAGTTCAGTCAGTCTCATAACTCTTCTCTGAAGATTTGGCTATAAAATTGGCTGTAATACAGCTTCAAACACTGTCATTATCTTTATTGACCAAAAATACAGGACATAATTCCTTGGATTTTTGAGACACATTCTGATTTATTTTATTGCTGACCCAGACTTTTAATACGTCAGTATAAATGCCCATTTTCAATTTATGCTAGTGCAATTGCTGTGATTTCATATTGAGCCATGGTATCTTTAAGTCTTATGAGTGCACAGATTTATGGAAATCTGGTCCATTGTAAGTGAAATGAGAATAGTACTTGCCTCTGTGCTATTCGCAGCCCATGGGAATTAAAATTTCAAACTCATTGTGACCTGCCTGTAAAAGCCTATTTTGATGTTTTAAATAGGGAGGGTGGGATCAGGTTCCCCAAATTGTCTCATTTAGCCTGCTGGTTTAAACTGATAACAGTAACTAAATCTGATAACAGCAGATTTATATATTCCTGGGCCAAATACTAATGATTTTACTTGATTTATTTCTGTTCAAGTGAAACCCTGTGGAAATTACTGTGAATTTGGCTTGATGATGATTGGACTAGGTGGAGCAAGTGGCTGAACCAACATCTTTCAAGGGTCTTGTTCGGTTTCTTTTGCATATGGTGAAGAAAAAGAAAGATATTAACACACTCTTTTCCTTCACATACTGCTTGGTTTTTTTCTGTACTGCTGTGAATGTCAGTGTCACATAAGCACCTCTTGCCCCTTCAATGACACAATAGGTAGCTGTTTGTCATGGATGAAAAAAGCAATAGCTCTTTGAAGAGCTCAAGTTGCTTTTCATTTAGAAATATGTGAGAGGATATCACAGCAGAGTATGTGTCTTCTCTTCCTCCTCGTCATGCCAAGTTTGCTTTCAAGTACCATGCATTATTCCTCAGAAAGATATTAGAGTACATTTAAAATAGTTCCATTAGTGTCAGAATGAATTACTATGCAATGCTCAGATTTCCACCATCGGATGACTGTGCTCAAAATTGTGAAAAAAGTGATGATGCCATTACAGTTCCTCATCCCATTCTCCTTTCCTTTCATCACCTCTTATTTTCAGTTCTTTTTTGGTCATTTAATTTTGTTAGGGTTTCTCGCATGGATTCTAACTGATTCCTTAACTTCCAGGTTGTGAGAGGGAGCAGTGAAGGAGCTCATTAGGGCAAACCTACTGTCACTGGAAGTTTGTGGCAAACTTCCCGAGGTCTTCCTTGCACACTGGAGGTAATAAGAAATGAGGGGTCATGCGCCACGCGCCACTCAAATCTCCTTACTTCTTATCACCAGTGAGCATGTGCAAAGCAAGCTGGAAACCCTACTGTGCATTTTTGGTCCAGGGAGTAGCATTTTAAGTTTTTTGCTTTGGCTCTACTCTTAACACTGTTTTAAGAATATACATGAGAACTGGTGGTAAACTAAAAATATACAACAATATTTTAAAATACTTTCCCTTTATTCAAATCGCTTGCCATCTCTGTGTCAGACAGACTCCCAGGGCAGTAGGGTGGGAAAGGAAAACATTTCTGAAAGTCCAAACTGTTCCTGAAGTGCCAAGGAGTGTGGCAGGGGCGCTGCTACTGACCATGGGAACAGTGACTGCCCAGGAAATATGTTTTACCTACACCTCCAACTAGGAAAAGATGGTGTGGTTGCAGCTCTTGCACTATCACTTGGGCTGAGCTGAGGCATTCTTGATGGAACCACATGCTCATTGAAGTTAATGGCATTAACTAAATGGGGTTAAATTTCTCTCGTTTTCATCTCTGAACACACCTGTGCAAGACCAGACACAGTTTAGTGCTTATTACTGGGAAATTATTTTCTGGGAAATGACCAAGATACAGAGCAAAAAGAAACATAAAACTGATACTCAGATTTCTTTTAGACTGCTTTTTTCCACAGATTTCTTTAGCTTCAATTTCAATTTAGATGCTAATCTCATTTTTGCTTTTTGGGGGAGTGTGAATTGAAACCTGTGTGATTTGAAGCATAACATAAGGGCGCACTTATATTAAGCTCCTATTATAGAGTGGATCATATCAACATAAACAGCAGCTATCAGGGTCTTAGGAAAGTGCTGCAAGAACATTTCACATGACATTTTAAAGACAGAGTCTAGATGGGGGAAGAGCCTGGTTTCTTTTGCTTGAGCTCCAATAAGCTGCTGCTGCAAAACAGAAAAAGAAAAAGGAGGGGGGGGAGAAGAGTACAAGCAAAACAAAGAAACCAAAATGAATGGAATAAATGAGTTATTGCTCTAAAATGGAAGATAAAAGAGAAGAGCCTGCCAGATAGAAGATAGGGTAAAATCTTGCTTTTTAGATAGATCAAAGTAAATCCCAATTAATTCCAGTGTTTTCTGCAAGTTCTTTTAGATTTGCACTAGTCTAAGTGACAGATGGAATTAGTCAGGCTTTACATCAGTTGCACTGCGAGTAGAATTTGTCTTGGTATCACTGCAACAGGGTGGGCTGTCTTTCAGTGCAAAGAATTCTCCTATTGATATTGCGTCTTTTTTCCCTTTGTTTTTCCCTAGCTTCTCTCATACTAGTTTTACATTTCCTTTATTCACATTCTTTCCGATTCTCCCCCAATTTATGTAAAAGAGGTTTTGAAACATGCTTCATTACTAGTTTCCACTCCCACATTTTAGATTTATTTTTACAACCCTCCTACCTTTGCAGTAATTCTTCTCAACACTGATGCCACTATACCAGTATCTGATGCCTCTTATCCCTTAGGCACTGACGCTGTCTTACCAAACCCTTTTTGTTCTTTTACTTGAACAAACATTCTATCCCACTACAATCAGCTGTAGTGCACACAAGTTCTTCCCTAGTACTGCTTTTACTGACTTCTTAATGCAGCAATTATCTCAGTTTTCTCAATAATTTTTTTCAATGTTGTTTCCATCGCAAGCAAACCTGTCTTCCCAATAGCAACTCAAATTCATCATGTTGACTTTTCAGTCACATTTTCGCCAGGAGATCACACTGCCAAATGAAATACCTTTTTCTGTCAGAAAGCTCTCCCTATCCACCAGAGATTTCATAACACAAATTAAAAAAAAAATTCTTAAACTTTGCTCCCTGTATCTTCCTATTATCCATGTCTTACTTAAACTACACAACATCTTAGTTATTTAGCAAGCACCACTAACAGAGTGCCAATGAAAGCCCATCATTTTTTCCGAATACATACAGCATGCCCTTTTGAGCAGAGTAGAAGACAAGAAAGCTTCTGAATTCAAGGAAAACACCCTGGCCTGTGCACCTCAGGTGCTGCTCCGATCTATATAGAGGCCTAGTATGAGGCAGATGCAAACGTTACAAGTACTGGCGTACTGTGTCCAGTTCTGGGCTCCCTCATTCAAGAGGGACAGGGAACTGCTGGAGAGGGTACAACAAAGGGCTACGAAGATGATTACATGACTAGAACAACTCTCTTATGAGGAAAGGCTGAGGGACTTGGGTGTTTTCAGTCTGGAAAAAAGAAGACTGTGGGAGGAATCAACGCTTCTAAATACTTAAAGCGTAGGTGTCAGGAGGATGGGGCCAGTCTTTTTTCAATGGTGCCCAGTGACAGGACAAGAGGTAACGGGCACAAACTTGAACATAGGAAGTTCCATATAAACAGGAGGGTGCTTTTGAGGGTGGCAGAGCACTGGAACAGGCTGCCCAGGGAGGTGGTGGAGTCTCTGTCTCTGGAGACATTCAAAACCCGCCTGGAGACATTCCTGTTCAACCTGCTCTGGGTGACCCTGCTCTGGCAGGGGGCTGGGACTAGATGCTCTCCAGAGGTCCCTTCCAACCCCTGCAGTTCTGATATTCTGTGATTACAGCTCTCTGTATCCCCTATGACTGCTATGTCTAGTTGGAGAGCACAGCTCTGTAGTTACAGAGTTGGACAGGGATTCAAAAGCAGGTTGCTCTTCACTGGCTCCCTCTAGGACAATGAATGAATCATTTTCCCTTTCTATGCTTCAGTTTCTTTGCCTGTAAAAAGACCCTGTATATTTCCATGGTTAGTCTTCCATATTTATAGCATAGATGACTTGTGTACACAGACTGGAGTAAGACTTAGTCAGGCACATCCATTAACACAGAGGGGAAAAGCCTATTGTTCACCTTGAGAAAAAATGTTATTTCCTTACGCAGAATGTAGGCTGTTTTATTCAAGGCATAAATGCACACCATTTGAGTAACTATTCTGTCATTTCATTCCATAGCCATAGCAATCACACAAACCAATAGAAAAAGAATTGCCACATTCTGCTTCTATCCTCACTTTAACTGATCATAAATTGCATTTGCACCTTCTAAACCACTTTAACTTTCCATCTGTATGTGGTTTTGGCAATTTTTCCCTGATAAAACTATTACACATCGTACAGTACTTGAATTTTTGAAAAAGAACAAACACAACAACATTAAAAAGAAAAATACAGACATATTTGCTCTGGTGAAGCAGGGAAATGACTAACTCCTACTTATGATAAGGCCTGCTCCTACTGTGTCCCTAGCAGTCCTTTGCATGTCCAAAGCTATGGGCACACAGCAAATTGAAGGTGTGGTGGTAGCATGTGTCAGCATTCAGTTGTAAAAGCAAGAGTGAAGATGAGATGGCACATGCTTCAGCATGTTATCAGGCAAGATTGGTACCCTGGCTCCATGAAGTGTTGAAATGCTGCCTGTAGGTTTTCCGGGAGCACATGCTTGTATGCTTCCACCACTGTTTGTAAACCAGAAGGCTCTGCAGGGAGGCCTTCAGCAATGGTGAGAACCTGCCCAAAGAGACGAATGCATATCTGAAGAGATACAGAGCTGTCCTGGTTTGAGTGACACAGGACTAATTTCTCTTCTAATGCTGGGGAAAACCGCACTTTTAGAAGACTCTAGTGTCTGAATTTGTGAAAATATTTACTTTATAGCCAGCCATGCTATGTGGGTTTCAAGGTCTCAGTGTTTTCAAGCTAGCCAGGTGTGGGGATGAGGAGGAGCAAGACCTGGGCACTTGACCCAAGCTGGGCAACAGGATTATTTCATACTATGAATGTCACATTCAATATAAATGAGAAAGTTTGCTGCGAAGTTCTCTCTCCCTTAATGACTGTGATCCAGAGAACTTCTTGCCAGTGTCAGACCCCTGATGCCTTCCCTTCCTCCCAAAGCCATCCAACATCAGCTGTCCGGTACTGGGAGTGCACAGCTTCCTACTGATAGGATTGGCTGCGTATATTGTATATTTTATATTGGCATCGGGATTGATATTGGTTCTTTAGTGTTATTAATGTTAACTATTTAGTCTTATTCTATTAAATCTGTTTCTGTTTCAACCCTCAGGTTTCTTAACTTTTTTTTCAATTCCCCTTCCCAGGTGGGCAGGGGTCATCGGGTGATAGAATAGTCATCTGAACAACACTAAATTGTTGTGGGTTTCTCAAACCATAACAAGAGCGAACATAGGAACACACAGCAGCTTTAGCACTTCATTATGCAGTCCACTTACAGAGGGTTTCAGAGAGAAGATCCTGATTCACCAGATTTCTCCTTTTAGATAGTTGTGGATATGTAACTGGGATTCTCCTTCCTTCATTCACTCCGAGGTGTGTTTCCATAGCATGGTGTGGTGGCACAGTATTGCGGCATGTTGCAAACTCATAAGGTTACTGTGCCATGTGCTCAGCTGAGTCCCAGGAACATCTTAGTTCAATTCAATGAATTAACACTAATCATTTGCCTGCACCTTTTAATACACATATAGGCATAAACTGTACCACTTAAACTGTGAAGTCTTTTGAACCAGCAATGACTGGATGATAGGCTTTTTTCTCAGTAAAGTTTGCGCTTTTTACAAATTCTTGTAACTTTTTCTCCTATTTTTTTTTTTTGGTTGGTTGGGTTTTTTGTACTTAGATTTGTCTAAGAACAAATGGCAAAACACAGTGGTCTTGGCCTGACTGACTCCAAAGAGCATTGGAAAGATAATAAGGCCGTTCATGTGAATTTTAAAACAAAATCTTCCTCTGAAACAGATAAATCTATTTTGAAAATCTGTCTAATCCAAACCAACAAACTCAAAGGAGACTCCTTCAACTTGAGTAAGAATATCTACTAACTCTTGTAGAAGTCAAAAAGACATGCACATTTTCATCCAATGAAAACCTTGCTGTATTTAACCATGTTTAAGACGACATTCATCTATTTGTTGCTAAATGCCCTGGAGCTGTAGGAAGCTCTGTCCTCTGGTATTTGACTTGGCCTGAAAAGAATTTACATGCAAACAATGTTAACTGAGGAACAGGAAACCTCTTGGATGTTCGGTTTAGACAAATGTTCCTTTCTTATAAGCACGTTCTTGGTAGAAAAGGATGTGGAAGAAACTGCATGTAGCTTGTAAAAGCCCTGACATAGTTTTGGAAAACACAAACACGGCAGAGAATTGAGGAGAGGCCATGCTAACAGCACTTCCCAGAAATACCTTGACTCCAGAGGACAGTAGCAGCTGAAATTTCTTCAGGCAACTGTATGTGAGGGGAGAAGATTCAGCACATGATGACACCCTCAGTGTTAGACAGTCAGTACAGCAGTAGCTTCTCAATTTTCCTGAAACACCCCTGCTACACAGGCATGTGCTACACACAGACCTCCTAACATCTTCTACCTTCTACTTCCCATTAAGAAACCTACAACACCTACAAGTTCCCTTGCGGTCAGTTTCCCTGATGCCGCTGTCAGAAAGGAGCCTTTTGCAAAAGATTCTTCTCCCTGTCCCATTTGTCAGGTAGGAACAGAAAAGGCATTTAATTTTTTTCATATGTTTGCTAGGGCTAATAACAGCTGAAGTAATTAAAGCAAATTTTGGAGAACAACAAATCTTTCTAATCCTTTTAACAAGAGGAAAGGCACAAAGTATTACTTCCTATGTCACATTATACATATGGTGTATATTAAGTGCCTCGGTCCTGCTCCAGTTAAAAACCTCATCTATGTTAGAAAAATCATCTATGATTCAAAACAAGTACCCATAACCAGTTTTGCTGCACAACTTTTAGCAGCTAGCAAAGAGCAAGACAACCTCTGTTCAGTACAACCACAAAAACATTTGCTGCATATATTCAGCAGCAGGCAGAGCAATAGACTTACGATTCTGTTTGGGGCCGTTTTGATCATGATCACAGTAGGTCATGCTTTCTGTTGTTATTCTGGATGGTACCCACACTTAATTAGCTGTCTCCTTTAACAATAAGATGGAAGTTGCAGGACTGTCTGATTACTTCAATGACATTCCCGTTTGATGACCTGCACTTTTATGAAATTGAACCTCATTAAATCAAAGGTCCTTTTCTACGTTACGTTGTTACATATCCACTCCCTTCCCTCCAGGCACTTTCATTTGATGTTACTTTTATTCCATTATAATGCATTAAATTGCATTGCGAGTGTCAGAGTAGTCCTGCCACCTGATACTATTTTTGCCAAAGTTCCATTTTATCATTTACAAATTCTTGGTGTGTTAAAATCCCCAGTGGATTGAACATCCCAAAGGGAAGGAGACAAGGAAAAGTGAAAAGGGTGAGAAGATGAGATATGTAAATCCTGACACGCATGTTTATTTCACAGATTAATTATTGCAATTAATTTGATTTCCAGGGCTTTATAAGGTCAGCTGTATTTGCTGCAATTTATTTAGAACAAGACGGCCAGGTTTCAAACAGGCATCAGGCCTGCCTAACATATTACTTCCAGCCTCAATTTTTTCTGTTTCACATGGTAAATATTTTGATACAAAGTCCTGTAGTTTATTTTAAAATTATCCTTTTATAAATGCTATTGTTGCTTGTTTAATCTGACATTACTGCACCAAGACATCTTAAGTGGGTGTCCAAATAATGATTCTGAGAAGAATTATCATTTAGTTTTTAAGTTTCACACAGTAGTAAAATAGTTGATGTTGGGAGGTACCTCAACACATCATCTAGCGCAATCTTCCTGCTCAAGCAGGGTCAGCTACAGCGGATTGCTGAGGGCTGTGTCTTGTTGGGTTTTGAATATCTCCAAGGATGGAGACTCCACATTCTCTGGGCAGCCTGTCCCAGTATTCAACAACCCTCACACTGAAAAAAAAATCATAAAAAAAAACCAACAAACCAGCAACATACAACCGAAAACAACAGATTTTTCCTATGTTTAAATGAAATTTCTTGTCTTTTACTCCGTGCCCATTGCTTCTTGTCTTACTTCTGTCCCTTCACCGTCTTTCTGGTCCTTTGCTGAACTCGCTTCAGTCTCTCTTGTAGTGGGGACCGCAGCGTAGGACCCAGCAATCCAGATGAGTAAGAGGGGAAGTATCACCTCCCTTCCTGGCAGTGCTCTGCTTCATGCAGCTCTCAATGCCCTTGGCCTTTTTTGCCACAAAATTACATTTCTGGCTCCTGGTTAACTTGGTGTCCACCAGGACCAGGTCCATTTCTGCCACACTGCTTTCCAGCTGACAAACCCCCTTCCTCTCCTGACGCATGGGATTAATCTTATCCAAATACAGGGCTTTGCACTTGCCTTTGTTGCACTTCATCAGGTTTCTGCTAACCCATTTCTGCAGCTTGTCCAGGCTTCTGGTCTATCAACCATTTCTCTCACACTTGTTGAGGGAGCATTCTGTTCCATCATCCGATTCATTAATTAAGATGTTAAAGAGTATTGGCCCCAGATTTTATCCCTGGGGTACATCACTAGTAACTGCCCTCTAGCTGAACCTTGTGTCCTGGTCACAACAATTTAAGCTGGCCATTCAACCAGTTTTCAGTCTTCCTCACCGTCCTTCTTATATTTAGCCCACATTTCATCAGTTTGTCAGTAAGAATGTTACAGGACATGGAGTTGAAAACCTTGCTAAAGACAAGATGAACAGCATCTACTGCTCTCCCTTCACCCACCATGACAGTCACCTCATTGTAGAAATCTATGAGATTGGTCAGGCATGATTTCCCCTTCATAAATCCCTGATGACTACTCCAAATGACATCCCCATCTCTCCTGTAGGCCCGCGTCAGATACTGGGTCTCCGCAGAGCATATCTTCTCCAGGCTGAGCAACTCCAACTCTCTCAGCCTGTCCTCATAGCATAGGTGTTCCAGTCCTCAGAGCATCTTCGTGGCTCTCTGCTGGACCCATTCCAACAGGTCCATGTCCTTCCTATGCTGAGAGCTCCAGAGCTGGATGCAGTACTCCAGGTGGGGTCTCACCAGAGCAGAGCAGAGGGACAGAATCACCTCCCTTGACCTGCTGGCCACGCTTCTTTTGATGCAGCCCAGTATGCGGTTGACTTTCTGGGCTGTGAGCACACATTGCCAGCTCATATCCAGCTTTTCATCCACGAACACCCCAAAATCCTTCTCAGAAGGGCTGCTCTCAATCCATTCTCCGCCCAACCTGTACTTGTGCTTGGCATTGCCCTGACCTACATGCAGGACCTTGCACTTGGCCTGGTTGAACATCATGAGGTTTGCACGGGCCCACCTCTCAAGCCTGTCCAGGTCCCTCTGGATGGCATCCCTTCCCTCCAGTGTGACAACTGTGCCACACAGCTTGGTGTCATTGACAAACTTGCTGAGAGTGCAGTCAATCCCACTGTCCATGTTGCCGACAAAGGTGTTAAACAGCAGCGGTCCCAGTACTGACCCCTGAGGAATGCCACTCATTACCGGTTTCCACTTGGACATCGAGCCATTTACAGCAACACTTTGAGTGTGGCCATCCAGCCAATTCCTTATCCAATGTATAGGCATGCACCCTGCTGCTGTCTTACTTAAAGGGTGATCCCCTCTTGCTGTCTCAGATTGTCCTTCCTTAATAGCCTGTATCCATCCACTACAGCACGCCAGTCATGTGAGCTATCCCACCATGTCTCTATGATTCTAATGAGATCATAACTCTGTAGCTGCACACAGAGCTCTAGTTCCTCCTGTTTGTTCACATTAGAGAGGCGGCAAGTCATGCTGATTTCACAGAAAGTTCATGGGAGCTTTCCATGTCTAGCTACCGTGCCTGGTAGCCACTTCCTGATTTATGTGGATATGTTTGGGTGGGGGTCCCTTGTGCCCTGTTTTGTTGATTACAACATTTCTTCTGTTTACATCACCCCACACTCAAACCTTGTCCACTACTTCACACCATCTCTGCTGGTCATCCTCCCCCATTATACCTAATTCAAAGGTTTCCTTACAAGGTTGGCCAGCCAGCTGGTAAAGATGCTTTTTGTTCTGCTTGATCAGATATATCATATCTCTTACAAGCAATCCTCAATCCTCAGAGAGGTTTCTGTGGTTGTAAAAAACAAAACTGTGTTGTCAACAAGGTTTGACAGCCTCACAACCAATTTTTGACCCATGAGTATATTTGCATTGAAAAAGGATGAGAAATGCTAAAGACTAAAACTTTTGTCAAAGCTTTGTTCTCTACCGCAGGTCTCTGATGACAGCATAGCATTTGTTACTAGCTGTCATTTTCCATGAGGTTTTGAGTCACATGAGAAGACTGCTCCTGCTTCTAAATTCCCTGCATGTTGAACCATGTTGCTTTTCACATTGCTTGCTTTCAGTTTCTAATTTGTGCGTTGGGGGAAAAAAGTGTCTCTTCTGACATGGGAAATCAACCCAGCGAAACTACTGATACCATCTCTTTACAATGTAATTGTAACTGAGAGAATAGTTTAATTTCAAGCCAATTTAAAGAACACCAAGAAATCTCCAGGTTTAAGTAGTTGTGCATTTCAGAAGGGATACATACTCACACAGATCATACTGCGCTGAATGTAGCTGTGGCACTAGAAAGAAATACTGAGCTGAACTGGTAGTGGAGAGTTCTAAATGCTTACCATCACTCCTAGCTCCCTTCCCAAATATGCGTAGTCAGAAGAGAAAACTGTATTATGCTTTTGAGGTATGATTCAAACCACATCATTCAGATTAAATTATGAACACATCTGATTTTAGTCTATCTAGTCTTATGTAAACTTGATATTGCATCTAATAATTTGGGTGGTGGCTTAGTATTTGAAAAAGAATGGGGAGAGACTGAGAAAGGAAGACACACAGCGAACAGGAAAGTCATCTTTGCAAAGAAAAGTTATGATTCCATTTAAAAGGAGTACTTTGTAGATCTCAGAAAAATACACCTTTTTGCCTGTCATGGACTAGAATAACTAGCTTCTGGAGATTCTGCACAGCAGTGGTACCCCATAAATCAAAAATATTTATTCTACACCAGGCCAACACTTGCAGTTGGCCCAATCAAAAATCACGCTCATATCAAAAGAAAGACATTCCTTTTCCTTTTCTCCCAATTTCAGCAAGCACTTTGAGAGCCCACAGAGGCCTTTTTAAAGAGCAGTTGTAAGGAACCTTGCAAAAGCAGATCTAGGAGAGTGAAGAACATCTGCTGCCTCTCAGAAAAGGCACTCAGGATGGTGCATGCTCTTGTCTAAGGGAATGCATGCAGACTGCAGAGTTAAGCGCGGCACCTTCCTCAAAGGGCTGTCCCCCCATATGGCAGCCCTGGCTCCAGAGGCAGTCAGACTATTCAGAACACGCAGAAGCAAGATAGATGAGTTGCAATTTACCTGGCACGGCTGTACCATTTCCTGTGCCCATGCTAGTCCTTCTGTCTCTCAGGCATGGAAAGTAACTGTTAATGCCTAAACCTGATGCTGTCTTTGGCCTTGAATCCACATGCAGAAAAGAGTAAGGTCAGATGGGGTTGTTTTCTGAAGCCCTGGGGGTCTGCTCATGTTCACAATTTCTTAAGGAAGGAGGGGGGTAGCAGATTAAGCACATTGCCCCTATGGCACTCCATCACAGAGCGGGGAGGCTTTTCAGCCCTCAGCAGAAAAGCAGAAAGAAGGAAACAAAAAACTTGGGCTTGAATGAGAAGATGAGGGCAACGAAAGCAGCTGCCAGAATTGAGCCCAAAGGCAGAAGGTCTGCTAGTAACAGACGGTAGTGACCAAAACACTGCTGGAAGGAGAGACCATATGCAGTATTTATTTATTTGAGGCTTAGCGGTTCCTACGTGTGCTCCTAGGAAACTACTTCTAACCAAGGTTCCTTTGGATATGATTTTAATGATACTTGCCCATCTACACAGTTTCAGTTCTATATGAAGGGTCAGGTAAATGAAAGTCCATGTTAGTTAAAGCCTTCAAACAGTATCTTATGTCTGGTTGGTCTTTAAGTTCAGAAAGAATGGAAGCACAATCATTGGTCCCCTGATCATCTACTGCAGCAGTACAGAAATATCCTAAGCTCCAATTCCCTGGCAAGAGATCAGTTGATTACTAGATGGGAGAATATGAATGCTGCTTCTTTTCACTGGACTATGTAAATCACACCCCTGACATGGTAGAAAATTATGGTTTTCTTGGTCAATTCATAATATATTAAATATAATTTGTTGTTTAACTCCACCCATAATTTTCTTGTTCCATAGGTCTCTGATGAGGCTGGAGATGTCATACCAAGTGGGCTTGGGCTTCTGGAATGGGACAGCACAGGTTCTGTTGAATCCTTCCTTACAATTCTCACCCTGCAGTGGTAGAGATGTCGCATACAGATCTACTATAATTGATAGGTAAGATGATTTCAGTATAGTTGCATAGGTTTGTTTCATTATTTTAACTCATTAAAAAAGAATCAATTGAAAAAAATGAAATTTCTTATGCAATAGCCATCCTCCTCCTGAGACCAAGCATTTAAAGTGACAGCATGCCATGCCTAACATGCATACCATTTTCTGTTTTAGTTTTATCCCAACTTCTTGCTTTTCTAATTTTTCTTTCCATTATCTTCTTTCCTGTGAGGAATCTCAAACCAACGTCAGTAAGAAGAATAGTAAAAAGTAATCAGTGGCTTGATAGAGTCTGAGAAAATAATAATGCTACCATAGGAAACAATAATGGTATTTTGTATTTAATTTACTTCTTCTCTTCCAATGTGGTTTGGAGATAGACTTACTTACAGGTCGCACTCCAGAAATACTGTATCTAAGTGGTGGACATGGCAACCATTTAAAGCATGCAAAACTCAACAGGACCTCTCAGTGGGAATTCAGAATAGCTTTGCAATTCAAATGACAGGTATATTTCACATTGGCAGAATGTAATTTCACTGTCTGGAATTTGGCCAAGATATCAGGGTCATGCTCTTATTCTTACAAAAAGAGTCTTGGGATTTTTAATCATCTCAAGCAGTTGGGAGCTTGGTTTTATTCCTGAATTAAATTTAAACACTTCCCTCAGGACCCTGAAACAATGCTGAAGCACCTGTTCAGTAAAGGTTCAGGCGAATAAGCATGTCGTCTGATTCTAACGCTACCTTCACTTGCTGAATTTTCATGCATGATGCCATTTCCTATCCAAGCCATTACCAGGTGTGACCATGCTGTGCGTATAAGATCTGATGACAGCAGCCCAGCATATCTGCAAGCAGAGGAAGCACATGCTGGTGATTATTTCCCTGCCTTCCACACCTAACTAAACCTTTATTTACTGAGGTAATGAGAATTATTGAGACTGAGACTGAGAATGTGCTATTAGCAGGAGTCTCAAAAAAAGCTCTGTACCTCCAGTTTGGCTAATCAGTACCGGCATAAACAAAGTAGCAGTGCAGTCACGCAGAGCAGAACCAAGATAGCACACGCAGTTTAATGCTGACAAATAGCACAGCATATTTTAGGGCAAAGAATAAAAAGTGGAAATATTTGTCAAATGGAGAGGATCTTCAGCATACTGAACAAGAGCCCTTTTTGCAATAATACGAGGAAAGGCCCCCAAGCCATCAGCGCAATGTGCAGCTGTATGATGAAGGGAAACAGAAGGATGGGTTGTACTGCTGGAGGAATACATTATCAATCAAAGCAAGGGCAAATCCAGGACACCTTCTGGGAAAAGGCAAGTACAGAGAAAAGTCTCCTCCCTCAAGCTTCCCACCTCTTTCACTCATTAAATCCTTTATTAAAACCTTCATTTTTGGTCATTCTTTCTTGCAAGACTGGAGATCAGCCCATAGCTAACACCTAGTTCCATCTCTGTTGTTATTCATAGAGAAAAATCTGCATTTTGGGGTGTCGATTACTCAGCCCGCATGGTACCAGGAAAAGAGTGGAGAACATTTTAATCAGTTTTAAAAATACATTAAACTAAGCCAGTTTCAAAATTAGCCTAGTTCCATGCACTGCAGAAAGGCTTTGAGGAAGGAGACTGGGAAGGTAGAAAGAAAAGTGACTGCTGGTACACCTTAACTGAGCTATATAGTCACACATGTGACTGAAGAGCAAGTCTGCCTTCATCTGCAGCGCGGGGCAGTAAACTGATCATAACTTGAAGGAAACAGGAATGCATAGTAAGGGAGAATAGTTGAACAGATTTTTTCCCAGGAGTAAAGAGGTAGTAACTTCACTGGGTAAGGATGGGCAGGAGGGAATGAATCAAGCTGGCTTAGTTAGAATGTTTTGCCCAATCTATCAAAAGGGACACCTCGTTGCTAGTACATGTTAGATTTGTTAAGATGGGCACTTACATATTCATCTCCCTGACATAAACTTAGCCTCCCAAAAGAAAGGAGGGCAAGAAGATGTATGAGTGAAGTTTGAGTGTAAAGAACAACAGGCAGTAAATATTTGTATGCTGATAAACTGAGTCCATTAAGAAAGTCCCACAAGGGAAGGAAAAGTGTTGAACTGAGAAAAAAGGAAGAGGAACAATGAGGAAAAGAATACATTGTATGGCAAATTTAGGTCCATGACCTAAATCTTGGGTGCCTAATACACTGCAGCCACATGCAATTTGCTTCAGGCTCAGAGACTACTCTGCAAAATACAGAGTTAAATGGAGCCTGACAGAGGGCAAATCATACAGATTAAGGACCAACAGAGCATTAGTCTGGTGATCTTGCACTGTAATTGGGTATCAAAAACATTTACACAGTGATCTATACTGAGTATATAACTTTACATTATACATGTGCATTCAGGACAATCAAAGCTGGGAAAATGCAACACTGTCTCCAGAATTTTTATTTCCAAAACCTTTTATTTCTTTTAGGAAAAACAAGCAAAGAACCCTAGCATAACAACACCAAAACCCTCTACCCACTGGCTAAAAAGACACTACTAGGAAGCTGGCCCAGCTGTGAGCCACTGGACATATCCTAAAATGCCAGTGATAGAATCATAGAATCATTTGGGTTGGAAGGGACCTTTAAAAATCATCTAGTCCAACCGTACTGCTATGGTCACGGTCATCTTCCACTAGATCAGTTTGCTCAAAGCTCTGTCCAACCTGACCTTGAATGCTTCCAATGATGGGGCATCCACAATTTCTCTGGGCAACCAATTCCTATGTCTCACCACCCTCATCATAAAAAATTTCTTCGTTATATCCAATATAAATATACCCTCCTTCAGTTTAAAACTGTTGCCCCTTGTCCTGTCCCTACAGGCCCTGGTCCTTCACCTTCTTTCTCATAAACCCTCTTTAAGTATTGAAAGGCCACAATAAGGTTTCCGTGGAGCCTTCTCTTCTCCACGCTACACAACTGCAGATTTCTCAGCCTTTCTTCGTAGGAGGGATGTTCCAGCATTTTCGTGACCCTCCTTTGGACCTGCTCTAGCAGGTCTGTCTTGTAATGGGGACCCCAGAGCTGTATGCAGTACTCTAGGTGGGGTATTTTGAGAGCAAAGCAGAGAGGGGAGAATCACAGAACTGCTGGCCACATTTCTTTTTATGCAGCCCAGGATATGATTGGCTTTCTGGGCTGCAAGCACATGGTGCCAACTCATATCCAATTTTTTGTCCACTACTATCCCCAAAGCCTCTGTGCAGAGCTGTTCTCAATCCGTTTCCTGTGTGCTTTCATTGGTACTGATACTCATACTGTGCCGCAACTCAGGCACAGGACCTTGCACCTGGTCTTATTGAACTTCGTGCTGATCACATGGGCCCACTCCTTAAACCTATCAAGGTATCTCTGCATGGCATCCCTTCCCTTAAGCGTATCAACAGCACCACTCAGCTTGGTATCATCCACAAACTTGTTGAGGGTGCACTCAATCCCACTATTTATGTCAATAATGAAGATATTAAAGAAGATATTAAACAGTACCAGCCCGGCTATGGACCCTTGATGGACACCACTCATTACTGATTTCCACTTGGAGATTGATCCATTGGCTGTCTCTAATCACTTCCCTATCTGCCATATGCTTTGACATGGCTTCCGGGAGGTTTTGTTCCGTTATCTGGGGTCCTCCTTTTTACTTTTTTTCAAAAATGGTTCTGAAATGACCTTTTCTCCAGTCTCTGGGGATTTCATCTGACTGCCATAACTTTTCAATTTTGATAGAGAGCGGATTAGCAACTGTGACTATTCCAACCAACAAAATAAACCATCCAACCTACTCGTGAGAAGCCTAGCAGTCCTAGAATTAACTTTGGACAAGCAATTAATGAGCTCCAAACAGTGGTACTGACAATTTTCCTATTTTCTGTTGCTAACAATATCTTCTTGAAAGTCACATCAATCAGTGAAGCTGGAAATATTAAGATTTCTGGCTTACCTAAATTGGTTGAGGTGAACAACCTCTGTTCCAAACAGGGCAAACCTCAGCCTGCTTTTTGGAAGTCCAGGAAAATGCATGAAGGGTTGCAATCCTAGTCTGGGCCCTGGAATGCTTGCAGCTTGTTTCTGCCTCCCATGCTACAGTAGACGGAGCCAATATAGTGGCTTCCTTGGACTATATAAGGCACTTCAGCAGGACTTTCTCTGATGGCCAGAGAGCAGGTGTGATGTCAGCTGTGAAGGCCTATCCCCACATAGAATGTGGGAGCCCTCATTTAGGAGATTATTCTCTGCCTAGTTCCTCAACAATTTTTCAGACCCGTGCAACAACTGGCATGATCTTGTAAAACATCTGGAATTGCAATGCAATTGGCAATGTGCAGAGCTACTTGCCGCACTACCCTCACATTGTGAACAGTTTCAGCAGTGCTTGAATACATTTCTCACTAGATCACTGGAATATAAGGAACATCATTAACTTCCTAATTTTGACCAGCTTTCTAAAAAGCTCTCTAAATAGTGGCATGCCGGGCCATACCACTGCTTAGCACTTCAGTACAAGTGGTCAGTCACTGTAATAACATTAGCCATGAAAAATTCACTTCGTATTAGTGACTATGACATTGTGTACAATTCCACAGAAGTTAGAAGTTACTCATTTGTTTTCCTGATGGACACCTTTGAAATTCTCTGTAGTGTGCATTTTCCAATTATCCTGACAGTCTGTGACGTAAATAGAGACTTCTCTGTTAAAAAGAAACCCCCCACCCACCACGCTGCCTGAAACAAAAAAATGTGGACATGTGTACACACGCACACAGAAGAAAGAAAACAAAGAAGGGGTTGCATTGCTTATTTTTCATCCATATAAACAGTTCTTTTGTGCTGTCAGATCCAATAATCGACTCCAAGCTGCTGCCCTCTTCTCCATAATCCCTTCATGAATCAAAGGAAGGAAGAAGACAAGTAAAAAACCACCACAGTCCCCTGGCAGTTTTTGCTACTTAGCAGCTTTTTTTTCAGAGAGAAACACTTTGCCCAGGAATGTACTGATGTCTCCTCTCTCTTTGAACATCTTCACAGGCTCTCTTCCATCTTTAGCATCAGGCAAGAGTGTCTATCTTTACCCTCAGTGCTTCTCACAGTCTAATACCACCTGATTGATATGAGGTATGTAGATCAGTAGATCATCTCATCCAGCCTGGTCCATGACATATCCTTACCTCACAGTTGCTACATTTTGAAATACATATTTTCCTACTTTTTTTCCCATGCTGCTCATCAAATGGGGGCAAAGCTTTCCCATAAGGATCCATAATGCCACTTCCTTATCAAATTTCAACTACACTCTGCAACATGCACTTAAATTTTGCTTATCTTTCCCTGCCATCAGAAAAAAACCCACAAAATACTTTGTGCTGC